>NC_080638.1:64175813-64475813 GCF_027579445.1 Ammospiza nelsoni
ATTGGCAGGAAAGCTCCTGACAAATGGGAGTCCCACACAAGGTCTGTAAAACTGAATAAAAGTGATTTATGTGAATAAAGAACGGGATTTTTCCACCATGAAGAAAATGGATTCCTGTGTGATTTATTCCCATAATCCTGTTCTTTTCCTTTCTGGAACCCTGTTATTCAACACCTGCCTTTATAAATAGGAACAGGTTCTTTGCAGGGATTTTTGTGTTCTGGCTTTGTTTGCTTTTTTCCAGCTTTTTGTTTCCTTTTTTTTTCAGCTTTTTGTTCTTCCTTTTCCTCCAGGACAGCTTTGGGGAGCTGTAGGAGTGCCAGGAGTGTGTGGGGTGAGCCTCATCACACACCAGGGAGCGGAGCCTCAGGAAATCCTGGCAGCTCTGAGCAGCCACCAGCACCACAGGGAAAACAACACTTTTTCATTTTTCCTTTGAAATTTCATCCTGTTTGTCCATGGGAGCTTCGAGCACTGGTTTCAATGAGAATGGGATTCCAGCTGTGGGGTTTAAAATGCAGCATTTGGAATATTTGCACTCCTGTGCTGTTCAGGTTGTGAGGGATGAGGTGAGAGATGAGAATCTGACTCCGTGTTCTCAGAAGGCTGATTATTATATTATATTATATTATATTATATTATATTATATTATATTATATTATATTATATTATATTATATTATATTATATTATATTATATTATATTATATTATATTATATTATGCTATACTAAAACTATACTAAAGAAAGAGAAAGGACACAGACAGAAGGCTTAACAAGAAAGAAAAATAAAAACTTGTGACTCCTCAGAGCCTCGACACAGCTGGCTGTGATTGGCCATTAAATTAAAGCAATTCACATGTGGGATAAACAATCCCCAAACACATTCCAGAGCAGCAAACACAGGAGAAGCAATCAGATAATTATTGTTTTCCTTTTTCTCTGAGGCTTCTCAGCTTCCCATGAGAAAATCCTGGGCAAAGAGGATTTTTCAGAAAATGTGACAGTGGCACTGTGCTGGACACAAGGATTTTTACACACTTCAAGCAAGGCTGCTTTTGCTGCCTTTCCTGATGAATGAACTGCACCAGGATTTATGGAGTTGAGGTGTAGAACTCTGGCTGCTTGGCTGAACTGCCTGGAATGAGTTCCCCAGTGGCAGCATCCCTGTCAGGCTGCTGCCAAATGCCAGAAGGTCAGGGATTAATCTGGGATTGCACTGACAGGGCTGATGGGAAAGGGCTCCTTGGGATGCTCCGAGGTGCTTCCATGGAATTCTGAAAGTCCTACAGTACAGAGATGGACTGTGCCCTCTGGGAGATGTGGGATATCCCAGGGAATTTCCTAGCTGGGAGGGATTTTCATTTTTTTTTTTTTAATTAATTAGAAGAAACTTCAGCTTTGTGATTTTGTTCCATGAATAGCCCGTGGATTTCATTCTGCAGCTTTCAGTGGGATTCCTGAGATTGCCAGGAAAGGGAAAGGCTCCCAGTGGCCACCAGTTTGCCATGGATGCCCAGCGGGATCAATGGGAGAGCCCAGTGACCTGCGAGGTCACAAGGAACCCCTTCCTTGTCCCTTCCCCATGGGAAATCCAGGATGTGAGCATGGAGCACAGGAGGCCACAAAGAAACCTTGGAAAACCTGGGATTTGGGCAATGGAGATCCCTGGATGTGCCCAAAGAGGTGAGGAAAAATTGTTCTCCCCATAGACCTGGCAGTGGTGAAACTGAGAATCCAACACTGAGCACAGACCTTGTGCTGTCATTCCCAAAAGGATGTTGGAAAATTGCTGTGGGAAAGGATGAAAGGAATTACTCAAGGACTGGGGAAAATGCCCCAGGCTGAGTTTAGAGTGAAAGGGAATGGGATTCCATTGGAAAAGAACATCCAATGGGATTCCATTAGAAAATAACATCCATGGGTAGAAAAAGGGAAGAGAGGAGGACTGGCTGCCATCCCAAGGAAGGCAGGACAGGAAAATTAAAATGGGAAACCAGCCTGGATGTGTTGGGAGAGGTGGGAACTGAGCCCAGGCTTCACCAGGAGCCTCCATCCAGGGATAACTCCCAGATACACAGAGCCAGGAGGTCCCACAGACCCCTGAGTGAAGCTTCAAAATCCATGACGCCAGGAGGGTGATCAGACACTTTGACTCCTTCCTGAATCCTCCCATGGGAAGAAGTTTTCCTTAGGGAAATGATGCACTGGAGCAGCTGTGATACAAGACAAGGCTGAGCTGAGTTATTCCAGTATGGAATTGCATTTGGATCTTCACCTTCCAGCACATATCCCTGGTAAATTCAGGAATCCAACCCCTCCATGAGGGAGGAAAAACTCTGGGAATTTAAGGATCAGCTCAAGGAACAAGCTGGAAAACCAACAGGGGACAAAACACAGGGAGGCTCAGGTTGGATACTGGGAAAATTTCATGGAAAGGGTGGTCCAGTGGTGGAGTGCCCGTCTCTGGAGGGATTTAAAACCCTGTGGATGTGGCACTTGGGGACATGGTCAGTGTGGCCTTGGCAGTGATGGGAAAGGGTTGTACTCGATCTCAGAGGGCTTTTCCAACCTAAAGGATTCCATGGTACCATCTTCTTCCAGAGGACACCAGCATGGAGCAGAAAATCCCTTCTCACATCCCAACCTGCTCCACAGACCTCACAATTCCATCTGGGATTGGGGTCAGTCTAACGTTGCCAAGGCTCCTCCAATTGACCCTAAATGGGGCACAAAACCCTAAAATTCCTGACAGGACCCAGCTATTTCAGCTGGAGGAGGAACACAAAGCAGGAGCCAAGAAGAGCATCATTCTCAGAAAAAACAAAGCTGGAATTCTGATGTGTCAGGCTCAGATTTTGAAGCTGATGATGATGTGGGAAAACAAAAACTTCCTTCTCTTTATTCCATTCAAAGTTTGGTTTCATCAACCTTGGAAAACTCTTCCCAGGCGCCTCTCACAGCCACCCAAATGTCACACCTGAAATTAGACAAATTTTTCATCCTTCTGCTCCTGCAATGCCAAATTTTTGCAATTGTCTGGAATAGCCTTCTCCTCCTCCTCTTTCTAAAACACTCCACGGGAAATATTTCCATTTTGACAATGGAGTTTTGATGGTTGAGCCTCAGGGTTCATTTTTAATTGGAGCAATTTTTTCCATTTGCTAACGATGCCTGCTCGAAATCCATTGTAACATCCATTAATTTGTCAAGGGAAAAATAATGCCCTAATCCATCTCTCTCATTAATTTCCTATTATGTGAGTTGTGCTTCTCTGGAATGGACAAAACTTTACTACAGAAATTGCACTTCACTTCCAGTATTTTATGCTAAAAAATCAATGTAAAGGAAGTAGTTGGATTCCCACACTGTAATTCTCCCTAATTTTGTGGTTTTGACAAGAAAATTATGGGTAAAGCTTTGAAACACAGAATCCTGCACAAAAGTACTTGGATTTCCACACTGGATTTGTCCATAATTTTGTGGTTTTGATGAGAGACCTTTGGGCAAATCTTTGAAACACAGAATCCCACACAAAATGTGCCCATCCAAGCAACTTGAAGTAAAAATCAGGCTGGGTGAGAGAGAAATTCTTCAGTCAACCCCAATAAATAACTTCCATTGAGGATCAATTTCCTTCTTACCCCAATATTTAACTGTGGGCTGTTGAGTGGGGTTAATAAACCTCCAGGAAATGGGGTTAGACATCATCATGGCTTTTAATCGTGCTGAATTCCCAACCTCCTGCAGCAGCTCTGCTTCTAATCCAGGCTGGTTCTCTGGGCACCACTGAGCAAACACCTATAATTCCTCTTTTTTTAACCATTTTTCCGCTTTGCTCACAAGGTTTGAGGTTGAGACTCCGGGACTGTTGGCACTGGATCCTAAAATCAGGGAATTTTGGAATGATTTGGGTTGAAGGGAACATAAAACTCATCTTGTTTCAATGGCCAGGGCAAGGGACACCTTCCTCTATCCCAGGTTGCTCCAAGCCCCACCCAGACTGGCCTTGGACTCTTCCAGGGGTGGGAATTCCACAAACTCCCCACAAACAAAAATATCCATTTCTACATGCTGAAAATGAGAAAGGAAGGATTCACATTAAACATTGATCAATCTTTAAAAATTTATTTTAAAACAGTTTTTATTTACTGATTCTGTTGGTTAATCATGGAATCCTGGAATGGTTTGGTGGGAAGGGATCTTAAAATTCATCTCATCCCACCACTGCCATGGCAGGGACACCCTCCACTGTCCCAGTCTGTCCTGTGTCAGTCCCCAGCTGGATTTAGGAGCCCCAGAAGGGATTAATGTTGTTGTTTTCCCTTAATTTTTTAAAAGCTTTGAAATTCTTCATTTATTTAGTTTTACTGATTTAATTATTCATTGGGCTGAAATATAGAGAAGTTGAGCAGAGCTCTAATTTAAATTCAATTTTATGTTGTGCAGTTGCATAAAATAAGATGAATTCCAAAGAAAGCCAATTAGAGAATTGTCAAAGAATCATGGAATGGTTTGGGATTTTAGGGATCATCCAGTGCCACCCCTGCCATGGCAGGGACACCTCCCACTGTCCCCAGGGTGTCCCAATGTCCAGCCTGGCCTTGGGTACTGCCAGGGATCCAGGGGCAGCCACAGCTGCTCTGGCAATTCCCAATACCCAATATCCCATTAAATCTCTCCTCATTTAGGTTATCCAGCCTGCCCTCACCCTACATCCTCACTCAGTATCCTGAAATATCTGGGCATAAAAACATCCACTGAAGGATTTTCCAGCAAAGGCTCTGATTGTCGCCATCCTCCCTCAGCCACATCCGAGATTATTCCCCACACTGAGCATTAAACCCAGGAACGATCAGCAAGCAAACACCTCCCCCTGTGGAGCATCCCAACCCTTCCTCCTGGGGTTGGGAACAGAGACATTAAAAGCCTGAGAAGGTTTCTAAAACTCCTTCAGCCCCTTGGTGCTCCTTCCCATCTATTTGTTCCAGGGGCCTCGAGGCCACAGAATTCTCACAGTAACTCAAGGAAGCAAGTGTTGATTTATTTGAAATATCTCCCGTGGCTCCCTCCCCTGCAGCAAAGGCTCCACGCTATTTATTCTGGGAAGTAAAACAAAGTTATCCAAAGGTAAAACCAGGGAATTTACGCTCTTTTCTTATCCGTTGCTCTGTTTTCCCTGGTGCTCCACAGCTCCTGAACTTTCTGCCTGTTCAGAGCATATTTACTCTCCCAGGCTCCACAATGGAGCTCTTCTGTCCCATTCCTTGTGGGAATTATTGCTCAGCCAGTGCTTTTCCCTGCTGCAAACATTCCCTGGACAAGGGACACCCAAAACTGCAGGAATATACAATTCTTTTAGAATTTTCATGGTGGAAATGGAATGTATGGAATTGTTAAGTTTGATAAGCCCTCAAGTGCAGCCCCCAACCCATGTCCCCAAGTGCCACATCCATGTGGTTTTTGTGCATTTCCAGGGATTTTACTCCACCACTTCCATGGAATATCTGTTCCACAGCCTGAGAAACCTTTCCAAGGAGAAATTTTCCCTAATATCCAACCTAAACTTCCCCTGGTGCAGCTTGAGGCTGTTTGCCCCAATCCATGTGCTTCAGAAGGATTGATTTCCTGAAATTTCAAAAATAATCCGTCGCTATTCATGACATCCAAAGGGTTTTGTGGTGGAGTGCCTGTATTTCTCCATAATTTTGTTGTTTTGACAAGAGACCTTTGGGCAAAGCTTTGAAACACAGAATCCCACACAGAATGTGCCCATCCAAGCAACTTGAAGTAAAAATCAGGGTGGATGAGAAAGAAATTCTTCAGTCAACCCGATAAAAAATTTCCATCGAGGTCCCACTTCCTTCTTATCCCAATATTGAACTGTGGGCTGTTCAGTGGGGTTAATAAACTCTGGGGTTAATAAACTGTGGGGTTAATAAACCTCCAGGAAATGGGGTTAGACATCAACATGGCTTTTAATCTTTAATCTTTTAACCTTGCTGAATTCCCAACCTTCTCCATCCCAATGGAAGGAGAAGCAGAGAGGGAAGAGGAGAGCAAAACCAAGCTCAGTAATCACCAGGAGGGGAGCACAGAGGGAAATTTCACCACCCAACAGAACTGGAATGTGGGACCATGAGGAGTGTTATCCCATGGAGGTGAAAAAAATCAGGAAAATGCTTCCTGTGGGAGAAACAGCCTGGAGAGGGATGTGGGAGCCATGGGGTGGTTCTGGCTCCTCTGGTGCCACCTCCCTGCTCAGGCAGGGTCATCCCAGAGCACATGGCACAAGAATGCAGCCAGGTGCCTCTGGAATATCTTCCTCCCTCTGGATGTATCTGTATTTTGCCCCAAGATACGTGAAATAACTCAGCACATAAAAATAACAACAATTGTGTTGATACGAGCTCTGACAAGGACATAAATTCATTTATGACCCTCAAACAGCTTTTTCCTTCCAAGAGGATATTTAACCTGCCATGCTTGGAACTCACACTTTGGAAAGGGGAGATCTGCAAATGTTGAAATCATTTCAGTTGGGAGAGGTTCTGGGGGTAAAACTGCTCAAAGAGACAGCCAGAAGCATCTTCACCTTATTATCTTATTATTTTATATTTCATATTTTGTATTTTACATTTGATATTTTGTGTTCTTGATTTGTGGTGGAAAACTGATCCTGATTCCGCTAAAAAACCTGCAAAGCTTCCAAAGCAAAGATGGAGAAACCAAGGAAAACAAAATATTTGATCCCCATCCTTAACTCCAAGGCACCCATTCCTCTGCTGGGCTTTGGGCAGGGAATTCAGAAATGGATCCCTTTTCCCTAATTCTCCTCCCTGGATTTTGGCAGCTCTTACAAGGCTCAGAAGCAGAACGGGACAAGCTGTTGGAACCACAAGGATTTTTTTCCTGCTGCTTTTTTACAGGATTTTCCTATTAATTTTTGTAACCCCCCTCAAATTCTGTGGCATTGCAGGTATTGGACAGCGTGACCTTTCCAGCTACTCATTATTAAGAGAGAGCCAGAAGTATCTTCATCTTAATATTTTATATTTTATATTTTTGATCCCTTGTCCAAACTCATCCTGATTTCACTAAAATCTGCAAAGCTTCCAAAGCAAAGCTGGAGGAACCAAGGGAAATGAAATGTTTGATCCCCATCCTTGACTCCAAGGCACAGTTGAAAGCAGAACAAGCTTGGAACCTCAAGGATTTTTTTCTCTACTGCATTTTTCCAGGATTTTCCTATTAATCTTTGTAACCCCCCTCAAATTCTGTGGCACTGCAGGTATTGGACAGCCTGACCTTTCCAGCTACTCGTTATTGACCAAAAACTAACACTGACACACACTCTGCTCTTTGAGAGGGGAACCTTCCCAGTTAATTGTGAGGAAATTATTCTGCTGGAAAACCTGGCTGAATGTTCTCCTTCCAAGGCAGATATTGGAAAAGATGAATTCCTTTTCCAAGAAGTACAGGATGAGAATTGATGAGGGCAGCATCCCTTAACGAGCTATGATGGTGAAGTGTTGTGCTCAGGGCTGGAGGGGTTGAGATGCCTGAAGGAGCTTTTCCAATTATGAACAGATTCCATGGGAAGCAGGAGGGAAACACCTCTGGAGTGATGGGAGATCAAATCCAAACTCTCAGGGCCTTGCAAATACACAGCACCGAGGTTGCGAGTGTTGAGGGTTAACAACAGCTCTGAGGTGAGATTTGTAATTATGAGCCTTTAAAATAACATGAAAAATTATAAATGTTTACAGGAAAATGGTGGGATTGTCCCAGATGGGACATCAGCAGGAATTTCCCCATGGAAAGGGGGCTCAGGCCTTGGCACTGCCCAGGGAGGGTTGCAGTGCCCATCCCTGGAGGTGGCACTGAGAGCTCTGGGCTGGGGACAAGGTGGGCATTGGGCACAGCTGGAACTCCCTGGGCTGGGAGGGCTTTTCCAACCTCAGAGATTCAGGAATCTTTGTCATCAGCTCCGCCCAGCCCTTCCCTGACTCCAGATGTCCTCAGGGAAGGAATTGGAGTTTCAGGGATGATCCTGGCTGGGTGTGATCAATATCCCAGAGCTCAGCTGTTCCCCTGGGCTTAATGAGGGGGGGAATCCAGGGAGAGCTGTGAAATCTCCTCGTTTGCATCCCCAGGCTGGATAATCCTGCTCATGGAGTGCCCTGACCAGCTCATCAGGAGCACCGGAAGACAGAGTCACTTTATTGTCCTAAAACTCAATGACAATAAACCCAGATCCCCCAAGGCTCCTCTGGCAGATAATTCATCTTCCTCAAAGACTGTGCTGATAAAAAAATAAATAAACCCCACAGAGCTGCTCTTCAAGGTCTTTGCCAGCCATGCAATTCCCAGATCCTGCTGCTTCCTCAAGGTGAATGCTCAGGAATATGCATAATTCACCAGCTCTGGTGTTTATCTGTCTCACTATCACCCTGCACATTCCCTGCCTCCCTCTGAACATCTCTGCCCAGCCAAGTCTCCAAGAGCAAAGAAAAGGGAAAAAAACAAGATACCAACATCATAAAAACCTCAATGTCTTTGGGGCAGGGTGTAAAGCACCCCGAAGATGACAAGAGAAATGGGATAGATGGAAAACAGCAGGAGATTGGATCTGCACTTGTTTTGTTATGGGAAAAAAAATCACAGCTGGAAAGGAATAGCTGGAAAAGATCTCTCAGCTCATCAAGAGCAGCCACTAAAGCCGCACAATTTGGGTGCAAAACTTTGCCCTTGGCAACTTTTCCAAACCTGCTCAGCATGAAAAGAGGGAATTGGTGTGTTGTGTTTGCAGGTGTCCCCGTGGCAGGGAAAAATCTGACTCCATGTTCTCAGAAGACTAATTGATTATTTTATGATCTATATTATATTAACGAATACTATACTAAACTATACTAAAGAGTACAAAAAAGATACTTACAGAAGGCTAAAAAGATAATAATGAAAACTCCTGACTCTTTCCAGAGCCCTGACACAGCTTGGCCCTGATTGGCCAAAGAGTGAAAACAACTCCCAGCAGAATCCAATGGAACAATCACCTGTGGGTGAACAATCCCCAAACACATTCCACATGAGCACAACACAGGAGAAGCAAATGAGATAAGAATTGTTTTCCTTTTCTCTGAGGCTTCTCAGTGTTGGTAAAATTAATCCATGAACACCAGAGGTTTATGTCCAAAAAGGAGACAGAGGAGTCCTTTGACTTTATTCCAATAAAGGGAGAGGCCTTGGGGCATTCCCCTGGGGTCTCAAATTTTTGGAGGACGCAGCCTCCTTTTTAATCCCGTTTTCCAGCCACATTTCCCTTCTCTCTTTCCCCATTTCTGAGGCACTTGAGAGGTTCAGGCTTCCCAGAACACCTCATACCAAAGATTCCCCTCTAATATATAACCCTCCCTTTTAATTTTTAATTCTTATGGAATTTAGTGTTTTTTCTTCCACATTGTTTCTTTCATCTCTCAGTGTCTAATTTCATTTATCAGCAAACCTGAAGTTTATTTGTAAAAGCAAGTCTCTTTTTCCATTCATCAAGCAGTGGAATCCTTCCCATTGTTTCTTTTCTCTCCCAGTGCTGGTTTTATCCACCAGCAGACCCACAGCTTGTTTGGAAACACAAATCCACTATTCCTCTCACAGGGACCCAGGAGAAAAATCCTGGGCAAAGGGATTTTTCCAGAGAATGTGAATGTCACACTGGTGGAATGGCCATCCCTGGAAGCGCTGTGGACGTGGCACTGGAGGCACTCTGGAAGCCCTGGGCAGGAGTTCAGGACTCACCAGAGCTGGGAACAAACCAAGCTCCCCCCAACACCTCTCCCTGCTGCCAGGACTGGACACTGAGGGGACACGAGGAACTTCCAGGGGCTTCCAGCCCTCCCTGAACACCCACGAATCGCTCCTAAGGGAGTTTGTCCTAAATTTCTTCAACCAGGGCAGAAACTCCAGGGAGAAAGGATCAAATCCAGGCTCAAAGTCTGTCTGTGCCACAACATCACCTCTGGATCAGGATCAGGAGTGATCTAAGCACAAGGGCCAGGAGATCCCAAAGGGGCTGAACTGGGGAACAGGAAATCCTAAATGGATTGAGCTGGGGAACTGGACATCCCAAAAGGGTTGAACTGAAGAACAGGAGATCCAAAGGGGCTGAGCAGGAGATCCAAAAGGGGCTGAACTGAGGAACAGGATGATCCCAAGGGCTAGGATGTCCCAAATGGGCTGAACTGAGGATCAGGAGATCCCAAATGGGCTGACCTAGGGAATAGGAGATTCCAAAGGGGCAGAACTTGGGAACAGGAGATCCCAAATGGGCTGAACTGAGGGCCAGAAAGTTCCCAAATGGGCTGAATTAAGAGCCAGGAATATCCCAAATGGGATGAACTCAGATAAACTCTGACCACAGCCAGAGATTATGAGCCAGGGATTAAATTTCCTCAGCCAGACCTGAGACTGATCAGGAAAACCAGGAGAAAATCCTAGAGAATCCCATGCCATAAATGGAATTTCAGGCTTGCTGAAAGCTTTGCAGAGAATTTCTCAGAGTGAAGTCACAAATAAATCAGAGAGATTTTAAAATCCACCTCTATCTCATCAATATTTGCCAGGAGCCTGTGACCTTATCTCAGTTAAATTAACACAGAGTCATGGAATAGTTTGGGTCAGAAGGAACCTTAAATCCCTGGGTTTGGAGCCAGATGATCTTTAGGGAGCATTCTATGATTTTATGAGGCTGGAATGCTCCCAGGACAGTTTTCCCATCCCCGCTGTGACTGATGTTAAAAGAACAACTCTGAGAAGAGAATCTGAGCTACAGGACACAAAATAAATCTGTCTTTTACTGAATCCTCCTTGTTTCCACCCAGTTCCATGACCTTCTGAGCAACATCAGCTCCCAGAATAACAAGATGGCTGAGAAATCCATGGATACACCGGGAAAGGCAGGCAGAGTGTGATTAAATAGGGATGTTTAACCTCTGAATTCTGTGCTAGAAGATGCCTGGAGAGACGTGTGCTGCTTTTTTTTTTTTAAATTTTATTTTCATGGGAGAAAAGCTGGAGAAGAGACAGAAGAAAACTGCCAGGATAGCTTAAAGGTTAAGGAAAATTTCTTGTTTGAAAATATTCAAAGGAATGGCTGGGTTTGTTCATCAAAAAGAAGAAAATGAGAGGGAATGTTATAAACATGGGAGCGCTTCCACAAGGAGAAGGGAAAAACACTTTAATCTCAGGAAGAAAGGCAGGATAAGAAGCAGCAGTTGGAAGCTAAAATCAGGGAAATTGAAAGTGGAGAAGGGATTATTTTTTCCAAACCAAGAATAATAATTACTGGAATGAATTGTTAATAATTTGAATTGGTTTTTTTCCATAGAGGGCAGCTCAACACAGGGATCTGGAGGAGAAAATTCCAGAGGGAAAATCCCAACATTTCTTAGGATTCTAAATGAATCCTTTAGGGAAGCAGCCCAACAAGTGGATTTGTTAATATGGAATATTGCCCTAAAATTTTGTGGTGTGCTCCAAGTGGGAAGGTGTGAGCATTGTTGAAGGAGGATGTCCTGGATTAGAGAGAGGAAAACCGGGAAAACAGAGAGGAACGGAAAATCTTCTCCAAGTTCAGGTCCCTTTCTGGTGAGCTGGGTGAGTCCCACCACCAGCAGGATGGGAAGGTTTATATGGGAAAGCTGGGATAAAGCACAACACTGACTCCAGAGGAGTTTGGGACCAGCCCTAAGGAATCAGCTCCTGGTGGGACAAAGGACAGGAGGGTGGCACCTCGGTCCTGGGGCTGCTGTTTCATGGGGATCTGGTTTTAGTGGGATTCTTCAGCCCTTGGAATGTTGAGGCCAAGCTGCAAATATAAACCTTCCCATCCTGCTGGTGGCGGGACTCTTCCTGCTCACCAAAAAGGGACCTGAACTTGGAAAAGATTTTCCATTCCTCTCTGTTTTCCTGGTTTTCTTCTCTCTAATCCAAGGTGTTTTCCTTCAACAATGCCCACACCTTCCCACTTGGAGCACACCACAAAATTTTAGGGGAATATTCCATATTAACAAATCCATTTCTTGGGCTGCTTCCCTAAAGGATTCATTTAGAATCCAAAGAAATGTTGGGATTTTCCCTCTGGAATGTTCTCCTTCAGATCCCACACACCCTGCAATGGAAACAACCAGAAACGTCCTCAAACTCCATCAGGGAAAATGTTCCTGGTGGATATTGAGAAGAATTTCTTCAAGAAAATCTGTAAAATCCTGTAAAAGGCTTCCCAAGGCAGGGGTGGAGTCCCCAACCCTGGGAGTGCTCAAAATCCACCTGGATGTGTCACTGGGGGACATGGTTTGGTGGTGACCATGGTGGTGCTGGTTGATGGTTGGACTTGGTGATCCTGGAGGGCTTTTCCAACCTGGACAGCTCTGTGATTCCATGAAAGGTTGTGGAGGCTCTTTGGAACATCCCAGAAATTTATCCAAGGGCTTCATTGGTGAGTTGAAAGAGCAAAGGGAAAAATGGGAATGTTCATGTCCACATCAGCCCTGTCTTTGCTCTCCAGCCTCATCCCTGCTCAGGATGAGGGAGGAAATGGAACCCAAGAGCTCTGAGGTGGGTGATAATCCAATAATCCAATAATCCAATAATCCAGATAATCCAATTTCCAAAAGGAAAAATATCTGAAAGCACAAAGCAGCATCAGCAATTTCCATAAATGCTCAGATGTGGGAGCAGACCCAGGGTAGGGACAAAAGGAAGAATGAGCAAATTTCAGGGACAAACTGAAATTCCAAGGGTTTTTCACAGGGTCCTGTGCCCCAAAGAATCTACAGGGGTGGGGATTCATTGCCAAAGCTCTGCTGGAGGGTTTATCTGTGTTATTCCATGGTTATCCCATTAACATCTCATTCCATGTTTATCTGTGTGATTCCCATCCATGGCTCCAGTAAATCCCTAAACACCTTTCCAGAGGAAACAGGGAGTGACCAAAGAGTTGCAGGACACCATCAAGAGGCCATGAAAGACGCAAATGATCTGTGAACAAGGACTGAAAACACCTTTTCATGGAAGTGAAAAAATTCCCAAAAATTCCATGTCCACTGGAGACGTCAAGATTGGATATCAGGGAAAATTCCTTCACTGACAGCGTGGTCAAACATTGGAACAGATTCCCGTGGCTGTGGTGGAGTCCCCGTCCCTAAAAGTTCAAAAACCACATGGATGTGGCACTTCAGGACGTGGTGGGGTTCAACCCAAGGCTGGACTTCATCTTGGATATTTTTTTCCCACTTTAACGATCCTATTTTGCTATTTTCTGTCACTTCCAAGATGTGCTCTTGGAAGTTTTCCACCTCTTCCATCTCTTCTCTCTCCAACCTGAATATCAAGGCTGCCCTGACCTCCTTCTGTGTTAAAAGACCCCAACTATTTCTGAACCTTATCTCAGCTTTTTGTCTCCAACTCCTGAACTCCTGTGTGAAATCTCAGCCCTGACTTTTATTCCTGAGCACTGGAGAATTCCATAAAGTGCTGCAGTCATCCATAAAAGGGAAAAAAGGGAACAGATTCCCACTGCAGCTCCAATGCCTAGATGTGGCACAGATGCTAAACACAAAAATCCCCAAATATGAGGGGTTTTTCTCTTCTAAACATCCCAACATCTTCCAGGGATTTATTTATTAATGCCTATTATGAGCACACAGACAATGCACAAGCACAGCCTTCTTCCATATTTTATAAAACAAGGAAATAAAGGAGTCAGTGCAGAGGAAACTGCCAAAAATTCTGCTTGAAAGGGAACCCAAAATTGTCTGGCAGCTTTAGGAAGGAAGAGGATGACAGTGACAATCTGTGCAGGACTCAAGTACACAGGGCCAACTCCTCATCCAGACTTTTTCTGCCCAACATCTTCTTTTTCCTGATGATAAAGAAAAAAATTTGTTTCTTGATTTTGTTGAATCATTTTTGGCACTTTTCCATGACTTTATGGCACTTCTCAGTGCTTTTTTTGGGTGCTTTTTTCACAGAAGCATCCCAGGACATGGATTTAGACCAGAAATCAGCACTTCAGGGTCACTTTCCTTTTTTTTTTAATTTACCTTCTTTCCCAGAGCTTTACCCCAAGCACAGCTGTGAAATTTGTGATCACCAAAAATCCCAGAGCAAAGAGCATCACTCTCCTTTCCCAGCATTTCTCTCTATCTGGATCATCCCCTGCTCATTTTTCCTCCCTGATGCTGCTGGTTTTTGCTTTGCAGGAAAAAATTCTGGGAAATCCCAGCCATGGAGCTTTTTCTCCCAAGGGTTTGGTTCCTGGGATGAGGAGCAGGAGGTCTGATAACCTCAAAAAAGGTGATTATTAATTGATTTCCCCACAAAACACCATGGTCCTTGAACATAAGTGGCCTGATGCTGATCCCTAAATTACAGCTGGTTCCCAGCTCCACCTGGGAGAGGATTTAGGTGGGGAAAAAAGGGAGAAAATGTCACTGGAAATGCTGAAGTGAGGAAAGGGGTGGATCTGGTGATCCCAGAGCAGAGGGGGAATGCAAGCAGGGAAGGGAGATGGGTCAGGGATCATGAGGAGCAGCTGCAAGGAGAGAAATCATCAAAAGGAATTTCACCTAAAAGAGCAGGAGAAGGTGATGGGGAGGGAAAGGAAAGGGAAGATACTGGGGGAATGGAGCAGCAAAGTGCAGAAGAGGAAAGGAAATGCAGAACTGCCCAAAATCCAAGGAGCAGCTGGAAGGGGAATGGAGAGAGGGGACAAAGAGAATTCCAGGTGAGCCCAGTGCCACCATCAGCTGGAACTGGGGGAGCCTGGAGCTACAGGAATAGGGGGACAGCAGGGCCTGGTGTCACTGCACAGCTCTGGGGACAGGGAAGGATAAAAGGGAATGATGGGATGGGATGAGCATGGAGAGAGGAAAGTTCCAGGAAAGTTCAAGGAGAAAGGAAAGTTCCAGGAAAGTCCCAGGAAAAAGGAAAGGAGAAAGGAAAGTTCCAGGAAAGTCAAGGAAAGGAAAGGGGGAAGGAAAGGAAAAAGGAAAGGAAAAAGGAAAGGAAAAAGGAAAGGAAAAAGGAAAGGAAAAAGGAAAGGAGGGAGCATGGAGATAGGAAGGAAAGGGAATGATGGCTGGGATGAGCATGGAGCATGGAAAGAGGAAGGAAAGAGGGGGAATGATGTGCTGGGATGGGCATGGAGAGATGCCCTGGGCCATGTGGGAGGTGAAACCTGGATGGAAAAGTGGAAAAAGTGGACTGATGTGAGGGAAAAGGGATGTGCAGAGCTGACGGGAGCATGGAAATGGAAATGGAAGGGCAGCCATAGGGAGAGGATGGATCAAATGTGAGGGGTGGCAGCAAAGAGCTCTGGGTGAAGGAAAGGATGGCAGTGACCTGGGGACAGCACCTCCATGGAAAACATCCCTAATCCCACAGGTTTAGTCTGGGATCTGGCACTGAGCTCTGGCTGTGCTGGCTCTGAGCTGGACTGGTTTGAGCCTCGGCTGGGCACTAACTGGATGTGGCTGCCGTAGAGAGAGGTGGAATTCTGTGGCTCAGTCACTCCTTTCCCGTCCTATTCCCAATCCCATTCCCTGTTCCTTTGGAACGTTTCCCCGGCTGACTGTCACGTCTCCCCTGCCCCAACTGGAACCACCAGGACCAGGAGGTTTCTGTGCTTCTGGGGTTATTTTCTCTCAGCACCTTCAAACTGAGCAGGAAAAATTAACTGGGAGGAGAAAACGATGCTGAGCTGACTTGCGGAGACCTCAATTTCCTGCAAAAACCAGAATTCAAGTCCTCTTGGCATTTGTTTTCTGGAGATAGGCATTAGTGCTGGGCAGGATGCCAGAATGACTGAGATGTTTTGAAACAGTAAAACCTTTTCCATTTCATGTGAATCCCATTTGAAACATCTAAATTTTATGTCTCAGACATCGCTGGCAGACGTTAAATCATTTTAGACACCACAATTAAAAACAGATTAATACTCACTCGAGATGAGGCTCCTCTCAACAAGCAACAAAATCAGGAAACACCATAAGGACCAGAATAAAAATACACTTGCAGGGTGAACTGCAAACATTTAAATACATTTTCTTCTGGAGGTTTGGCATTTCTGTGTGCAGGGATTGAGCCCCTGGGAGAGACTGAAGGAGTCAAATGAGCACAGAGGGAAAACAAAATAAAACCCAGTTACTCAGTGTTCACTTGGAAAAATTAATTAACAATTCCAGCGTTCTGCAGGAATTATGGAGTGGGTTTGAGTTGGGAAAGACTTTAAAGTTCATCCCAGCCCACCCCTGCCATGGCAGGGACACCTCCCACTGTCCCAGGGTGCCCCAATGTCCAACAGGGGCAGCCACAGCTGCTCTGGACAAAGCTGTGCATGGCTGTGGTTGTACCTTCCAGGACCTCAAGGATCCAACAGAAAAGATGGACAGGGATTATTTCCAGGAGATGGAGGGGCAGGACACAGGGAATAAACTGAAATTTCAAGGGTTTTTCACAGGGTTCTCTGTCCCAAAGAATCCACAGGGGTGGGGATTCATTCCCAAAGCTCTGCTGGAGGGTTTATGCACATTATTCCATGGTTATCCCATTAACGTCTCACTCCATGTTTATCCATGTGATTCCCATCCATGCCTGCGCTAAATCCATGCACACCATTCCAAGGAAACAGGGAATGACCAAAGAGTTGCAGGGCACCATCAAGAGGCCATGAAAGATGGAAATGATCTGTAAATAAGGACTGAAAACACCATTTCATGGAAGTGAATCCCAAAAATTCCATGTCCACTGGAGACGTCAAGATTGGATATCAGGGAAAATTCCTTCACTGACAGCGTGGTCAAACATTGGAACAGATTCCCGTGGCTGTGGTGGAATCCCCATCCCTAAAAATTCAAAATCCACATGGATGTGGCACTTCAGGACGTGGAGTGTTGGAGGGGCCAGAGCTGAAGTCTGGCTGGGAACTCTCAGCTTTGCCCTGAAGGAGAAGATTCCTCAGGGCTTTGTGACCTCCCACAAAATGTCCTGCAGCCATGAGCCTGGCCAGAGAGACAACCCCAGCTTTCAAACCGATCCAAAAACGGAGAGTTTTGTGTTCCACACCACATCCGCAAGGATGGTGTTGGCAATGGAGAGGGACGGGACACTGACTTGGTGATCAGAATCCCATTTTATTGTCGGGTACAAACGCTTCTATCCTGTTTCAGGGAGACTAGTAATGTGTACTAAAGTGATTAGTTAAAATCACAAACACAAACTTATGCATATAACAACATCTCTTGCTTGCAGAGTTTAATGTGATTTTCTTTTTCCAGTAAACCTGTCTGATTTAATCTTCTTGCAATCCAGGTCTAATTTTGAAAGTTCCCTTTGCTTTTTTCAAGGCATCCTGTTGTCAAATCTCTTATGTTGACCAGGTCCAAAGTGTATCACCTGTCCTCTCATGTTCTCCTGCTGCTCACAGTGACCCCAAGATGTGTTAGAAAGTCTCTTTTCCCTGCCCAGTGCTTGAAGAAGGAGTCAGAACTCTTCATTTCTCCCTCTCAAGGTTGTTTATTGCTCCTTATCTACAAAATTCTTTCTCCTGTCCTGCCAAGGTCCTCTCAGCAGGACAGACAGAGGCACTCTGCCTGCCCCAGGGTGGTGTTATCTTTTTATACTAAAAACTATGTGTACAATATTTACAATTACTTCCCAATACCCATCACCTATGTTAGACAGTGAGCTTCTGCTCTAAACCAATCCCAAAGTGCCACCATCCCAGCACAAGATGGAGGCCAAGAAGAAGGAGGAGAAAGGCTGGACACGCCCAGATTCCTCCATCTTGCCTCCTGAACCCCCATTCTAAAAACCCCAAAAATCAATTTTTCACCCCACGATAAATTCACTAATATTCTACTTAAACTTTCATGACTCGTAATCCTTCATATAGAGGTTGGTAATTGTTTTTCCAAGGGCTAAATCAAAGTCACAGGAGTCCTGGGCTCTGTGCCAGGGTCTCTGAGCCCCCTGACAGGGTCTCACATCCTCCAGGGCAGCCAGAGGGATTTCCTGGGTTCCCACACTGTCTTGTGTCCCCCAGCATCCCAACAGATGGAAGGAAATGCTGAGGGTGGGTGCTCTGCTCCCCTCGGGGTTCAGGATCCAGGAGGCTCCATTTTGTTCCCTCTGGTGCACAAGTCCCGCCATCCATTTATTCTTTCATACAAGGAAAAAGATGAATATACTGGGGAGCCTGGGTTGTTTGTGGTGTGCACGCACCAAAAATGAACAGTGACATTGCTGGGCATTCCTCGCCCTGGATACATAATCTTTATTATTTATAAAGCCCCGAAACAACCCAGCCACAGTGCCCATCAACAAATATCCTGGGAATAAGTGAGCTGGAAGTGTTCCTGCACCCAGTGATGGATCAGGGACATCAGATGGGGCCCTCCTTGCAAACACCACGGGGTTACTGCAGTAAATAAATCAGCCTTAACTTTTCTCTGAGGCCAACGGCAGCAAGAGGAGTGTGTAAGGAAGTCTGGGCTATTAATCTCCCAGCTCCTGCCTGCTGGTCAGTTCATCAAGCTCAGGAATATGAGCAATTTATTCCAGTGATCACCCTGAGAAGTATTTCTGCCTCTGTCCTGCTCCACCTCCAGGCTAAGCTCATTAATTCCACATGGCAAGGAAAGCTCACAATGACTGATCAGACCTTTCCTGCACCAATTCCGTGTTTTCCAGGCTCAGACAGGGAGCCCAGCACTGCTCACAGGCCAGGCTGAGCGGGAGGAAAGGATGGAGCTGTCAGAGGTGAGAGATGAGATGTGCTTGGTGCAACACAAGCTGGAATGAGAGGAGCTGAGGCAGGAGCAGGGAAGTGGTGCCTGATTCCACAGGGAACACCCCAGAGAGGCAAAATCCCCCAGCAGCTCCTTCCCCTTCTCCTGAGCTGAGCCCACCTTGCAGAGGTGCTGCTTCCTTCCCTTCCCTTCCCTTCCCTTCCCTTCCCTTCCCTTCCCTTCCCTTCCCTTCCCTTCCCTTCCCTTCCCTTCCCTTCCCTTCCCTTCCCTTCCCTTCCCTTCCCTTCCCTTCCCTTCCCTTCCCTTCCCTTCCCTTCCCTTCCCTTCCCTTCCCTTCCCTTCCCTTCCCTTCCCTTCCCTTCCCTTCCCTTCCCTTCCCTTCCCTTCCCTTCCCTTCCCTTCCCTTCCCTTCCCTTCCCTTCCCTTCCCTTCCCATTTTCCAGGTTCTAAATCCCCAAAACATTGGATTTGCCTCCTGTCAATCACTTCCAACAAACCTGCTTTGGATTTCACTCCTCTGAAGTTTCCAAGGGTTTTCCAGGAGTGGTGGCCCCTTCCCTGTGGATAATTCCATGCAAATGAGCTACAACAGCACCTACATTTTAATTCCTCTTCCAAACAAAATTCCCTGCCAAATCCATGCAGATCTCTCCCTCAGCTGAGCCAAATGAAATGTTTCATCTTCCCAAAGATAGCAGATTACATAATTAATTTAATATTAATGAACATTAATGCATGCAGGGCTGTTTGGGAACCACGTCAGGCACGAGGAACCTCCCTGAAAAATTCAACTCCCAAATTAAACGGAGCTTTAATGGAATTTCCAGCTGGAACTCAATTATGGCAAGTTCTATTTTGTGCCTTGCAGACTAAGCTGAGACCTCTCTGTCATTGGTTTATAAAAATAAATCATCAACTCGCCAGAAATCATGAAAGTAGATGCAATTACAATCCTCAAGACAGCACTAAAGGAAAAATCACCGCAGGAATAGGAATTCTGAGCCAGAGGGGCTGAGGGAGCTGGGCAGGGGCTGCAGAATCCCTGAGGAGCTGGGCAGGGGCTGCAGAATCCCTGAGGAGCTGGGCAGGGGCTCACCTGGAGCAAAGGAGGCTCAGGGATGTCCCTGTCCCCTCCTACAACCCCTTTGTCACTCCCCACCTGGGCAAAGGTCCTCGTGTGTTTCATTGTTTGAGACATTCCAGACAAGCACAGGCCCAGCAGAAGAAAAAACCCAGAAATTTCACTGGGAACAAACTGCTGCCCTGGAGGATTTTGACTTTGGGATTTGCCTCTGACCCTGTAAAAGGCTCCACACACAACAAACAGGGTCCCTCTAAACACACTCCACTGGAAAATCCAAGGAATGAAGAAGGGAATTCCACTAAAAGCAAACATGAAATTGGACTTCGGAAGAACTCTGTGGAGACCAGCTCTATCCATCCAAGCCTTGTCCTTGTTATTTATCCCTTCCTCCTTAAAATGAAGTTCCAAAACATCCCCTGATAACTCTGGGATTGTACTTGGTTCACCTCCAGAATGATTCCATAAATCATGGTACCTAGTCAATTTTTTTTAAATTTAATTTAATTTAATTTAATTTAATTTAATTTAATTTAATTTAATTTAATTTTATTTTATTTTATTTTATTTTATTTTATTTTATTTTATTTTATTTTATTTTATTTTATTTTATTTTATTTTACTTCTTTAAATTTTATTTTCATTTAATTTTCTTCTCTGGGATCTGGGGGCTGTTCCTTGTTTTCCTACAGCTCTCCACTCATCCCAAGGATGGAAAATATGCATATCCATACATAAATTCCATAGGCAAAGAAAAACAGCCCTGTATTGTCTGCCCCACTCATCCCAGCGGTGCATCCAGGGTTGAAATCCCAATTTGCTTCAGCCAATCTTACAGAACACACAAGGCACAAAAAGAAATGAAATCAAAGACAACTCCAGAAATGTTTTATTTTCAGGCAAACAACAGCAAGCCAAACCCCCCCTTGGCTGTGTGATAGATTTAAAAGGAGCCTTTGAATCCATGAAATCCTCAATTTCCCTGCTTAATTAGACAAGTGACCTGATGAGAGGGGGCTGCTCCCTGCTGCTGCCAGAGCCACCAGGATGTCAGGGAGTCTGTTTGTGCTGCTGCTTCAAAACAATGCTCAGCCTGGCTCTCCAAAATATAATTACACAAATAGTCAGTTTCCTAATTAAACAGCCACCCTGAAGGGCTGCAGGACCTGCAGAGTGAGACCCTGAACACCCTGGCGGGGACAAGAGGGCAGCAGGAGCTTCAGCAGGACTGAGATCCCCACAGGGGCTCCCGAGGAACCTGAGGAGCTCAGAATCCATCCCCATGGGAAAGGAGAACATCCAGGCTTGGGTCTACATGGAATTCTGGAATCATTCGGGTTGGAAAGGACCTCCAAGGTCACCAAACCCAAGCTGTCCCCAGCCCAGAGCTCTGAGGGCCAAGGCCGCCATGTCCCCATGTCCCCAGGTGCCACATCCACATGGATTTGAAATCCCTCCAGGGTTGAGGACTCCACTCTGTACCTCAGCCTGGCCTGGCCAGCCCTTTTAGGGAAGAAATTTTCTCAAATATTCAATCTAAACCTCACAGAATCCCTGAAGTTTCCATGATTCCCTCACAGAATCATGGAAAAGCCCTCCAGGACTGTTGGGTTCAAGCTGTGCCCGATGCCCACCTTGTCCCCAGCCCACAGCTCAGAGGGCCAAGGCCACCACTGCCCCATGTCCCCAAGTGCCACATCTACAGGGATTTGAAATCCCTTCAGAGTTGGGGGCTCCACTCTGTTCCTGTGCCACGGCTGGGGAACCCTTTTAGGGAAGAAATTTTCCCAAATATCCAATCAAAACCCCACAGAATCCCTGAGGCTGGAAAAGAGCTCCAAGATCAGACCCAGCTGTGCCCAATGCCCACCCTGTCCCCAGCCCAGAGCTCTCAGTGCCACCTCCAGGGGACACCTGCAGGGATGGGCACTGCAACCCTCCCTGGGCAGTGCCAAGGCCTGAGCCCCCTTTCCGTGGGGAAATTCCTGCTGTGCCCACCCTGAGCTGCCCCGGCCCAGCCTGAGGCCGTTCCCTCTGCTCCTGTCCCTGTTCCCTGGAGCAGAGCCCGACCCCCCGGCTGTGCCCTCCTGGCAGGAGCTGTGCAGAGCCACAAGGGCCCCTGAGCCTCCTTTGCTCCAGGTGAGCCCTGCCCAGCTCCTCAGGGATTCTGCAGCCCCTGCCCAGCTCCTCAGGGATTCTGCAGCCCCTGCCCGGCTCCTCAGGGATTCTGCAGCCCCTGCCCAGCTCCTCAGGGATTCTGCAGCCCCTGCCCAGCTCCCTCAGCCTCCTCCGAGCACTGACTCCAGCCCTGCTTGATCTGAATCCATCATCCCCCTCCCCAGAGAATGCAGGTGACACCTGCCCAGTGTCACAGCACCCATCCTGCCCTCCCCACCTTGGTCACAGAAATGTCCTGGGCTCTGGAAGCTGCTGGCACTGTCATCCCTGATATTCAGTGACAGGGAGGAATTCCCAGCCCTTTCACAGTTCATTTTACCCAGCTCATGGCCCCTGAGCTGTCAGCAGGGCAGGTTTCCCTGTGAATCAGCAAACACAGGCCAGAGGGGACCTCCAGAGGTCTCAAGTTCAGCCTCACTCAAAGCCAGGCCAGCTTTGAAGTCAGGACTAATTTAGAAATCAGGTCAGGCTGCTCAGACCCTGGTGCAGCTGAGGTTTGATCTGAGGCTGAGATCAAACCCCAGCTCTGCCCCTGTCTGAGCCTCTGCACTGCCAGGGCTGATTGTATTCTGCCAGTCCTGATTAGCACTTCCTTCATCCAAACTTGTTTCTCCTGCATCTCATCTCAAAACTGTTCAGCCCAACGATTTTTTCCTGCAGGTTCCTCTCTGCAGAGCTCCCTTCTCCAGTGCTGGTGCCTGGGGTTGTCCCTCACGAGGGCAGAAATTCCCATTTAATTTGTGTTGATTCTCCTGGAGTTCCTGGCAGCCCATTTCTCCCCTCATGCTCCTTGGAGAGGCAGCTCTGAGCCTCTGCTTCAGGAATTCTGCATTTCCAATATTTCCTACAACAGAATTCTGGAATGGTTTGGGTTGGAAGGGATTTTAGGGATCATCCAGTGCGACCCCTGCCATGGCAGGGACACCTCCCTCTGTCCCAGGGTGCCCCAGTGCCCAGCCTGGCCTTGGGCACTGCCAGGGATCCAGGGGCAGCCACAGCTGCTCTGGCAATCCCAGCCCAGCCAGGAATTCCCAGTTCCCAATCTCCCACCCATCCCTGCCCTCTGGCACTGGGAGCCATTCCCTGGCTCCTGTCCCTCCATCTCCTGTAAATAATCCCTGTCCGTCTTTTCTGCTGGATCCTTCAGGTCCTGGAAGGTACAACCACAGCCATGCACAGCTTTGTCCAGAGCAGCTGTGGCTGCCCCTGCATCCCTGGCAGTGCCCAAGGCCAGGCTGGACACTGGGGCACCCTGGCACAGTGGGAGGTGTCCCTGCCATGGCAGGGGTGGCACTGGGTGGGATTTAAGATCCTTCCAACCCAAACCACTCTGGATTCCATGACACAATCTGCTCCCAACAAGTTGTGTTCCAGTTGGAAGCTCTTCAGTAATTTTCTGGGACTTGTGATAAAGAGACGGACATTCCTGTGGGATTCCTGCCCAGGTTCATGTGATATTCCTGTGGGATTCCTGGCGAGATCCATGGGATATTCCTGTGGGATTCCTGCCCAAGGTCATGGAATATTCCTGTGCAATTACTGCTCAAACTCATGGGATTTTCCTGTGGGATTCCTGCCCAGAGCCATGGGACATTCCTGTAGGATTCCTGCCTAGGTTCATGGGATATTTCTGTGGGATTCCTTCCTAGGACCAAAGGACATTTCCTGTTGGATTCCTGCCCATGTTCATTGGGTATTCCTGTGGAATTCTTGTCCAGGTTCATGGGATATTCGTGTGGGATTCCTGCCCTCCTGACCCACAGCTGGGCCCCACAGCAGCTCAGACTGCTCCTGTTCCACATCCTCCCCTCAGGAATTCTTTGTTCTTCCCTCACCTCTCTCCCTCTCCCACCGCGACCCTCAGCCCCCGATCCTGCTCCCATCCCATCCATGTTTTTATACCCCAATTATTAACTCCGCTCTGGCTTTGGGCTCCAGGGTGGAGGAGCAGCCCTATCCCTGCAGCTCCCATCCCTGGAGGTCACTCCAGCAGGGATGAATCCACAAAATCCCCACATTAATCCCTGTCCTTCCCATCACTGCTTCATTTTATGGCTCTAATATTTTGCTTATCCTGCACCATAAACTACCATTTCAAATGAAATGCAAATTAAATGCAGATTATATGCCCAGAAGTGATTTTTTTTTTCTGTATTAAAAGAAAACCTTGACCTCTTTATAATCTTCATACCATCACTCAGGGACACGTTTTGGTGACTGGATGTGGCATTAATGACTGGCTGTGACACTCAGGGCTGGGTGACTCAATTCCAGAGCTCTTTTCCACCCCAAATCTTTGGATTTTAAGGGATTTAACTCCCTTTACTCCTGGACATGAGCCTTGTGGTCAGAAAAGTAAAAAATATTTAACTATTTCACAATTTTGGTATTACTTCTTGTGACATCAGCTACATTCTCATTCCCCAAAATATTTTGAGGGAAAACTCCATGAAAAATTAACTTCATTGTTAAACTGACAGAGTTGGGGAAGGAGAGGTAATATTCCCTGATTTTTGTGCTTTCATTCCCTGTTTTCCTAAATGAACTAAATAAAAATGAAAAAAGGACAACTACAAAAACTGGAAGACAAAAAACCAGGACACCTTTGGAGACCAGGAATAAAACCTCAGTTGTATCAGCAGTGGAGAAAGAGCATCCAAAAAGGAAACTGTGAAATTTAATAAGCACAAAACATCACTCAATATTTGAATAAAATTAAATATTCAGGAGAATCTTTAAAAAAGGGGATTGAGTACCTTCAGGTGGTTACACCACAGGGAGAAGGTTCATAAAGGAACAGGAGACACCAGGTCAAGCTTTATTAACTGGAGCTCTCAGTCCTATAAAATCCAAATTGATTAATTAAGAGGAGAAGGGGCAGATTTAGAGGATGTGACTTCTGAGGGAAAACTGGAAAAGTCACACAGGAGGGGAAGGGAAATAACCCCAGCATGTAAAAAACCCTGGAGAAATCAGGATCATCTCCCTGAGCTAGTGCTCACAGGGTGAGAGGAATTGGGAAAAGATTCAGGATTTAAAGGCATCAATGAAAATAGAAGAAATTTCCAGCTAAAAAGTGATAAAATGCTGGAACAGCCACCTTGCAGTGACATCCTTCCTTTGCATTACTGCTTTTAGTGACATTTATCATCTCCCAAAGGGCTGAGCTCCCCCAACAGTTCCTCTGCACACCTCAATTGCTGCAGCTCACCCACTCAGGGAGGCAGGAAAATTGGAAATTCCCTTTTTTTTTTTATACCAGCTGCCCCAGCTTTGATCCAGCCCACAGCTGAAATCTCCCTGAAAATCACAGAGGGGATCTTTCAATTGTATTTTTACATCAGTCCAAGGGGATTGACATTGTGAGGGTCAGCAAATGCTCCCAAATATGGATTGATTTATTCATAACCACCCCAATGGGATCCCACCTCTTCCAGGAAAAACCAACAGGAAAGCAGGAAGAGTTTTTTCATTGAAAATCTGAAAATCTCAATGATCAAAACATCAACAATTCTGGGGAAAAAAAATTCAATAAAATTTCTGATGGATGAAGTTCTCAACTAAGACCATGTCTAAGATGAGGGCGTTGGCTTTGTTTGGGTTTAGTTGCTCAGATTTATAGATGAGAAACATCCTCCCTGAACTCATGGAAAACCAATGGCCTTTCCAGAGTGCATCCATTATTTAAAAAACTAACAGTAAAATATTAAACTTTGATGAGGTTTTGTTTGCTTTGCTCTTCTGGAAGCAATAGATTAAAATTCCACTGTGTTTGTATTATTGATTCCACTGCTGTAGATACAAAACAAATGAGTTGCACATTAAGTCAGCCCAGGCTGAGGAGTTAATTGTTTGTGTGGTTGGTGAAACACAATCTGTGGTTTTTCACAGCTGAAAAAAAAACCACTCCATAGAAACACAGGAAGGAGCAAAAGGCAAAGCTCCAGTGGCTCTGATATCTGTTATTTAAAATTCATCAAAATCAAGCAAAAGGCAGCAGGGAGCCTCTGTCACTGCTCTGTGTTTGTCACAGCAGGGACAGGATCACTCCTGCACCCAGAGCAGGGGGAGCTCATCCTCATCCCCACTCCAAGAGTGCTGCCAAATGACAACCAAAGGGAATTTGGTCCCTTGATTTCGCTCCCCAGATAATTTCCTTGTCCGCTTGTTCCTCTCCCGTTCAGACCTCGTTACCAGTTTGTTGGTTCTCACAGTTTTTTAGAGATGGGGAAACTGAGAAACATTTTAAAAGATTTTATTCCATTATCAGTCATGATGGATAGTGAGACACGAGAGATGAAAAACTCACTGCCATCCCATCAGAAGCCAACCTATTTCTCAGTTACAATTATAAATTGTAAATTTATAATCACAATTACAATCACAATCACCATACAATTATAATCATAATTATAATTACAATTTATAATTATGGATTTATCATTTATAATTACAAATTTATAAATTTCTTGGTTACATTTATAAATGTTTTTCAGCCTATTATTCCACACAGTGCTGCTAATATATCTGACACTAATCCCTTATATTGGTTTTTTCCCTATGTGGTACTGTTTTTATGCACTTTTTACAGTTCTAATTCTCTAAAATATCTGGTCTTTCTCTAAAATATCTGCACTTATTATAGTTCTAATTCTCTAAAATATCTGGTCTTTTTGCAAGGCCATATTTTGGAACTTGTTGAGACTTGTTTCTGGTTCAATCTCTCAACAATGTCATCTCCATTCCACGGCCTTCCCAAGCCAGCACAGCTCATCTCAGAGTTTGCACATAGATGGACAAGGCTGTGTGAGCTTTCTGTCAGGTTTTGAAATCATTTAAAATCCATTACTCACATCTGCCCCTCTTTTTTGGCCTGTTAAAACTTCTTTGTTGATCTTATTTATCATCAGCTTCACAGTGAAGTATGCAGGACACTATTACTAATATTACTACTATATTAATTAATACATAAATCTTGGTTTGTAAAGCTCTTTTAGTTAAGGTGTAAAGTTCTATTCTTCAAACAAATCATCTACCTAGGATCTATTGCCTGTTTTAAATTGATTTGTTAAATCAGGAAGATAATTTTTAAATTGATTTTTTTCCCCAACAATCCAACTTCCAGTGGTCAGATCAATGCTCAGCTCTTACCACTCTGATGGGCAAATTCAGCTGCTCCCAATAAATATCAATAAATCCCCTCCAGAATCACCCTGGGACAGATGCAACCACTGACAGAAATCTGGGAAACACCTCCTGGAGCAATTCCAGGGGGAGCAATGAGTCCTCCTGCACATTTTTCCTTCTTTTCCCTGCTGAATCCATGTCATTGGATAACAGGTCCAAACTGTGAGATCTAGTTTGGATTTTAGAGAATCAGCTCTGTCCACCCACAAAACCATCAATGTCAGCTGAGCCTGGGCACAGGAATAATAAATTCAGGGAAAAAATCACTGAAATTCAGGAAAACTGCCTCCCATTCCTGCTCTAATGCTCCCAAATTAAAATGTACTCTCAGCTTTGAGAAAAGGGACACTGTGACCTTTCCAGGAGCAGGGAGAGAAGACTCCTAATCTAAATAACAAGGAAAGGTTGTACCTACAATCTTTTAAATATGAGGGAGACAAGGATATAAATTCCACTGACCAGGGAGAGGCAATCAGAGTGATGGATTACAGCCAATCCAGGAGAGATGGGAAAGGGAGAGAACACTCTGATCCAAATTATTCCACAAAATTACCCTCAGCCCACTCCAGCCTGGCAGCAAAATGCCTCATTCCCATCCCCAGAAAGGCTTCCCAGGGTGCTCATGCAGTTGGAATCTCCACTTGCTGCAGGAGACAACTTTTCTCATTTTCCCAGTTAAAATTCCCAGGATGGAACTTCATCATTTTACAATCAGCAGGATCAGAGAGGAGAAGGGAAGGAAAAATCCCCTTTTTCTTTGGGATTTTAGGGACTTTTGCACCATCCCAGGGTCCTTGTGAAGGTGAAATCTCCACCTTCTGCAGGAGACAGCTTTTCCCTTTTTACCAATTAAAATTCTCAGGTGGGAACTCCATCCTTTTACAGCCAGCAGGATCAGAGAGGAGAAAGAAATTTAAAAAATCCCCTTTTTCTATGGGATTTTAGGGACTTTTGCACCACAGCAAAAGACAGAATTCTCTGAATATACCTGGAGAACTCTTCCAGCCTTTGTAGAGCCTTTCAACCTAAAAAAATCTCCTCAAGACATCCCATTTTCCCAGTGGGAATGTTGGGTGTGCCCTTCGGGATACAGCAACACTGGATATTTAGTCAAATTCTCCGAATGCCACAACAGCAGAGCAAATACCAGCTGATTTCTGCACAATTCCCTTGGTTTTCCCAAGAATATCCAGGATTAAGGATGGAGGGTCCTGCTTGAAAGCACTGGAGTTGTTCCCAAGGAATTTCCTGTAATCCAGAGCCAGGTAGGAACAGAACACACACCCCCATTTCCAACCTAACACAGACAGCAACACTTCCCAGCTGAAAGTGCCAAAATTTGACAAATTTTTCCTGAAATTTGTCAGGAAACATGAAGGGTTGTTTCCTTCTTAGGAAGCTTTTCCCTTTTAATCCAATTCCTCTGCATTTTCTCCCAAAAGGATGAGAGTCTGCAGCCACACCATGGACCTCCTCCAAATGGAAGCTTCCTGGGGAAGCTTCTCCAGGCTCCAGAGACTCCCCAGTTCTCCTCTTCCCAAATGTTACTGTTTTGGTTTGGAAAGCCAGGAGTCTGCTAAGGAAGGCAGGAGCCTCCGCTGAAATGGAGAAAATGAACCCTCCCTACCCCTCCCAATTGCTATAAATTTTAAATTAAGGGGCTGTCAGGCAAAAATATGGGAGCAGGAATAACAGTTCTTTACTAGGGAAAGGAAAAAAAAATCAAAGGATAAAATAAACAATGCAGTGCACTGGAACAACACTGCCAGAGTCAGAACCCAACCTGACACCCTGTGGGTCAGGCTGGTGGCAGCAGTCCCATTGCAATTGTGGCTCAGCCCTCCTGCAGTGTCAGGGTGGCTCTGCTGGAGCAGGGATCCTGGAGAAGGATGCAGTCTCTGCCTCTGAAGATCCAGGGGAAGGAGAGGCAGCTGCTGTTCCTCTGGGGAATCCAGTGGAGAAGCCGTGCTGGTGTTCCAGAATCTCCAGATTATATCCAGGCAGGAATGCTTGGCTCCTCCCTCTGGGCTCACATCTGCCAATGGGATGCTGGAGTTCTTATCAGCCATGCAGGGACATTCAATAGCTGTTATCAGCAGGTGTCCCCTCCCCAGGGAGGTGTGAATGTGGTCACTCACAGAGAGGCAAACTGCCCACTGGACAAAGATAGTCTGCCATACAGATGGTAATGGAAAACATCTTGCATTGAAATCTTCAACAGTTGCCATCCCCAATCTGCCCTTGGTCAGAATGGGGAATGGCTGAGCTGTCCAAGGGTTTGGGATGAGGTTGAATTGTTCCTCACTCGGGGTCACCAAATGTTGAATTTGCTGGCAACCCAGACGTGAGAAGAGATGAGAATCTTGACTTCATGTTTCAGAAGGCTGATTCAATATTTTATGATATGTATTATAGTAAAAGAAAATTATATATTAAAACTATACTAAAAAATAGAAGAAAGGATTTCAGGGAAGGGAAGGGAAGGGAAAGGAAGGGAAGGGAAGGGAAGGGAAGGGAAGGGAAGGGAAGGGAAGGGAAGGGAAGGGAAGGGAAGGGAAGGGAAGGGAAGGGAAGGGAAGGGAAGGGAAGGGAAGGGAAGGGAAGGGAAGGGAAGGGAAGGGAAGGGAAGGGAAGGGAAGGGAAGGGAAGGGAAGGGAAGGGAAGGGAAGGGAAGGGAAGGGAAGGGAAGGGAATCTTGTGACTGACCAGAGAGTCCAAGCCAGCTGGGCTGTGATTGGCCAATAATTATAAACAACCACATGAGACCAATCCCAGATGCACCTGTTGCATCCCACAGCAGCAGATAACCATTGTTTACATTTTGTTACTGAGGACTCTCAGCTTCTCAGGAGAAAAATTCTAGCAAAAGGATTTTTCATAAAATATGTCTGCGACCGGATGGATTTTAGGAAAAGGTTCTTCCCTTCCCAGAGTGAGAATGAGGACAGGAACAGCTCCCCAGGGAATGGGCATGGCCAGAGCTCCAGGAGTATTCCAAAAACGCTCCCAAGGATGCCCAGGGTGGGATTGTTGGGGGTTTGGGATGATCCTTGAGGTCTCTTTCCACTCAGGATATTCTGTCCCACAGTTCCACCACTCCCACATTGCCCTCAGGGGATTTTCCCCCTCAGTTTTCAGCATTTTCAGCAGCAAATTTCACTTTGTCCCTCAAACAGCACCCAGCAAACAGGACTAAAACCTCTCTCCCTCCTTTCTCATATTAAAATACAAATAATTTCATGTAATTTAGATAATTACATTCCATCTAAACACGGTGACTCCACATGGAAACATCTCAAATTCTTGCCTGCTTCATCCCTTTGGACTGAAAAAAGAAAATAGTCCCACTTAGCTCACCATAATTCCAAGAGAATTTCTTGTGGAAGAATAAAATAAAAAAATCTTCGAGGGGCACTTCTAAAGATTCATTTCTGTAGGTGCTGCAAATAGGCTGTACCAAAACATAATGAATATAATTCTCTTGTCAGGTTTAGTGTAATTTTTATTTGCTGATAGGTCCTGGATGGGATAATAAAGCTTCCAATACAAGCCCGTTATTGTCAGGCACAGAGAGGAAATGAGATATTTATTCCAGCCAATATCTCTGCAATGGGTGCTATTAAATAAAGGATTTGCAATGTGGTGTTGGGGAAAAAAATGAATATATTTGGTTAAGTGGGTAAATACCTTCAGAGGAACTAAAAATATTGGGTTCTAAATGGTCTTACAATCCAGGAACAGAGATGAGGAAGCCAGAAAATATCATTATTGCTAAAAGTGCTGCTGAAACCAGCCCAGCTTTGCTCTAAAATAAAAGAATACAATGAAATTCTAGGAAAAGGCAGTCAAGGAGCCCCTTTTTTATGGGGAAAACCTCCCAAACCCCAAGTTTCTGGAGTGCCACAGGGCTCAGCCCAGGAAATGTCACACCAGGATATTTTTCAGAGTCACATTAAAGGATCCACTCAGCCCTTCTGCCTTCACAGCTCATTTCTGGCACCCCCTGCAGCCAAAATTCCTGGAGCTCAGGGCAGCAAATGAGGGATATTGAGGAAAACAAACGCCAAACAAAAGATGGGAAAGGATTTGCAAGCATGCAAATGAATCCCACAGTCTGTCAGTGGCTAAAGCTGAGAAGTTTTAAATTTAAATTGTTACAAAAGGTTTTACAGTGAATAAAAATTGCCAGGTTTAACCAGGGCTCACAAAACAGTGACAATGAGAAATCAATGATGAATACGTTTTATTATTATTAATAACCATCCAAATATATTCATTTTTATTATTATTATCATTATTATTATTTCTAATAGCTTTAGATGTTGTATTTGAGCTCAGATTATCTTGAAACAAAATGAAAATGCATTTTGGGATGGTTCATTATGCACAGATCAAAAATAACACAAAAGCTTTGCTTTAAAAGCCCTGAAATAAAGAATTTCAGTGCTTTCAAGGCAAGAAGCGTCTTTCAAACAGATTTCTTCGTTTTTACACCACAGAAATTGGATTAAATCTAGCTGAAATAAAAAAAAAATTAGATGGTGCTAGACAGGAAAAAAGTAATTTAGAGGTAGAACTCGAGAAGTCTCCAAATGTTGAAGCCCATAAAGAGCCAGGATTTCACTCAGGAGCTCATAATGAGCCAGAATTATCCAACCAGGCTGCTCCAAAAGCCATTCCCAGGCTGGATAATGGCAGGGAGGAGATTTTGGGATGCCCCTGCAGACATTCCCTTGCTCCCTCAGGGGGAATGGCTGGCAATAATTCCATGGAAAATGGGAATTATTTCCCCCCAGTCCCTGGAACACGGAGCCACGGGGGCTCAGGGAAGGTGCCTGGCATTTCCCTGCTGTGCTCTCCTGCAAGTGCCCCAATAAATGGAATAAAAATGGGATCCTCCGGGAGCTGCTTGGGAGACTCTTGTGGCAGGGCTAACATCGAGGAGAGGAACCAAAACATTCCCAGAAAAACCCAGGACAGAGGGGATGGAGCAGGAATGGAGTGGGAATTAAGGGGGAATAAAGAGCGAATGGAGTGAGAATAAAGCAGGAATAAAGCAGGAATGAAATGGGAATGGAACAGGAATAAAGTGAGAATAAAGAGGGAATTAAGCAGGAACAAAGCAGGAATAAATCAGGAATGGAGTGGGAATAAATCAGGAACAAAGAGGGAATGGATTGAAAATGAAGTGGGAATGAAATGGGAACACAGCAGGAAAAAAGTGGGAATGAAGATGGAATGGAGTGGGAGTGGAGCAGGAATAAAGTGGAAATATAGTGGGAATAAAACAGGAGTAGAGTGGGAATGAAGCAGGAATGGAGTGGGAATAAAGCGGGAATAAAGCGGGAATAGAACAGGAATCAAGTGGGAACAGAGAGCGAATACAGTGGGAATAAAGAGGGCAACGAGTGGGAATCAAATAGGATTTGAGTGGGAATAAATCAGGAATAAAATGGGAATAAAGCAGGAATAGAGCAGGAATCAAGCTGGAATAAAGTGGGAGTGGAGTGGGCATAAAGCAGGAATAGAGTGGGAATAAAGTAGGAATAAAGTGAGGATAAAGTAGGAGTGGAGCGGGAATAAAGCAGGAATTGAGTGGGAATAAAGCAGGAATGGAGTGGGAACAGAGTGGGAATCAAGCTGGAATAAAGCAGGAATGAAGCAGGAATAAAGTGGGAATGGAGCAGGAATCAAGCAGGAATAAAATAGGAATAAAGCAGGAATAAAGCAGGAATAAAATAGGAATAAATCTGGAATAAAGCAGTTTGTGCTCACTGCAACCCTGGATGGGCCTTTCCCATTTCCAGATTTTTTTCCATGGCCTCTGTCAGGTGCTGCTTTAATCCAGCAAAACAATCCCAGGAATCATCTTTAAAGTGAAAATAAACCATGGAGCTCCACCCTCACAGACTTCTAAACAAACTTTTCAAATTCCACCCCTCTCTTGCACCACTCTCCCAAATTCCCGAGTTATTCCAACTCTTCCAGTGTCCCTTGAGGCAGTTACACCTCTCAGCTAAAAACAGCTTTTGTTTTCCCTAATCCAACATTTCCTTGATATTCATCCCTTGTTTCCCACAGCCTTTCCATTTTTCCATCTTCATGATGGTTCTTGTTGCTGTTTTTGGTTTTTCCTTTTGTTTATGCTGAGACCTTGATTTTCTCCACTCCACGGTGAGTAGATCTGTGACTATAAAGAGACAAAAAACCCAAATTATTATTATTTGTTTTTTATTGCTGTTTTCGGTTTTTCCTTTTGTTTATGTCAAGAACTTGATGTGCTCCACCCCACAGCGAGTGGATCTCTGACTATAAAGAGACAAAACCCCCCAAATTATTATTATTATTTGGTTTTTGTTGCTGTTTTGGGTTTTTCCTTTTGTTTATGCTGAGACCTTGATTTGCTCCACTCCACAGTGAGTAGATCTGTGACTATAAAGAGACAAAAAACCCCAAATTATTATTCTTTGGGGGGTTTTGTTGCTGTTTTGGGCTTTTCCTTTTGTTTATGCCGGGACCTTGATTCTCCACCCCACAGCAAGTGGATCTCTGACTATAAAGAGACAAAAAACCCCAAATTATTATTATTTGGGTTTTGTTGCTGTTTTGGGTTTTTCCTTTGGTTTATGGCAAGACCTTGATGTGCTCCACCCCACAGTGAGTGGATCTGTGACTATAAAGAGATAAAACCCTCAAATTATTATTATTATTACTATTATTTGTTTTTTACTGCTGCTTTGGGTTTTTCCTTTTGTTTTTGCCGAGACCTGGATGTGCTCCACTCCACAGTGCGTGGATCTGTGACTATAAAGAGACAAAAAAACCCAAATTATTTCTGCCAAAAAAATAAAAGCCCACATTCCCTTGGAATTTCCAGCCTGGAATACTGGCATGTCCCAACCCTTAACTGAGGGACTGGAAAGGATATGAGAGATCAGATCTGCAAGAGGGGGCAGGCAGGGATCCGCCAGGGTTGCAGGGAATTTATTCCAAACAATCCAATTACTCCTGCTTGGAGGGAAGCTTTGAAGGGCAATAAAAGGGTGGATGAAATTCAGAACCTGTCATTACCAGAGAATGCTCAGAGAAATAAAAGCCTGCACCTTCTGTACACAAGAACAGGAATTAAATCAGGTTTTTTTCTCCAGGAAAGAGAGCAAAGGCTTTGGAGAGATTTGCTGAAACCAGCAGCAGACAAAGAGACAACTTGAATATCAAAGGGAAGAGCAGGGAGCAACCAATAAAGCCTAAATTAAAATGAAGTACAGATGTTTTGACATCTTAAGCCAACCTGTTGGAACAGACAATGCACTAAAGCAGGAGAAAGGAGATAAAAGAGCCTCGGGATGAGAAATTGCCGAGATTCCTTGGCCTGAGGAAAAATCCAGCAGAAATGATTACAGGGCAAAGAGCATTTTAATCCTAAAAGATGTGCAGAGATTGAATAGGGCACAATTATTAAATTGGCTTTTCCAAACACAGGACCTGAGTCTGGGCACTGACCTTAGCAGGCAGGTTTAAAACTGGGATTAAGCAGATCAGGAGGGATTTTTGAGGGATCACAGGGGTTCATGAATAAGATGGAACATTCATACCATGAAAGGCAGAATTTAAAAAAACGATGGAATTCTTTCAGTGTAGGTGAATAAAGGAACACAGAGCAGGTTAAATGCAAGGCTAAAACTGGAAAATCCCAAAATAAGTGTTTTACCAGGAGCGCAGCTCTGCTCTGGTCCCACACGTTGGTAACAAACACCATTTGTGATGGTTTGGGGTTCCCTGCCTGCTCCCCCTCCTCTGTAGGGATCAGGGGATCTGAAATCCCAAAATTCCAGACTGGTTTGGGTGGGAAGGGATCCTAAATCCCACCCAGTGCCACCCCTGCCATGGCAGGGACACCTCCCACTGTCCCAGGGTGCCCCAGTGCCCAGCCTGGCCTTGGGCACTGCCAGGGATCCAGGGGCAGCCACAGCTGCTCTGGCAATCCCAGCCCAGCCAGGAATTCCCAGTTCCCAATCTCCCACCCATCCCTGCCCTCTGGCACTGGGAGCCATTCCCTGGCTCCTGTCCCTCCATGCCTTGTCCCCAGTCCCTCTGCAGCTCTCCTGGAGCCCTTCAGGCCCTGCCAGGGGCTCTGAGCTCTCCCTGGAGCCTTCTCCTCTCCAGGGAACATTCCCAGCTCTCCCAGCCTGGCACCACCAGCCCCGGGCAGGTGCCACTCTCAGGTGTCCCCAGCTGCCCCACGGTGCCACCAAAGCCACCCTGCCAAGGTGGGGCCTGGCAGATGCCACCCCAGTCCCTCATTCCTTAGGACTTCTCCAGAGCACCAGGGGAAAATTCCAGCACTGCCTCCTGGGACTGGACAGGGTTTTGATGAAGATCGATTGGATATTGGGGATCTTCTCCTCTGCCAAAGATCATTCCCAGAAGAATCCCAGCTCGGCCCTGTGTCCCCCAGAGCTTTCAAATCCCCCAGGAATGGTGACTCCACACTGCCCTGGGAAGTGGAAAAGTCTGGAAATTTGGAATTTCCTCATGTTCAGAGCTGGTTTTGCCCCAAATCTGAGCTCCAGCAATGATTCTGGTGAGCTCTGTCCTCCCTACCACCACGAACAAGGCAGGAGCACTCAGAGCCATAATTATCATTTTTAGCTCTCATTTCCATCCACACCATAATTGATCTGCATTTCCAAGAGAGCAACAAACCTGGATACCTCTTATTTCCCTCTTCCCTCCTGCTCTCATCCTCTAGAGCCACTTTTATCTTTATTAAACCCTGCACCAAACGAAGAATAAATCCATTTTCAACATAAATAATAAACATTAAAATAGATAAACACTGCTTCCTGCTGCCCAGCCACGAATTTAAAGTGCCATGGCAGAACAGAGATGTTCACTAATTAGCAGAGTTTATTTTAACTCGCCATAAACACCTCAAAAAGAAAATATTTGAGTCCAACAAATCATTTTTGCTCTTAATCACTTTGTGCCCAAGCAACATTTGCAGCAGAAAGTCGCCCAGCAAAGGAGCAATAAAAATCATTTCATTCCAAACAGGATTTTTCCAGTGTTTTAATACTTGGAGATTTTTAATTTATTGTGAGCAAATGATGCATGAAATACTTTTTAAAGCCTGGAACACTCGATGCAAAATTGCATGGGCACAAAATAATCTGATTTTATTTTTTACTGGATGGATTCTAAGGGTTTTAAGCCTCGTGTGCATCATTAAACAACACCAATGTTAGCTCTTATGAGATATATAATATATATTCTAATTAATGGCTCTGAGATGAGAATTCCCTCTCCCACCCAGTGCCACAGAACCTCAAGATTCAAAATCATGAGGGATCTGAGAGCCTTTTGTTGGTGGAGTTCCAGCATTTAATGACAGGAGAGAGGAACGACCCCAGGGTCCGACAACCACCTGAAGTTTGGCAGAAGAAAAGGGGCTCCAGGGAAGCGAGAAGATTCCCAAAGGGAAGCTCAGGTGGGACATCAGCAGGGATCTCCTCAAGGAAAGGGTGGCCAGGCCTTGGAACTGCCCAGGGAGGTCTGGAGTGTCCAAGGAATTCCTGGAGCTTGTCCACTCAGAGCTCTGGGCTGGCTGAGGAGCTGTGGGGGCCGTTCCCTGTGTCCTGTCCCTCTGTCCTTGTCCCCAGTCCCTCTCCTGCTCTCCTGGAGCCCTTTCCAGCCCCAAACCCACCTGGAAATGGTTCCTGAGGGGCTCCGTCCACCTGGGCACTCCCAGTTTCATTTTTTGTTGTGGGCAAATCCTCCCAAAGCACTTCCTCCCTCCCAAAAAGTAACAATTTTATCCTTTAAAAAGTTATTTTAAGACTATCCAGGCTTAGCTGGAATTTCCCTTTTCACCTTGGAGAACTTGAGGAATATTAAACTTTTTATCCCCACAACTTCCCTGGGAATCCTGAGGGCCTCCCCACCCTCACAGGGAAGAGAAGGTTGGGAAGGTGATGCTGGGTTGCTCCTCCCATGTTTTGGAGAATAACTAAAGTGAATAATAACCAAATTCCTGATGAATAACCAAATTCCCGAAGTTCAGCACTGCTTTGGAAGGGTCCATGGAAAAGAAAGAGTTCAGAGGAGGAAAGGAGGAAGGAGGGTTATGAACTCCACATTAACACTAATAACAAAACCATAAATCATGGCCAGGCTTAATAAAAACAATCCTGTGTGGAGCTGCCCAGGAGAGGTTTCTGATTGATTTTTGGATCACTCAGGTAATTCCAAGATCAATAGGACACAAAATCCACCTATTTGTGCTTGTTAGCAGCACAATTAGAGTCTGGAATGGACTCAGTTTGTAAAACCTGGTCCGTGAGGGGGACAAGGGATGGAGGGACAGGAGCCAGGGAATGGCTCCCAGTGCCAGAGGGCAGGGATGGGTGGGAGATTGGGAATTGGGAATTCCTGGCTGGGCTGGGATTGCCAGAGCAGCTGTGGCTGCCCCTGGATCCCTGGCAGTGCCCAAGGCCAGGCTGGACATTGGGGCACCCTGGGACAGTGGGAGGTGTCCCTGCCATGGCAGGGGTGGCTCTGGGTGGGATTTAGGATCCTTTCCCACCCAGAGTTGGGATCCCAACCCAGTCTGGGATTCTCCACGACTGGGAGAGGCTGGAAGCAGCAAAGAGCAGGAACTTCCCAAGCTGGAGATGTTTAGGAGCTGGGAACGGCTGTTCCTGAAGGGAGATCTGCAGCTCATCCCAGGCACTGCTAAAGACCCTCATGCTGGGATTCCGGGCACTGCTGTTCCCCCAAAAATGCAGGAAAACAGACAAATTCCAAGCCCCAGCAAATTCTTTTTCACTCCAGCCCTGATCCCCTGCTGCACTCCACACACAAATCCCTCCTGCCCTCATTTTTGCCAGATCTGTACAACCCATCTGTTCTGCTAAACATTTCCCAGCTTTTAAGGGCAAAGTAACTGCTTTTTTTAAATGTTATTTATGCATATTTATGATAATTCTCCCTTTTCCAGCCAAACTCCCATTTTCTGCAGGATCTATCAGTGGCCAAACTGCCTCCAGTAGCCGCAAGACCTCCAACAGGTGGAGCAGCTCCTTTCAAGCCAGTTCCTGTGCAGAATTCAAAGGAACAAATGAAAATATTCAGCATTTGTCCCTTCTGGAGGGGCTGTGACTGCAGGAGCAGAGCTGGGGAGGAGTCCACTGGAATTGTTCAGCCTGATGATCCTCATTCCTAATTTAAAGTAAAAGCTGGGAAAATGAGAGAAAAGTGTGACTTGGTGGTGCCTTTCATTCACTTGGTGGGGGATGAAAAGGTGATTCCTGAAGAAATCTGGGCAGCCCTGAGGAAGGAGTGAGGAATAAAAGTGTTCCCTCACCATGGAAAATAAGAATTCCCAGTTTCCCATTTTCAGCAGCGCTTGTCTCTTCTGGGGAAGCTGAAAAAGCAGCTTTCTGCTGCCCTGCACGGCCAGAGGGAGCCCAGGCCCATCTGCAGCAGCCCTGGAGCTGCAGAGGAAAACTCCCCCCTTGTGCAGGATCCCTGCTGCAGCAGAGCCACAGCTGGCACTGCAGGAGGGCTGAGCCCCCCTGGCATGGGGCTGGGACACCCCCTGACACACAGGGGGCAGGGACTGCTCTGACCCCGGCAGGGGTTTGGTTTGTATTACTGCATTTTTATTTTTATTCTTTTTTTTTTTTTTCCCCAATAAAGAACTGTTATTCCTACTCCCACATCTTTGCCTGAGAGCCCCTTAATTTCAAAATGACAATAATTCAGATGGAGGGGGTTTACATTTTCCATTTCAAGAGAGGCTCCTGCCTTCCTTAGCAGACACCTGGCTTTTCAAACCAAGACAATCATCAATGCAGGAGCTTTATCCCAGTAAATCCAGGTCTGCAGTGCCCAGAGCCCAGGATCCCAGTGCTGGATCCAGAGGGAGCCCTGGAGCACTGCAGGAGCTGCTCCATGGCCAGGAATCCACACTGGAATCTCGATGGAAGTTAAAACCTGATATTTGGGCAGTGCCAAGCAGCTGTTGGGACAGTGCCAGGCTGGGATTGGGATCATCCCCCGTTGGCAGCTGAAGCCAGAGTCTTCCTGGCAGCCCAGGTATCCCAAAATCCCAGCCCAGCCTGCAGAAAGGACACCCAGCTTCCTGGGATTGCCTCTGCCAGGATGAAACTGCTCCTTTATCCTCCTCCCAAGCACAACAATCCCACCTGGACACAACACTGGGCTGCCCACACGCAGATCATGCAATCTTCTCCACACCTGGGCCATCCCAACCGATAAATGTGCAATTCCTACCCTGTGCCCGTCACACTTCATTAAAAATGCCTTAATTGGTTGTTTCCAGGAGTACAGGGGCCATTAAGGTAATTAAATCCCAGCCTGGCTGATGAAGGACACTGCCATTAAATCCCATTTACAAACTCCTTGTGCTTCATCTCCTCGCCCTGGGGGTCCCACTGAAGCTGTTTAGGGGCTTCACTCTCATGGCTGATAAATCCATTAAATTGTCCATGCTGAGATCTCCAGCAGAGAAGATTCCCAATTTTCCAGTCTTCTGCTCCCACAGCTGTTGGAATATGAAATTATCTCAACAACATCTCAAATCAGAATGAATGTGGAAAAAAGCACACAGATATCCCTCTGTGTCTGAACCACACCTGGGATCTCAATCCCAGGATGGTTTGAGTTGAAGGGACCTTAAATCCCACCCAGTGCCATGGGCAGGGACACCTCCCATTGTCCCAGGCTGCTCCAGCCTGGCCTTGGACATTCCAGGGACCCAGGGGCAGCCAGAGCTGCTCTGGGCACCCTGTGCCAGTGAATGATGCCCAGACTTTCCCCCCAAGGCACCAGTGAGGACATTTTCCAGGATTCCCTCTGGAACCCCACCACAAAAGCCGTCAAAGATTCCCAGGTGCCCCAAAGGGCACAGCCAAGCTGGGAACAGCCCCAGCCTCAGCCCATTCCCAGGGCTACATCCCATCAGGGTTCTAGCCAATTCCCAGGGCTCTATCCCATCAGGATTAACCCATTCCCAAGGCTCTATCCCATCAGGATTATCCCATTCCCAGGGCTCCAGCCCATCAGGGCTCCATCCCGTCATGGTTTATCCCATTCCCAGGGCTCTATCCCATTCCCAAGGCTCTATCCCTTCAGGATTTACCGAATCCCCAGGGCTCTATCCCATCAGGATTTACCGAATTCCCAGGGCTCTATCCCATCAGGATTATCCCATTCCCAGGGCTCTATCCCATTCCCAAGGCTCTATCCCATCAGGATTAACCCATTCCCAAGGCTCTACCCCATCAGGATTATCCCATTCCCAGGGCTCCAGCCCATCAGGGCTCCATCCCATCATGGTTTATCCCATTCCCAAGGCTCTATCCCATCATGGTTTATCCCATTCCCAAGGCTCTATCCCATCAGGATTTATCAAATTCCCAGGGCTCTATCCCATCAGGATTAACCCATTCCCAAGGCTCCAGCCCATCTGGGCTCCATCCCATCATGGTTTATCCCATTCCCAAGGCTCTATCCCATCAGGATTATCCCATTCCCAGGGCTCTATCCCATTCCCAAGGCTCTATCCCATCAGGATTAACCCATTCCCAAGGCTCTACCCCATCAGGATTATCCCATTCCCAGGGCTCCAGCCCATCAGGGCTCCATCTCATCATGGTTTATCCCATTCCCAAGGCTCTATCCCATTCCCAAGGCTCTATCCCATCAGGATTTATCGAATCCCCAGGGCTCTATCCCATCAGGATTTATCGAATCCCCAGGGCTCTATCCCATCAGGATTATCCCATTCCCAGGGCACAGGCAGATGGCACAGACACTCCAGGTCTGGGAGTGTCCCAGATTTCCCATCAACAGGATGGGAAATCTCAGAGCTGCAGCAAACCCAGCCCTGTCCCCATCCAGCCCAACCCAAACTTTCCCAACACAACCCAAATCCACCAGGAAATGGGAATGCAGGAAGGAAATAAAAACAGGACTTCCCATCATTAGTATTCCTTGACTTCAAGCAGTTCCATGGATTTTTAGCTCTGACTCAGGAGCTTTTCCATGCCTGGATCTGGCTGTGCCAGCACCATGGAGAAATCAACGCTAAGGAAATCCAAGCCCTCCAAATCCTTCGGAGCATCAAAAAATGCCCATTTTGCTCTGTGATTTATCCAAATTCAGAGGCAGCTCTTAAACAGTTACACATTTACCCTCTCCTTGCATCCATGGAAGCTTTTCCTGCTCCACTCGGGAAGGAATTCTGGATTTTATGGGAACAGCAGCACACACAGCACTCCAAAAGGACAATGATGCTTTTTATAGGAATTTTGGGTTTTATGGGAAGAGCAGCACACAAAACACTCCAAAAGGACAATTATGCTGCCAGTGATTTCAGGAGGTTTCTGAAATTGGATAATTCCCCATATGCTGCAAACAGATCAGCAAGGTCAAATAAAAATCAGGATTAATAGTTAAGACCACAGGAACATATCCAGGATGGAATTCCAGCTCGCTGTTCCCAGGGATTTGATCCCTTCTGTGAAATGTTAATTAACAGAGAGAATAATGAGGTTGGGTCTGGGAGAGCTGAGCTGGGCTGAGGAAACTTTTCCAGGCATCCCATGAGAGCAGTGCAGCTGCTGGAATTAGGGAATATGTGCAGCCCCATGGATGCTCCACAGGATTTTTCCAGCCCCATCCCAATCCAAGCCCTGATCCCAACCTCCAACACCTCAGAATGTCCCAACATTTTGGCTCTGAGACCCAAATCTGGGCTTTCTCCAACAAAACCCTCCTGAGATCCACCCTCTCCCTGCTCCACCTCCTCCTCTATATCCCAGGGACAACAGTGACCCTTCTAAAGCTTTTTTCCACATTTTTCCCATAAAGCATTCCTGATTTCACTGGTGCCCAGCTTCCAAATATACTTTTTATATGCATTAATCACAAACTTTTCATAGGAGATCTAACAAAAATTAAATGAAGCTGAATTTTAGCAGACTTTGAAAAAATTGTCTTTTCCCCAGAGGAAAAAAAAATTCCCCCAGGCCAATTTTAAATAAATAACCCTCTTCCCAAGAAACCTGCTTCCCAAGAAAAATACCTTATAGTCCCCTTGTTTCATACATATTATATATAAAATTTAAAATATTTATCCCCCAGGCCAGTTTTAAGTAAATTACCCTCTTCTCAAGAAAACTGCTTCCCAGGAAAAATACCTTAGAGTCCCCTTCTTTGATATATATTATATATAATTTCCTTAAGTAGACATAAACCAACATTTTTAGTTCTATTTTGTGCTTTGATTTACCAGGAAAGGCCAGTTTGCTGGTCTTGCAGTACTGGGGCAAAGCAAAATATTTAAGAATTCTTGGAGAAAGTTTCTCTGACTTTTTTTTCAGGAACAGAGTGACCATGCTGGACAGGGAACATTCACCTGCCACTCTCTTCTCCAACAGAAGGGAAAAGCCAACAGGATCCACCAATATTATACAAAACTATAATTAATATTATACATCTATCTGTATAATATAAATGTGTATTCATATGAATTTGTATGAATATATATTTGCATAAATATATGTGTGTATATATAATGTACACCATATAAAATATATTAAAGATCAATATAATATACAAATATACATAATAATTCATATATAGCCACATTTATCTATATAACAATTTTGTATTAATATGAATTTGTATAAATATATATTTGTGTTAATATATTTTAATATATTATTTATATTGTATATAATGATATATTATATATCATTTTATGTAATCTATTATATATAATAGATTATATATAATAATGAGATGTTATATATAGTCATATATGTAGATACAATGTATGCCATATAAAATATATTAAAGATCAATGTATAAAGATATAAAATTATTTATGTTGGAAGCCCTCCAAGATGATCAAGCCCAACCTTTGACTAACCCCACTGTGCTCACTAAACCACACCCCAAAGTGCCATATCTCATTTTTTGATCACTTAAGTGTCCAAAACAGTTCTGAGGAATATTAATTTCCCTTTTCTTTGTTTATTTCTTCTCCTCCAGGGTCGGTTCCCATCCAAGCTGGTCCTGCACTGGTTCCAGGGGATCCCTGAGCTCCCTTTCCTCATCCCTGTCCTGTTCCAGTCCTTTCCTCATCCTGTGGGGTTCCAGCTGTGGGTTTCTCTGGGTCTGGATTTAGACAGTGGTTCACGTTTGGATTCAGGTGTTTATTATTTCTTATTAGTAAAACAGTTTCACTACTGTGAGTTCAGCAGCTTTTCATTAGAAGGCACAAAATGGCCAACAATCTCTTGGTACAAGGTCTTTTAAGACTGAACTATCCAATTAAGAACTGATACCTGGATTATTTTCCCTTTTAACCCAATAACTGCTCCCACAGAGCTGCAATGGGGACTTTTCTGCCCAATTACAAAATGCCACCCAAACCCATGCAGAAGAAGGAAGAAACATGAAGAAGAAACCCAGGAGGGCACACCCTGTGCCCTCCATCTTGCTTCCATCCACAATACACTAAAAATTCCAAAACCTCAATTTCTCACCAAGTGATACACCTACACTGCTCTCTATAATCTTGCTCTGGATTGCAGGGCAAGATGTATTCTATTACCAGTACTCTTCTGTCAAGTGGGCAGTTTGCCTTATCTCTTCCACACCCACTCCTCCCTCTGGAGGGGACACCTGCTGATAACAGCCACTGAATGTCCCCGCATGGCTGATAAGAACTACAGCATCCCATTGGCAGATGTGAGCCCAGAGGGAGGAGCCAAGCATTCCTGCCTGGATATAATCTGGAGATTCTGGAACACCAGCCAAGCATTCCTACCTGGATATAATCTGGAGATTCTGGAACACCAGCACGGCTTCTCCACTGGATTCCCCAGAGGAACAGCAGCTGCCTCTCCTTCCCCTGGATCTTCAGAGGCAGAGACTGCACCCTTCTCCAGGATCCCTGCTCCAGCAGAGCCACCCTGACACTGCAGGAGGGCTGAGCCACAATTGCAATGGGACTGCTGCCACCAGCCTGACCCACAGGGTGTCAGGTTGGGTTCTGACTCTGGCAGTGTTGGTTTGGTTTACTGCATTGTTTATTTTATCCTTTTGTTTTCTTCCCTATTAAAGAACTGTTATTTCCTGCTCCTGTATTTTTTGCCTGAAAGCCCCTTAATTTAAAAGTTATAGCAATTTGAAGGGGGGGTTCATTTTCTCCATTTCAGGGGAGGCTCCTGCCTTCCTTAGCAGCCACCTGTCTTTCCAAACCAAGACAGATGTGTTTCACGCTTTTGTGGATTCCAGTCTATCCTGAAGTCCAGGAAACGTTTTCCATGAATGAGGATCAAAGTCAGTGCTCCCATGAGGGTCAGGGCACCCCAGAGCAGACAGAGAAATATTCCCAGTGCTCTGGATTTCCACAACATTCCTGTAACTCCACTCCTTCAACTCCTCCTCTTCCTCTCCTTATCCCAAATCCAGCAGCTGCTTCCCAAAGCCGCGGAGAGGCCAGCAGGGCTCCACTCCTCATTTCCGCAGCAAAAACCCTCCAAAAGCCAGGCAGGGACGCAGGGCTGGGCTCAGCCACACCAAGGAGTGCCTTAATGAGGCAGAAACAGCCAAAATTGATTTTTAATTTCAGATTTTAATTTGTCAGGAGCATCTCAGTGGCTTTTAAATGAGATTTAAAGCGCATTTTATTCCGCCAGGAATGGGCTCAGTCACCGGCTAAAATTGGATTAGTGGCTCCAGTGCCTGATTAGGAAGAGGGTTGGAAGTTGAATTTTGGAACATTCTGGGCCACATCTCATTAATCCACCCTTAAGGAACTTTTTGGGTTGGTGTGGGGTTTGTACATAAAGGGGGAATTCAGGAATATGGAAACATTTACCATGGGGAATTTAGGAACTAAACAAATATGGAAACATTTACCTACAAAAATTTAGGAATAAGACACCAATATGGAAACATTCACCTACAGAAATTCAGGAACAGGACACAAATATGAAAACATTTACCTACAAGAATTTAGAAGCAAAACAAAAATTGGAGATATTTACCTACAGGAATTCAAGAATAAGGCACAAGTATGGAAACATTTACCTAAAGAAATTCAGGAACAAAACACAAATATGGAAACATTCACCTACAAGAATTTAGGAACAAAAGAAAAATAGATATTTACCGACAGGAATTCAGGAATAAGACACAAATATGGAAATATTCATCTACAGGAATTCATGAATGAGACACAAATATGGATACATTTTCCCAGTTCCTCAGGGGAAACTGAGGCAGGGAGCCCAGTTAAAGCTGGACTGGGAGCAACCAACACTTCCAGGGATGGGGCATCCCCACCTTCACAGCCAAGAATTCCTTCTGAATATCCAACCTAAAGTCAGATTTTAGTTTCAAATTATTGTGAAAACTAAGCCACAAAATTGCAGAAAATGGAGGAAAAATATTGCAGGGTTTTTGGAAGACAGGTTTTATTCTCAATTTTTTAGGGAAGTTTAGTTTTTATTTAAATTTCCAGACTTCCACTAGGAGTTGGTGGCTTGGATGCTCCTGAATATCTTGTTCTGATTCTGGGATGACGTATGAGGGTGGTTTGTGGGTATTTTTTATCTGCTTAGGGTTAATTAAGGTGTTTTTTACAAGATTGTTATTTTGAGTTCTTTCTTTCAGTACCCATTCTAAAAACTTCCAGCCTGTTTCTCCCTGTGGTTGTCAGTCTATTCCCTTAAATCCCAATCCAAATTGTCCTGTATTTATGGGACTTGGTTTGACCTTCAAATTGAGTTCCTACAACATTGACTTTTGATTTTCAGCCCTGTTTTGGGTTGGTTTTGCACCAGTTTTGTGTCTTTACACAGGAAAAAATGCTGATATTTGTGACACTCATGTTTCTATCTCAGCTTTACTGAGAATATTGGTCCAATTTTGAGATCCTACTTTTCATCATTTCATTTCTCTGGTTTTATGGAAGCACCAAAGCTCTTTCTGTGCTGAACTCTGTTTTTACCTTCATGAAATAACCAATGAGGAAAGAATAATTTGGGCTGGGGGAAATTTGGAGCTCAGCTGTTCAGTCTGATACATGGAGAGGAAAAGGAAGCACAAAACAGATGGTCTGAGGAATCTTCTGATCTTGCCAAGATCACCCAGCCCTCAGGAGACACAGCATTAGGAATTTGCAAAAATAAAAAAAAAAGTTTATTTTTTAATGCAGAGTTATAAAAAACAAAGAGTTTGGGCCACTCCTGTGTGGTGATTATGGATTTGTCAATGAGGAGGGAAAGGAAAAACAAGGAATGAACAAGAAGAGAGTCCCTGGGATCCTGTGAAACACTTCCTGGTGGAATATCAGCCCAGCCATGGCAATAATCCCAGGAAAAGATGTGGGAATGAGGGCGGTAAAAACTTGGCATGAATTCAACTTTGCAAATCATTGTGCTTTTAAAAAAAGATGGAAATAAGAAATGAATGAGTTTAGAGTGAGGGAACATGAGGGGAAATGAGAGAGGAACTCGAGGCTTGGTGATGAAATCCCTGCAATTAATGATAGACACAAATTCCAACGTGGCTTTGGCATCCAGGATGTGCCATCAGCCCTGTGATATTTTACTTGGCGGAGTTTTTAATAAGTTAGAGATGGGACCTCTGAGCTGTTTTTGGTGATGTGGTTTATTTTTGGTTTATTTTCTTATCTTCCACACAGGCAGGAAGGGTGAGTTCAGCTCACATCTTCACTGCATGGCTCAGAAGGTCACAAGACCCTCAGTTACAAGACCTTTAAAGGAGTTATTGACCAATAAAACACTGCCAACAAGGATATTTATGTTTTTGACCAATCTTTAAATATTTTGTCTTATGGACCCATGCTACAGTGTGAGCTTTCTTAGCCACTCATGTTATGGCACACAAACGCACAGTGCTGCATTCTAAACTCCTTGTTTACCCCTGGAACTACTTTTAGTTTTATATCATAAACTCTAAAACTCTAAACTTCCCTTTCCTTAGCTCAACATGTCTCTGCTTTAAACTATAAATCCACATTCTCTCTTCTGGCACCTCAGTTTGGGAGCCTTTCCCAAGGGCTCAGACCAAATCCTGGGTTTAATTCTCGGTTTTGGCTCACAGGCCCAAAATTCTGATAAATCCTTGCATTTCAGATTCCAACAACACCCAGCAGGCAGGAACAGTGTTCAGGACCTGTTGGATTTTACCTTTTTCTGGCCCAGAGATGGGACAACTGAGAGGTCTTTTAAAATATTTTATTCCATTTTCAGTCTCATGAGAAGGGTGAGACAATACAGATGTTATAATTCACACCATCACAATCAGAAGTTGACTATTTCCTAATTACAATACATTATAAGTGTTTCTTATAATATAAAAGTTGGCCTATCAGTTTTTGCCACACTGCTGTAAATGCCTTGAAGCCAATTATCTAAAATCATCTCTTGTGGGTCCCACCACAATGCATCTTTCATAGCTCTATTTCTCAAAAATATCCAGTCTTACTTGTAAGGCCATCCTTTGAAACTTGTTTCTAGTTCTATTTTTCTCCCAACAATGTCTGTCCTGTTCCATGGCATTTTTAAGTCAGCATTTCTTGTCTCAATTTTCTCATTTGTCTCAGTTGCATCATTTCTTGTCTCATTTTCCCCTCAGGAGCTGGGAAAATGCTTCCATATTTGTGTCTTATTCCTAAATTCCTCTAGATGAGTATTTCCATATTTGTGTCCTATTCCTGAATTCCTGTAGGTAAATGTCTCCAAACCTTGTCTCAAGGTTTGCACAGAGATGCACACTGTGTGAGCCTTCTGTCAGGCTTTGAGAATTCCATATTATATTATATTATATTATATTATATTATATTATATTATATTATATTACATTATATTACATTACATTATATTACATTATATTATATGACATTATATTATATGACATTATATGACATTATATTAATGCTATAGTAAAACTATACTAAAGGAAGAGAAAGGATACATCAAAAGGCTTAACAAGAATGATAAAGAAAAGCTCGTGACTCCTCAGACGCTTGACACAGCTAGCCATGATTGGCCATTAAATTAAAACAATTCACATGTTTGGATAAACAATCTCCAAATCACATTCTAGAGCAGCAAAATAGGGAGAAGCTGGAGCTTCCCAGGAGAAGAAATCCTGGTGAAGGGATTTTTCAGAAAATATCACAGTGACAGGGAGCCTTCTCCAGGGATGGGAGGTGGCTCCAGCTCTGAAATCCTGGCATTCGTGGCCTTAGTAGAAGGTCCTGGCTAAATCAGCAGGTGCCAGCTCCTCCCAAGGCTTCAGAGGAGTTGTGGGGTCTTGGCCATAAGGATCAGTTTGGAATCCCAGTGAGATTTCAGGGCAGTGAGATTGAAATTGATTTTATATTTTAGCAGGAACAACTTTTATCCTCTAATTGAGAACGCAACTACAAGACAGGAGACTTCCAGTATTTAAAAGGGGCTTAGAAAGGGAAATCAACTTTGTGCATGGGCAGAGGGAGATAGGACAGGAGAGAGGAGTTTTACACCAGAAAATATTTGAATTATGGTTTAGGAGGGAATTCTGAGGCTGGAACTGAGAAATGAATGGGTTTAGAGTGAGGGTTTAAGGTCCCTTCCATCCCAAACCGTTCTGTGATTGTGCAATAACAGACTTTGCAGAAGCTCCCAAAAGGTGGAATTTGAGGGGAAAATATCAATAAAACCCCAAACTTCAAGTTTCCCTCCTTTTCTGGTCCATTTGGCAGCAGAACTGAGTTGTTCCCAGGCTGAGCTCCCAGGACCGTGGTGGATTCTGGAGGATATTTCCCCAACACCACCAAACCCCTGGATCCCAAATGGGATCACTGCAGGCACAGGCACTGAGCTATTGACTCTGAAAGCCTTTGAGCCCCCCAGCAGCCTTAAAATCTTCCTGGAAATTCACATGGAAATCCATTCCAGGAGCCATTTTCTGGTTTCTATCAACTTTCTCCCACAGCATTTTCCATAAACCAACCAAAGAAGCGCTGTGGGCAACGAGCTGAGAGGAAAAGGACACAAAAAGCAGCAAAGCTTTGGAAAATGCAGCTTTTCCCTCTTTTCCCAACATCCCTGTGTGGAAAGGTCCCAGTGGGGTGAGATAAGGGGGTGATAAAGCAGATAAACTGAGCAGTGTTGTTTTCTCTTCAGCTCCATCTGCACCAGTGGAGCTGGCAATAAAAAAACCCAAAAATACAAAGTGAGGGCCATGATTTGCTTCTGCTTCCTAATAAATAATTACAGGAAGAAAAAATATTTCACAGCACTCAGATTTTGGAGAAACCAAGGATTTAGAAGGAGGAGAATTCATTTTTGAAGGGCAGGAATGGACCTGTGTGTCCTCAGAAGGGGAAGCTCAGGGACAGCTTGAGCTGGGCCTGGCAGCTGTGTCCTTCCATCTGCCCTCCCCATCCCAGCACATCCCACATGGATTTGGGCCATCAGCTGGGAAAATCTGGTGATTTGTGCAACCAGGATAAAAAACAAAAAATGTGCAACCAAGGAGAAAAAAGGACAAGAAGGCAGAACGTTCATGTGGTAACATCGCCCTGAATTCCAGGAAAATCCTGTCCCTCATCCCTGGATGACCAAAGCCAACCAAGGACACCAAAAGCTGTTGAGTTTCAGGAATCAGAATCCACAGGTTTAATTGGGATCAATAAATTGGAGATCTGACTCCACAGGTTTAATTGGGATCAATAAATTGGAGATCTGACTCCACAGGTTTAATTGGGATCAATAAATTGGAGGAACTCCACACCCAAGTTTGGAATTCTCATCTTAAAGAATTAATCAGGGAGGCTGGAGAAAAAAGGTTGGGTTTGATCCCAAATAAATTCGAACTCTCAAGTTTGGAAATCTCATCTTAAAGAATAAATCAGGGAGGCTGGAGAAGGAAGGTTGGGTTTGATCCCAAATAAATCTCTCCTGTGATGGATTTGTCCCAGAAAACTCCACTGAGCAGCAGCTCCTTCACATGGATCAGTGTTAAAAATCTGGGATATTCCTTGGATGCTTTGGGATCCCTGATGGGGTGGGAGAGGAGCAGAGCAGCCCCTGGGGCTATGGAAATCCAGAAATTAGAAATATTCCCGAATTATCAACAGTTTCCAGCACAAATCCGAAGCACAGCCCCACACCATCAAAAAAAATCAAATTAATTAACTCCATCCCAGCCCAACCCAGCACAGATTCAAAGCACAGTCCCACAGCAGCTAAAATTAAATTAATTCACAGTTCTTTTCTATTTCCAACTTTAAATTCAGATCTTTAAGCTGTAAACTGCATTTCCCCACCTGCTCGACAACTTTCCACATCAAGGACCTTCAATCTCAAAGCCTTTTAAATGTAAAATACTCCTAAAATTTTAGTTCTCCCTTAAATGATGGACTACAAGAAGCAGCAACCAAAAATATTTAATACATCAAGTGCTAAGCAAAGCAAATCCATCTCCAAATGTGAATTAAATTCATGCTTAGTGTTTGCACTGAACTTTCAGGTTCATTAGGAACAGAGCTTTGGGAGATTAAAAGAGAAATATTTTTAAAGCCCAGTCTGTTACTTCTCACCCTGAAAGAAATAATTCCCCCCCTTAAAAAGAAAAACCTTTCCAGATGAAAGATGGAACCAGAGATTGAGATTCACAGAATTAAAGGGCCTTAAACTCACTTCATTTTACACGAAAAACTCGAGTACTTTTGATCAGAGACAGGCAGAACTGGACTAAAATCTCCAAATTATTTTTTTTTATAGAACCCATAATGTTGTTTTGAATTCATCCTGATATGTGAGGATGATTTATTACAGCAGGCCATGAAAAGAGTGATAAATATAGAATAAACTCTATAAAAACACACATGAGCTGAAGATTTGCTGTCTTGCAGACCACCACTATTTAACAACTGCTGAATTCTGTGCCCAATCTCCCTGACTGATCTCTCTTATTCCGCACTGCAAATGCATAAAAAATGTCATTTAAAAAGCATTAAAGTGATAAAAAGTTTGATATTCCTCGAAGTTCTTCAAGATGAAAAGGTTTCACTCCCAGCTAAGCCTGGATATTCGCAAAATAAATTTTTAAAAGGATAAAATTGCTACTTTTTGGGAGGGAGGAAGTGCTTTGGGAGGATTTCCCCACAGCGCACCTGGTACAAAATGAAACTGGGGGTGCCCAGGTGGGCTTGGAGCTCCTGCCCGGGGTGTCCCATTCCCGGGGCTGCAGGAACATTCCCAACCTGCCTGGGGCCTGCAGGGCTCCAGGAGAGCTGGACAGGGACTGGGGACAAGGGATGGAGGGACAGGAGCCAGGGAATGGCTCCCAGTGCCAGAGGGCAGGGATGGGTGGGAGATTGGGAACTGGGAATTCCTGGCTGGGATGGGATTGCCAGAGCAGCTGTGGCTGCCCCTGGATCCCTGGCAGTGCCCAAGGCCAGGCTGGGCACTGGGGCACCCTGGGACAGTGGGAGGTGTCCCTGCCATGGCAGGGGTGGCTCTGGGTGGGGTTTGAGGTCGCTTTAACCCAAACTGGATTTGGCTGAGGCCCTGCTGGCTCCACAGGCATTTCCTGAGGGAATTCCACATTCCAGCCAGGCACCAAACCCGCCCCTCATGGGTTTAATTAATAGAGCTGAACCAAGATTAATTGGAAAGGACACTGAACTGAAAGGGGATAGACCCACAGCCTGCCTCAGTTTCCCTATGTGAGGTCCTGCAGTTGTTGGTGGAGCTTGGAGATGACTCTGAACCCTCAAATCCTGGAATGGTTTGGGTTGGACCAAAGGACCCTGAGGATCATCCATGGCAGGGACACCTCCCACTGTCCCAGGGTGCCCCAGTGCCCAGCCTGGCCTTGGGCACTGCCAGGGATCCAGGGGCAGCCACAGCTGCTCTGGCAATTCCAGCCCAGCCAGGAATTCCCTCCAAGATCCCCCCTAAACCCACCCTGGCAGTTTGAACCATTCCCTGTGTTATCCCCCTGCCCATTGGGATCCTGCAGGGTCCCTGTCCCTCTGTCCCTGTCCCAGCTCCCCTGGGCACCACTGATCACTGATCACCTCCATCCCCAGCCCCAAACCCACCCAGGGAAATCAGGAATTCACTCCGGGTGCTCTTTCACTGATAAAAAATTGGAATAAGTGGAAGATAAAGCTCAGCTTTTCAAAGGTCAGGCCTTGAGAGGTTGTTGATTTTTGGCCAAGACATCACGAGCTGCTGCTCAGGCCGTGACGGCTGGAGGATCCTCAGCACCCTCAGAACAAAGTTGAATAAAGTTCAGCCCCTTTTCTTAAAGAGCAAGGGGAGGCAGGAGTTTGCTGAAGCCTCCTGCTCTTTGTCCTTCCCTATCAGCTCCCAGGGACTTTGGGAATGTCAGCAGGGATTTCCAGGCATTCAATTCCCTCTCTGCTCTCTGGCTTTGGGAATGTCAGCAGGGATTTCCAGGCTTCCATCACCCCCTCTCTGGCTTTGGGAATGTCAGCAGGGATTTCCAGGCATTCCATCACCCCCTCTGCTCTCTGGCTTTGGGAATGTCAGCAGGGATTTCCAGGCATTCCATCACCCCCTCTCTGGCTTTGGGAATGTCAGCAGGGATTTCCAGGCTTCCATCACCCTCTCTCTGGCTTTGGGAATGTCAGCAGGGATTTCCAGGCATTCCATCACCCCCTCTGCTCTCTGGCTTTGGGAATGTCAGCAGGGATTTCCAGGCTTCCATCACCCTCTCTCTGGCTTTGGGAATGTCAGCAGGGATTTCCAGGCATTCAATTCCCTCTCTCTGGCTTTGGGAATGTCAGCAGGGATTTCCAGGCATTCAATTCCCTCTCTCTGGCTTTGGGAATGTCAGCAGGGACTTCCAGGCTTCCATCACCCCCTCGCTCTGCCTTGGGTGCCACCAAAGCACAGAAAACCTTCGTCTTCTCCTCCTCCTCCCTGCAAAAGGCTTCCCTGGCAAAGCAGGGCTGTGGCCCAGCCTGGAAAATGGGGTTTTAGAGAAAAATCAGGATTATTTTGCACACAGAGAAGTGGCCAGCTTCCAGAACCACTCAGAGCAGGTGGCATCACCCTCTGGAAAAGCTCACCAAGGTCCCCAGGTGTCACATCCACAGGGATTTAAATCCCTCCAGGATGGGACTCCAGCCCTGCCCAGGGGAGTGAACATTCCCTTCCATCAAGGAATATTCCCAATATCCAACCTGAACCTCCCTGAGTGCAGCATTTCTTTCATCACCTGGTCTATTTTCAAAGAGCAGATAAATGGATTTTTAGTAACCGAAGTATTTAAATGAGTTACTCCTCATGACAATTACAGCATTGGCATGAATTATAACAAAAATACTAAAAATATTCCTAAAACTGCTGTTCCTAAACTCTTACAAGCAGCACATGAGTTTTTATAACAATAGTTCTAAAAACTATAGTTTTAACAATAAATTATAACAAAATTAAATAATTATAAGTAATTAATTATAACAAAACTACTATAAATATTCCTAAAACTGCTGTTCCCAAATTCTTACAAGCAGCACATAAGTTTTTATAACAATAAATTATAACAAAATTAACTAATTACAAATAATTATAACAAAATCACAAAAAATATTCCTAAAACTGCTGTTCCTAAACTCTTACAAGCAGCAAAATGAATTTATGGGGTGAAAAACACTGCAATGTTCAAAACTGATGGAAAAAACCCTAAGAATTAGCAAAGCTGGGTCCAATTCCTGCTGAAATAAGGAAGATAAATTTAGGATTTATGTGAAGTCCCAACAGAGCTGGTTTGGGTAAAGGTTATTAAATCCCACAGGAATTCCTGCTGGCTTTGACACTCTGGGTTCCCTGCAGCACCAAGAAAAAACAATTTCCAGGAAGGTGTGAAGGACATCTGGAGGGTCCTGGAAGGGTGAAATGGTCTAAGGCAAGAGAAATGGGGAAAATAAAGAGAATTTTGGCACATCCGACCTCAGGGTATTGCTGGGATAATGCACAGGGAATCCAGGATTCTCCTGTGGGTGCTCGGTCCCAAAACATTCCCAGAATAAGAAGAGGTGTCCCCACACCTCCCTCCTGCTGCCTGGAGGTACAACAGGTTTAGGTGATGTGGGATCATTTCCCAGGCAATAAATGTAGAATTCCATTGGATCTCTTCACCACAAAACCGTTATCTTTAGGATTTCCACATGATTTTCCAATCCAAGTTCCCTGAGAGAACTTCCCAGCATCTCCTGCTGATGGACAGAAATCCCCAAGGTAGGGAAAAGGCAGTGAAACTGTTGGGAAAGCAAATAATAACTGGGAAAGGGAGGGAAAAACTCAGGGCAGCCCATGGAAACACTGAGAAACCCAGGGAAAAGGGGCTGGGGGATCTCAGGTCTGGGTAAAATTATAATTACAACGAAAATGTGGAAATCCAAAATATTCAGATCACACCAGGCTGGTACAAGTCACTCCTGGCTGATGTTTTCTCTTGTCACTATCTGACACCAGCCTGAACTCCAATATTACAGGATTGTTAGCATTGAAAAAGGATCATTCTGGAGGCTCCTTCCCATCAGGCAGGGATGTAATTTTTCCTTATCTTCCAAGACAGCCGAGCTCAGGAAATACAATTACCCAAATTTATGTGCACTGGAGTGTGGAGAAAGAAGTCATAAACTGAATATTGTATTTATCCCTTTGCTTTTAGCAGTTATTAAAATGCCCCAGTGACTTCACGACTCTTCCTTTTGAAGAATTCTTGGCTGGAATTCGTTTTGACTTTGATTTCCTGCTTGTTTACAAAGCTTTTCCCACCTCTTCGAATTCCAGAGGCTCCCAGCCATAACAAAAGAGCTTTTTCTTCTCCTTGATAACAACCCTGCACCAGTTGTTCAGAATTGTTTGCTGCTGAGGTGGGAAAAAGCTGCAATTTCCCTGGAGCTGCAGTTTGTTCTGCTCATTCCATGCCCAAAATAAACAGTTTTATTAAATAAGATATATTTTTTATTAAATAAGATATAGTTTTATATTTAATAAAATATAATTTTATTAAATATAAAATTTTGTTTAAAAATATAAATATTTATAATAATTACATGGAGCAAATCCAAGGATGATCCAAGGCATGGAGCACTCTGCTGTGGGAAAGGCTGGGAGAGTTGGGATTGTCCAGTTTTGGCAGCTGGATGGAACTGGATGAGCTTTAAGGTCTCTTCCAGCCCAAACTTGGCTGGATCCACCAGATGTGTCCATAGAGGGGGACCCAAAGGAGCTGTGTCCTGCTGGAGCAGGAGGAAATCAGGAATGTGGCATCCTGGAGGAGCTGGGTATGGAGGGGCCTCAACCAGCTCAAACCTCACCCAAAACAGAGCCACCAAAACCTCCCAGGAATTCCATGGAGCTGCTGGGGCAAATCCAGAGGGTGATCCGAGGGATGGAGCAGAGCTGTGGGAAGGGCTGGGAGAGCTGGAATTGTCCAGCCTGGAAAAGAGACCAGGACTGACCTCACTGTGCCCTGGCAGGGCCTGAAGGGCTCCAGGAGAGCTGCAGAGGGACTGGGGACAAGGCATGGAGGGACAGGAGCCAGGGAATGGCTGCCAGTGCCAGAGGGCAGGGATGGGTGGGAGATTGGGAACTGGGAATTCCTGGCTGGGCTGGGATTGCCAGAGCAGCTGTGGCTGCCCCTGGATCCCTGGCAGTGCCCAAGGCCAGGCTGGGCACTGGGGCTGGAGCAGGGGCAGGGATTCAGGGGCAGCTCTGGGAATTCCATCCAGCCCAGGAATTCCCAACATCCCACCCATCCCTACCCTCTGGCAGTTTGAACATCTGCCAGGGCCTCACCACCCTAAAAATCAGCAATTTCTTCCCAGTATCCCAACTAAATTTCGCTTCCTGTCCTATTTGCAGCCCCCAGTCTCATTCCCATCCCTACATCCACATGGAAATACTCAAATAATCCATAAAAACACTATTGAGCTTATCGCAGATGCACAAACCTGAAATCTGGAGATGACCAAACCCTACAGGGAGTGACCCAAAATTCCTGGATATTCCTTTTGGTGCCATCATCCCCTGAGAGGAGCAATTCCTCTCCCTGCTCCCTCCTGATCCTGCCAGGTTTTGCTGGGCAGAGATGAGGAGGTTGAAATCACCTCCACCACAATAAAATCCAAGAACCTCAGGTAAATATTGCTTTTAAAAAGGCATTTCCAGGGGAGACATCACCCAGAAAAAGAAATAAAATAAATTAAATATAATTTAAATAATAAATAATAAATAATAAATAATAAATAATAAATAATAAATAATAAATAATAAATAATAAATAATAAAATAAAATAAAATAAAAATTTAAAAATAAAAATAAAATAAAAATAAAAATAAAAATTAAAATTAAAATATAAAATAATAGAAAATTTTAAATGAAAATATTTAAAAATATTTAAAAATAAAATAAAATAAAATAAAATAAAATAAAATAAAATAAAATAAAATAAAATAAAATAAAATAAAATAAAATAAAATAAAATAAAATAAAATAAAATAAAATAAAATAAAATATAACCAAGCTCCTCATTGCAGGAATGGGCTGGAAAGGAGAGATTATTGGGATATTGGGACGCAAGACAGGTGATGGACTTTGGACCAGGTTAGCAAGAGAGATTTGATAACAGGATGCCTTGGCAAGAGCAAACAGAACTTTGAGGATTAAATCAAGACTGCAAGAAGATTCAGTCAGAGGCATTTACTGGAAAAAGAAAATTACAGCAGACTTCTGCAAGCAAGAGAGGTTTCAAATGCATAATTTTGCTTATGTGATGATTAACCCAATCCTTGTAGTGAAACATTACCAGTCTTCCTAAATTAGTATGTAAGCATTTGTACTTCACAATTGTTATGGTTTGACACTGGCACAAGGCCAAATGCCCCCATGAAAATACACGTTCTCTGGTGTCTGCTGTGAGATTTTGACCAGGAATAAACAAAGCAGGCTCTCACTTGGAAAAAAAAAGAAAAGTTTATTGACTAAACTACAAAAACAATTACTAAACTACACACAAAAGAAAAAAAACACAAGGAAAATGAAAACCTCACAAAAACACTCTCCTCCTCCTCCCCCCTAAATTCCCAATACAATACATCTTCCAAAATCACCAGTTCTGGGTCCAGCACTACCCTTTAGAATGCTCAGACTTTCAGTTCCTCAAGAGGAGAGGGAGTCCTTCCGTGTGTCATGGTGGCCTTTTCCGTCCTTGTTCCGGTGCTCTCACCACCCAACAGGGATCAGGGCTGCTTCCAGGGTTGTCTTTTTAAGGATGCTTTGTCCAGTTCCAGAAAAGCACAGTATCTCACCTTCTCACCTTTGGGACATCCGTCCCTCCCATATTTTATATACCCCTGGGGCCGAGGGGTACCCACACTGAATCTTCTCTGGCACTGGGACATTTCTCCCCCTGGACTCAGTCTCTGTATCTCACGGAAACATGGCTCTGTCCATGGCTACACAAAAGAGTCCAGCATAAAATGCCACTCCATCTTCTCCATTCTTCCAACATCTCTCACTCTCTCTCTCTCTCTGGTCCAGACCTCCATCACTCGTCTAGGAAGGGTTAATGTTCTGTAAGGTTTTCATTGTCCAAGAAGGGTTAAAAACTCCTCCAGGCGGCTGGACTCCTGGCTGCACCCTCCCATCTCCTCAGCCGGGCTGCCTGCTGCCAGCACATGTTTACTGAATTTCAAGGTAACAGCCACAAACACAGGCTGCACTCTCTGTCTGTCTGTCTCCAAGCGGGGGGAACAGGCTGCCCATTGCTTCCCGGCATTTCTTTACTTCTTCCTTCCACCCTTGGGGGGGCCAGGCCTGCCTCTCCCGGGCCGGCCCGCATGGCTTTTCCCGTCCCCCCGCCCAGCCAGCAACTGGGCCGGGGGAGAGACCCAACTCCTTCCCGCTGGAAATCCAAAGAGAACCTGCCAGGGGGAGAGCCCTGCTTCTACCCTGTGTTCTCGGAGGTGGATCCGATGCCCAGTGGTTGGGCCAGATGGCAATATTCAAATCTGAGCACTCATTGGCCCTATCCACAGCATCCCAGAAATCCTGTTTCCGGATCAAAGCATGACAACAATAAATTCAGATTCTTTGACCATCTCACTGAGTCCCCTTCTCTCTCTCCATCTCCAATAGGAGAATGAGGGAATGAACTCTGAAATTCAGAGTTTGGCCCCAGCACATCAATTCTCCTTGAGTTCTCCTTGAGTTCCAGGAGGTTTTAACTGCCACAGACATATTTTATGAAAAATCCTTTTGCCAGGATTTTTCTCCTGAGAAGCTGAGAAGCTTCAGAGAAAAAGAAAAACAATGGTTATCTGCTGCTGTGGAATGCAACAGGTGCATCTGGGATTGGTCTCATGGGGTTGTTTTTAATTATTGGCCAATCACAGTCGGCTGGCTCGGACTCCCTGAGAGTCACGAGCTTTTATTATCATTCCTTTCTATTCCCTGCTACCCTTCTGATGAAATCCTTTCTTCTATTGTTCTAGTATAGTTTAAATATATAATTTTCTTTTATTATAATATATATAATAAAATAATAAATCAGCCTTCTGAAACATGGAGTCAAGATTCTCATCTCTTCCCTCGTCCTGGGACCCCTGTGAACACCCCCACATTTGGTGACCCTGACTGAAGTAAAATTCCACATTTGGTGAGCCCCCCCAAATAAACTGCCACATTTTAACAGCAGAATTTCTCTTCAAACACTCCCATTTCCTGCTTTTTGTGCTGCAATAGTTGGTTTTTCCTTAAATAATTCTTAAACAGAGCCTTTAAACTTGAGCAACCCTGAAAGTCCACCCAGTGTCTCCATTTCAGGAGTCCTCAGAGAGCTCCTTCTCATCTCAGAGATTCAGGAAATTGTGATTTCAGCATTGTGAGATAAGCAATTAATTCCCCAATTAATCAAAACATTTGGTATGCAACTGGGTTCTTATTTGAATAAGCAATTATCCTAAAGTCCTTTGATTCCAAATTAGCACAAAAAACCATCCTGGCACGGAGAAATTGTTCCTGAAGTGTTTGTTTGGATACAAACTCCGGATGTGCAGAACAGGAGCACAGCCATGGGATGGAATTATAAAGCAGGTGGAGAACTTTCCAAATCCCCTCTGCAGGTTCCCAGTGGAAATCTTCCATCCCTTTCCTCAAAGGCTCTGGGAAAAAAAATCACCTGGATGGGATCACCTGCCTGAGCAGGGCTGCAGCACCTCGGGTAGAAACTCCTACTGGATGCTGCTCTTAAATAAAAACCACAATAAAAGAAATCCACCCGAGAGAGAATCTGGGTGAGAGACTCTCTAGGGGAACAGAGATTGGAAAATGGGATCCCAGGCTGGTTTGGGACATTTATAGGGGATAAAAAGGGAAAAAAGGGAGTGGGAGAAGTGGGACTGCAGGAGTGATGCTGGGTAGGATGGTTGGGACATATGGAGATGAGAGATCTCTGGAGCCAGGGCTTGGAACTTGGGGTTTATTGCACAGGGCCTGGGTGCAGGGCCCTGCTGGGATTTGGGGTTTATTGCACAGGGCCTGGGTGCAGGGCCCTGCTGGGATTTGGGGTTTATTGCACAGGGCCTGGGTGCAGGGCCCTGCTGGGAGCTGCCAAACACAGCTGGAGCAGGCCCCAAAGAGGGAGAAAGGGGTAAAGAGCATGAGAGAGAGAGGATGAGAGGAAAAGAGAGTAAAAGGGGTAAGAGAGCAAAGTTCCTGTTACAATACCATAAATCTTCTTCTGTGCTGAATATTCTGATTCTCACTAACCAATCCAGTACAATACACAAATCCTACAGCATTTACATACAGCCTATAAGAATCATTACATTCCCACACTATGTAACATTTTAAACCCTAAAAACTCCTCTTTGGGCCCTTCTGCCAAGCTGTAGGGTCTGCTCGGACCCTTGGGCCTGTCTGCAAGCAGAGGGTGTTGTTCCATCACAAGGGGATCACCTTCAGCTGGCCACACCATTGTTTTCCAGGTGTTCAGTGACTGAGGGATCTCAAAGCTTGCTTTCATTTCAATCTTGCTTATAGTTTCCATATTCTCCAAATCTTTGGCCAGGCAATCATATTGATAAGGCTTTCCTGTTGCATCTTCCCCAACATGAGACCCCTCCAGGTACCCTGGAGCTGTTACTGCTGTTCCCAGAGCTCTGTCCCAGCACCCCCAACAAATCCATCCCCAGCCCCTCAGTTTCCTGAGGGAAATGAGCCCTCTCTAAACAGCAGGGCAGTTAAAAATCTCTTTTTTTAATTGGCTCCTCTTGGTTTGCTCCTCACTGCTGGAAGATGCTGAGACAGCCCAGGCAGCACCTCAGGGATTCCCCAAAAATTCCAGACTCGTCAGCCCCATCCAGGTGATGGAGCCACACAGGCAGCAGTGAGGGATGGTTGGGTATCACAGAACCATGGGATGGGTTAAAGGGACCTTAAACCCCACCCAGTGCCACCCCTGCCATGGCAGGGACACCTCCCACTGTCCCAGGGTGCCCCAGTGCCCAGCCTGGCCTTGGGCACTGCCAGGGATCCAGGGGCAGCCACAGCTGCTCTGGCAATCCCAGCCCAGCCAGGAATTCCCAATTCCCAATCTCCCATCCATCCCTGCCCTCTGGCACTGGGAGCCATTCCCTGGCTCCTGTCCCTCCATCCTTGTCCCCAGTCCCTCTGCAGCTCTCCTGGAGCCCCTTCAGGCCACACTGAGGTCACCCCAAATTTTCTCCTCTCCAGGTGGACAATCCCAGCTGTCCCAGCCTTTCCTACAGCAGAGCTGCTCCATCCCTAGGATCCTCTCTATCCATCCCTGGAATCATCTCCATCCATCCCTGGGATCCTCTCCATCCATCCCTGGGATCCTCTCCATCCATCCCTGGGATCATTTCCATGCCTTGGATCCTCTCCCTGCTCTGTAGCACCAAACTGTGACCACACACAACATCCCTCTGCTTTTACCCCTCCCATCTCTCCCTCCCACTGATCCCAATCAACACTCAAACGATTTTTAATCACAGCCAAGAGCTCAGGATAAAACCTCAGGCAATGCAAGAATTCTGAGTGAGAAAAGGGAAATAAAATAACTGGCTTCCAACTGTGCCTTTTGTAACAACTCTGACTGAGGAAAAGGAGAGAAAATAATTGTACAGCTTCCTCCAGAAATCAGAAGCTGCTTCTTGACCTGATGCAAATCATTTTCAATCCTACAAAGCCCCAGTGACAAACAAAGCCGTGGAGCACGCTCTGCTCCCACTGCCCATCTCCCTCTGCAATTAACGCTTCTGATTCCACCCAAACAGAGCTGGATGAGAATCGACTTCGCTCAATTCCAGCCTTCACTAATATTTCATTTTTTCACAACTCACATCCCCTTTTGACTCAAATTGGGGCTGTCAATGCCTCCTCCCAGCCAGGGGAGCTGCTCCACATGGCAATGAGCTCATTTGGAGAGGCAGAGCTGGGCTCTGAGACCTCGCGGTCAGCAAAGGCGAGAGCAGAGGCTCAACCATCCCTGGCTCGGTGAATAAAGCTCAGCTCTGCCTCCTGAATCCTAAACAGACATTACAAACTGCTAAGGCAGGGAAACTCTGATTGTTTTCAATCTTTAAACCCCAGGAAAAGGTCAGCGAGGTAATTGCTGCAAGAAAAGATCACAGGTCGGGAGAATTTTTTTTTTATTTTTGTGCTTGATATAATCAGGGTGCCAGAAATAGAGCTTGCAATGGGAGGAATTAAACAAGGTGTTTAATTCTGTCTCTGATTCACAGAAAATATTACAGGGATGGAAATTCTGACTGTGAAAAGCACCTGCCAACCTTTCTGGGTCTCATTCAGTCATGGAGGAACAGAAAGTGTCTCAGTCCTGGGGTGGGAAATCAGCATTGGAGGAGATGCTCAGGCACAGCTTTTCCTTTTCCTTTTTTTTTTCTTTTTTTCCTTTTCCTTCTTTTCCTTCTTTTCCTTTCTTCCTTTCCCTTTTTTCCTTTTCCTTCTTTTCCTTCTTTTCCTTCTTTTCCTTCTTTTCCTTCTTTTCCTTCTTTTCCTTCTTTTCCTTCTTTTCCTTCTTTTCCTTTTCATTCATTTCCTTTGTTCCTTTTCCTTCTTTTCCTTTCTTCCTTTTCCTTCTTTTCCTTTTCCTTTTTTTCCTTTCCCTTTCCTTAACCCAAACCCAGGGAAACAGAACCTGAGTGCAGCAGGAGGGTTTCAAACTGGAAAATCCCCAGGGCTGCCAGTGAAACTCAACTGCTGAACAGGTTTGAACTGATCTGGGGTGAAGGAGAATTTATTTAAGGTCCCTTCCAACCCAAACCAATCCAGTTCTGTGGTTCCTCATAAAAGACATTCAAGAATCATGGAAAACATTCCATGATTCCAGTCCCCCACTGACAGGAGCAAAGCTGAGCCTTCCTTTGCCACCTCCCGAATTCCTGCTGCTGCAGCTCCTGAAATGGCTCCATTTGCATAAATTTGTCGGCAAACAATTAAAGTTAATTAAGATAATTTATCACTTGAAAAGAAAGCATCTTATCAGCAGGTATCAGCCTGTAAAGCAAACAAAGAATCGTTTGGAGGGGAATTCTGGGCCCTCTTAGACACCCAGTGACAAAATCATTTCTTTTCCAGGCTCTGTCGGGCCTGGCTGCTTTGTTGTCAGAGTAATTAACTGCAATTAGCTAATCACCCTCTGCTAACTGCCTTTGTGACTCCACTATTGACGCATTTACACTTCGGCTGCATTCCTGCATGGAAAAGGGGTAAAAAGTTGTGGTGAGAGCCTGGAGTTCTTGTCCTGCAGCAGGGACGGGAAGCTGGGAGGAACTTGGAGTGCCCAGGGCCGTGGGATGCTCCTTCCCACTGCTCCCAAGGATTTCTGCTCTATCCTCAGACTGTAAAAATAATTGGGGAAAACCAGCCATTTTCAGCGCTCTGTGCCCCATCCATGGCCTGGAGCTCTTTCCTGAATGCCCTCAGAATTCCAAGCGGGCTGCCAAGGTCCATCAGAACTGCCATCCTTGGGAATTAGTGCAGGAATTTGGAAATTTGGATTCATTTTTCCCAAGGAAGATAAAACAACAGGAAAGGCTGAGGTTGAAGAGCTGCATGTCCAGGCCATTCTCTAGCAGCTGATCAGAAATTACTGATAATTGGTAAATAATAATAACAGTAATAACAATAATAGCAATAATAACAATAATAACAATCATCATCATCATCATTATCTGCAGGGAAGGCAGGACTGACCTGGCCACATAACGAGGGAATGATCTAATTAAGCATTGCCCTGATGATGGAGGGCATGGAGATGTTGTCATGGCAACTCCACTCCAGGTTCCACCAAGATCAGAATTCCAGGATCCTTTAGGCTGGAAAAGACCCTCAAGACCACCAAGGCCAACTCCTAACTAAGCCAGCTCCAAGTATTTCCATGGGGAAATTCCTGCTGATGTCCCACCTGGGACAACGCCACTGGTTCCCTTTAAAGGTTTATAATTTTTCATGTTATTTTAGAGAGCCATAATTGCAAATCTCTCCTCTAGAAAGGCTTCCCAAGGTTTCCTGTCCCATCATGATTCCCTGAGGTCTCCATGCCCCTGTGGAGCTGCAGGAATTCCCTGGCTCACAGATGAGGCTCCATGTCCCACCTCCCTCCTTTCCAAGCTGCCAATTCCCTCCTCATCTTCCACGCCTTTCGTCTTTCCACGGTCCTGCAGGGGATGGTAACAACACGAATGGCATGAAAGGAAGGAAAAGGGACTGATTGGAGTTAATTACGGGCTGCTGGATTTGCAGCCCCTCACAGACAGGCCAGGCCTTCCCGTGACACCCAGCAGCTGCTGCCTGACAGGCCTGCATGGATGGAATTAAAAGGCAATGCAGTGATTTCTTAGATCATTTTAACAGCACAAAGCAAGAGTTCCTTGTCCAAATCCCATTAATAACCCCTTGGAAACGGCAGCCTGCAAAGCCCATTAAATGCAGACAGAGATATTTTAGGCAAAAGCTAAAACTGTTTGAACTTTGCAGTGTCTGCGAGGCTGCTTGAATTGAGCAGCAAACAGAGCATTTCTAATCCAGCCCAGATGAGAAAAGAGAGCAGAGAGGAGAGAGTTTCAAAAGAGAAGGAGAATAAATATCAGAGAGGAGCAGGGAGCCGTGGATCCAGCGGGATGGGAGCAGGGAGGGATGGGAACAGGGTCACAGTGACAGGGGAGGCCACTTCACCTGCCCTGGGAGGGTGGGGAGGGCTGGGATGGAATTCCCAGAGCAGCCCCTGGATCCCTGGCAGTGCCCAAGGCCAGGTTGGACATTGGGGCTGGGAGCACCTGGGACAGCGGGAGGTGTCCCTGCCATGGCAGGGGTGGCACTGGAGGGGATTTAAGATCCTTTTAACATAACCATGCCAGGGTTCCATTCTGGTATAAAATCAAGCAATCAGCAGTGAGATCTAACTCAAAGTCTGAATATCAATTTTAGTCCACAGCTCATTTTGCTCTCCTATCAGAGGCCTGTGGCATTCACATTCTCTGGAAAAATCCCTTCACCCAGGGTTTTTCTCCTGGCAATGAGGCTGCTGGGAGAGATGGAGCAGGGATGTGAGGCAGTTCCAGGTGGCCACCACAGGAGATTCACCAGGATGGAATCACCCCAGAGGGATCCATTTCTGAGCAGGCCTTGGAAATGCAGCAGAATCATGGATTTAGAGGAGAACCCCCCATGGCTGGAGAGTGAATGGAGCAATTCCCACATTCCTGGAAGAGCAGGGAAGGTCTGTGCTGGATGTTGGAACCCTGGGCACTGAGAATTTCAGATTTTCTGTTCTGCCAGGCTCTGACCCCCAGGAGAGCACTGCACTGACCTGTGTCAGGCTGTGGAGAAGCTTCCAAAATGGAATGACAGAACTGGAATTGCAGGTGTGGAATTTGGATAGAAGTGTGTGATATCACAGGGTGGAAAACTGAGATTTTAAGGGTTTAGAATATAGTAATAGATATAAAACAAGACGGAGGTTTTAGGGAGGAGGCTGTTCCTTCTTCTTCTCCTTCTTCTTCACCTTCTTTCCATGGGTTTGGGTGGTTTTGTGCAATTGGATAAAAAGTCCTCATTGCAGATCATGGGTGGTTGGTTATTAAGTTAAAAATAAAAATAATTTGGGTACCATTTCTTATTTGGACAGTTTATCCTTAAAAGGCCTTGTAGAGAGAAAGATACAGCTCCATTTTTAACTTGTTAAAATGAAGTACTGTAAAACTCACAGTTTGTGAGACTGTAACAGACATAAGAACTAGTAAACATCTGAATCCAAACAAAAATAACATTTTGTACATTTAATCCCAACCTTAACAGAAAAGAAACAAAAAATCAACAGCTGAGAGAGCACAAACGCTGAGCTGGAGCTTTCCACACCCAAATCACTCCTGGAGAGTGGCAGATTCCCTCTGGCTCATCAGAATTCACCAGAACCCTCCCCTTGTTAATTTGTTGGCAAAACATTGCCAACTTGACAGGAAGCACAGGGCAGGAGTCAAACATTGCAGCCCACGTGGCTTTGGTTAAGATATTAAATTTGCAAGAGAACAGCTTTCCCCAGAACCTTGGAGATTTAAAAGATGGGGAATATTTTGCTCCAACTGGTCTTATTCCTATTTGTCCTGCATTTATGAATAATATTAACTCACACACAATTGGAGCCATATGGCAGAAGGAAAATTAAAAAGTTACAACAAGAAAATTAGCTGTGGATGTGGTTTGCGTGGCTGGGAGATTTTCTTGGGAGGTTTCAAGCCATAAATCTTTTTTTAGCTTCACATAAAAGCAGATCCAGATTATTTTTTGAGGTGGAAAATGAATTCTTCATTGTTTTGGCACAAGAATGGTCACTCTCAAGGTCAGCTGGAGAGGGGGATGTGCTGGCAGGATGGAGCAGTGTGGGCCCTCAGGGAATTCCTGGAATTGGAGGGACCTCCAGGGGGATTTGCTCCATCCTCCGTGTTCCAGGGGGTTCACCCAGAGCAGGTTGCCCAGGGCCAGGTGTGGTTGGGTTTGGGCTGTCTCCAAGGATGGAACCTCCACAGCTTCCCTGGGCAACCCATGCTGGTGTTTGAGTGGGAAAACAGGGGTTTTTTGGAATATCAGTGCTGTTTGTGTGGGCACTGCTGAGAGAAGGCTGGCTCCATCCTCAGCCTTCCCTCCCACAGGGAATTCCTTCCCTCTTTATCCACAGGGATAACACCTCCCTTATCTCTCGGAACTCTCGCTGCTCACAGTGACCCCGAAATGTGTTAGAAAGTCTCTTTATGTGTTAGAAAGTCTCTTTTCCCAGCCTGGCACTCGAAGAAGGAGTCAGAGCTCTTCAGTTCTCATTCTCAAGGTTGTTTATTGTCCCTTATCTATAAAATTCTTTCTCTGGCCTGCAAAGGTCTGTTCAGCAGGACAGACAGAGGTACACTGGCTGCCCTTGGGGTGGTGTTATCTTTTTATACTAAAAACTACGTGTACTTTATTTACCATAACTTTCCAATACCCATCACCTATGTTAGACAGTGAGCTTCTACTCTAAACCAATCCCGAAGTGCCACCGTCACAGCAGAAGATGGAGGCCAAGAAGGAGAAAGTCTGGACACACCCAGATTCCTCCATCTTGCTCCCTGAGCCCCCATTCTACAAACCCCAAAAAATCTATTTTTCACTCCATGACAAACTGATTATTATTCTACTTAGAATTTCGCGCCTTGCAGATCCTCATATAAGGCTGGTAATTTTTTCCATGGTTCATAATCAAAGGCACAGGGGTCTTGGGCTCTGTGCCAGGGTCTCTGAGCCCCCTGGCAGGGGTCCTGGCAATCCAGGACAGACAGAGGGATGTCCTGAATTCCGACACTTATGCTCCAGGCTGTGGGAAAGATGCTGCAGACCCTTTATAAAACCTGTCACAGGGTCCTAGCATGGTTTGGGTTGGAAGGGACCTTCTCAAGGTCCTCTAGTCCAACCTCCATCAGCAGGAGGGTCTTCCTCCAGAAAATATCCAAAAAAGAAGGAATTTAGGAGCAAAGCTGGGGTTTTGAAATAATATAATCCAAACCATTCTCCCATCTCTCACCTGGATAATTGACCTGAGCATCCTGGACTTCCATGGCCTGAATTCTGTGTTGTCCTTGCAGTCCTGGAACCTCTCTCAAGAGATCCCTGCGGAAACATTCCTGAGGTTTCATTGTCGTCCTGCAGCACAACCACCACGGCCCAGAGGAGCTGTGCAGGAACAGAGCAGCAGGAATGTTGGAGACCAGGAAATCCCTCTGGCTGCCCTGGAGGGCTCCAGCCCCTGCCAGGGGGCTCAGAGACCCTGGCACAGAGCCCCAGACCCCTGTGCCTTTGATTTTGACCCATGGAGCAAATTACCACCGTTATATGAAGAACTACAAGTCAAGAGAGTTTAAGTACAGTAATAGTTAGTTTGTCACGGGGTGAAAAATAGATTTTTGGGGTTTTTAGAATGGGAGCTCCAGGTCCCAAGATGGAGGAATCTGGGCGTGTCCTGTCCTTCTTCTTTCTTCTTCTTGGCCTCCATCTTCTGGGTGATGGTGGCACTTCTGGATTGGTTTAAGGTAGAAGCTCACTGTCTAACATAGGTGATAGGTATTGGGAAGTTATGGTGAATAATGTACCCATAGTTTTTAGTATAAAACACTAACTGCACCCTGAGGGCAGGGACTGTGCCTCAAGCCGACCTGCTGGACAGATCTTAGCAGGCTGGAGAAAGAATGATAGAGATAAGAAATAATAAACAACCTTGAGAACCAGAACAAAAGAATCCTGACTCCTTCTTCGACTGCCAGGCTGGGAAAAGAGGCTTGTACACATCTCAGAGTCACTGTGACCAGCAGAGATTCTGAGACAGGAACTCACCTGAGAGGGTTCAGCCTCCCAGGAAACCCCAGAAAGCCTCAGGCTGAAGGTTGGCAGAGTTTGGTTGAGTTCCTGGGGACAGGAGCCACCCTGGCAGTGCAGATGAGCGTCAGCAGAATTCCTGCCTGGCCTTGCTGCTTCCTCCTGCTGTTGTCACCTGCTGTGGGACACGGATTGAGCTCCAAAGGGCACTTTGAGAACCAGCCCCAGCCCTGTTCTGAGAGCTCCATCCTCCCTGTGCTCCTTCAGGCTGAGCTTAATGAGCCTGATGTGGTTTCCAGTCCAATTAATGCCATCCCAACTCAGGGTCTGGCAATAACGGAAATGCTCTTCCAACACTGATGGGAATTCCTACAAAGGCTCTTCCAACACTGATGGGAATTCCTCAAATGCTCTTCCAACACTGATGGGAATTCCTACAAATTCTTTTCCCAGACTAACGGGAATTCCTACAAACGCTTTTCCCAGACTAACTGGAATTCCTGCATTCGTGATGGGACATATTCAGCACAGACCTGCCTGGGGAGGCTCTGTCCTGTTTGGAAATACTGGAAGGGATTTATTCCATGGGGCAGCCCAGCTGCTGTTCCCAGTGCTTGTCCACATCCTCTCTCCCTGATCTTTCCTCCCTCTGGTGCCTTAAATCTTGAGTAGGTTTAATTACAGACAATAATTCATGTGGCAGTGGATGATGAAATGCTCCAGGAGAAGCCCACCTGAGTTAAAGTGACCAGATACCCAAATTCCAAAGGGATGGCTCCAATTTTTTTTGGCTCATCAGACTGAATTTCCAAGGATTCATTGTCTCCTTTGTACCCTGGGTACAAACCTCTGTTTACCTTTCCATGAAACACTCCCTGTTCCTCAGTTCCAGCCATGTTCCAGTTCCCTCACCTCAGGTGCCACAGCTGCTCTGGCAATCCCAGCCCAGCCAGGAATTCCCAGTTCCCAATCTCCCACCCATCCCTGCCCCCTGGCAGTGGGAGCCAATCCCTGTGCCCTGTCCCTCCATCCCTTGTCCCCAGTCCAGGAGGGCAGGAAGGGATGGCAGAGGTGGGAATCAGAGCAATCCTGGGATTCCATGGGAGGGGAATGACAGTCTCCTGGAATTCCAGCAGTTCAGGAGCTGGCAGGACACGGGGTGGCAGCACAAAGCTCCTTGAGGAGCACTGTAGGTGTCCCCAAGGGCTGGGATGTGCTGGGATAACAGAAATGTCCCATTTTGGCCATTCCCTGGAGAGGCAGCTCCCAGACTATCCAGTTTTGAGCTGCTTCTGTATTTACATCCCAAATTACTGCTCAGAGTGGTTTGGGAATTCTGCCAAGTCGTGGTAGTTGAGCAAAAACCACTCTGAGAGGGAAAACCACAGAAGTGACCCAAGGCAAAGCAGCCAGTGCTGATCCAAACAGCTGGACTGTGGAATTTGGAATTGTGGAATGTGCAATTCGATCAGCTGTGGATTGTGGACTTGCCCTGCTACACCCCCCAAATCAGGCTCCAGACTGGGATGGATCTCACAACACCCAGAATTCCCACTCTGAGTCCCTGCACTCACCCCTGGCTTCATCTCATGGCCTGGACACAATTATTCCAAGCCAGGCCAGAGCCAGTAATTAGCTGAGTGTGTAATTATCTCTCTCAGTCTGTCTGCAGTTCAGGCTCTGTGAGGGATTTATTTCCTGAAGGGCTTCTGGGGGTTTTGCAACTCCAGAATGAAATTTGTTAACTGTTAATAACTCCCAAATTAGCTCATTTAGGCAGAGTTGGAAATAACTCGGCCATGTCAGCCGTAATCAAGAAATTATCTGGAAATATAGAAAGGCAAAAGGAAAAAAGGGCCCTTGGATCATTCTGCAGTCCAGGGCAGTCCATGGGAGGACATTTGTCACTGGTGGGGCTGGGATGGAATTCCCAGCTGTGGCTGCCCCTGGATCCCTGGAAATGCCCAAGGCCAGGTTGGATGTTGGGGTACCCTGGGACAGTGGGAGGTGTCCCTGCCATGGAAAAGGGATGGGAGTGGGAATAAAGGTCCCTCCCAACCCAAACCCTTCTGGAATTCTGGGATTGGCACTCCCATGCTCTCAGAGTTTGCTCACAGTGAGTTGGGGTTTGGGTTTCTCTTTTTTGAGGAATTGTTTTAGAGCTCAGCTCCTCTTCCAAGCCAAGCCCAGACTGAGGGAGGTGAATTCTCTGACCAGAGCTCAACAGGAACAAACCCCAGCCCTTGTTTGGAACAAATCATCCTTTTGTGAGCCCTCAGAATAAATTTGCAGGTCCAAGGGATGCCAGGAAGGAAATCCTCACTGTGCTCTGGTTTTACCTTTCCCAGTGACAGAACCATCCCCTGCCAAACAAATTCTCTGATTGTTATTCAATTACTTATTAAGGACTCAGACAATTCAGGATTCCCTTGAAGGCAGCTGAATTCCATCCCCTGGCACTGGGATGAGGAATTTGACAGGAATGAGTGAGATTTTGAGGCTAAAGGAGGAGAATTCTGCTGTCTGTCAGATTCAGATTTAAGGAATCACCCTGTAATTTTGGGAAAAATGAATTCATTTATATTTTAAACCCCACACCTGAGCACCTTGAGGTGCTCTACAAACGTCCCTTCTCCTGATGTCTGGTCACCACTGTGTCTCCTACCTGTGCAGAAATATTTTACCTTGGAAGTCTTTCCATAATTCCTGTGTCACACCTGAACCACGGGGACACCGAGGGAAGCAATTCAACAGAGGGAAGCCTCTCCCAGCAGATCTGAAAGGAATAAAGGGAATGTCACGTGAAATAGGGAGCAAAGGGACTGCAGGACTATGGGGGAGGCTCTGAGTGCTGGAATTCTGCTGGGTTTATCCCCAAATCCACCTGGAGCAGCTCCAAGAGGCTGCAGCAGCCGTGCCTGAAGACCAGAGCATTCCCAATCCCTGTGGGACCTCTCTGAGCTCGCTGGGACAATGACAAAGCTACAGCTCAAAATCCCAGAAATCTGAAAGCTGGGAAGGGAATGGAGCCCCAGAGAGGCTGAGGGAGCTGGGCAGGGGCTGCAGAATCCCTGAGGAGCCGGGCAGGGGCTGCAGAATCCCTGAGGAGCTGGGCAGGGGCTGCAGAATCCCTGAGGATCTGGGCAGGGGCTGCAGAATCCCTGAGGAGCTGGGCAGGGGCTGCAGAATCCCTGAGGAGCTGGGCAGGGGCTGCAGAATCCCTGAGGAGCTGGGCAGGGGCTGCAGAATCCCTGAGGAGCTGGGCAGGGGCTGCAGAATCCCTGAGGAGCTGGGCAGGGGCTGCAGAATCCCTGAGGAGCTGGGCAGGGCTCACCTGGAGCAAAGGAGGCTCAGGGGCCCTTGTGGCTCTGCACAGCTCCTGCCAGGAGGGCTCTGCTCCCAGGGAATCTTCAAGATTCAGATTCACAGAATATTCCGGGTTGGAAGGGTCTCACAAAGATTGAATCCAACTCTTAAATAAATGGGGACTGAAGCCACAACCTGGTTATTGCCACCAGATTGTGTAAGGGGGTTTCACATTGGATATTGGGGAAAAAAATCATGGAAAGGGTTATAAAGCAAAATGCTAAATGCAGTGGTGGAGTGCCCATCCCTGGAAATGTCCAAAAAATGTCAAAAAAAATGTCCAATGTGCCACTTGAGGCCAAGACTTAGTGGTGAACATTGTTCTGGGCTGATGGACTCGATCCTAATTCCAACTTTAACAATTCCATGATTTGATTTTACAGAGGTGTGAAGGAGAAGTGTGAAAGAAGCCACAGAGCTCAGGTGTTCCAGCTGAATTCCCAGCCCCTGTGGGCACCTGGAGCTGCCTGAGGCTGCCCCCTCTCCCCGTGGTGATAAATCAGTGTGGCTTTATCTCCAAACACAGCCAACACCAAGCACCCTGATAAGAGGAGGGACTTGTTTACTCCAAAAGGATTTCTGCCACTGGGAAGGGAAATAAACGACCTGACAATTTTCAGTGTATATAATACACCTGCTTTATCTCTGGGATTCATCTGGGGAAGCAAAAACTGCCTCCTAGGAAGTGGTAATATTTATTTTCACCTCGTAACATCCTCAATGACAAAGAGGCACCTGTGTATTCACAGCCAAATCCCCACTCCAGGGCTGTCTCATCCATCCCAGTATTTGGAAATTCGATTTCAGGCCATTTGTTCTCTCTCTGGATCAAAATGGAAATAGCCTGGAACTGCAGAAGTAGGACAAAGCCTAAAGGCTCCAGGCTTTGTGAAGCTTTAACTGTGGGAAAGGAGATGCTGGGAGTCCTCTCCATGCAGGATCCAGTGGGATGCTCACTCCTTATTCAGGAACTCAATTTAAACCCTTTCAAATCAATCCAAGACACCATTAAAGCAAATTTTGCCGATGATTTGAGATGAGAGTCACCCACAGGGAGACTCCACAGGTGCTGCTCTGCTACCTGGGGGCCTCTGAGAATAAAGAATGGGAAAATCCATCAGCTCTGAGATTGCGTTGCTAAACTCAGGGAGGAAATGGCTGCGTGGAGAGAAGAGAGGGAATTGCAAGTAAAAGCAAGGAAAGAAGGGCAGGAAAACGATTGTATCAATGTGACCAGGACAGTGACTGTCCCTGGGCTGGCACTGCTGAGCCCCTCGAGGCCTGTGCCCAGTCCTGGCCCCTCAGTTCAGGGAGGGGCTGGAGCAGGGAAGGGAACGGAGCTGGGCAGGGGCTGCAGAATCCCTGAGGAGCTGGGCAGGGGCTGCAGAATCCCTGAGGAGCTGGGCAGGGGCTGCAGAATCCCTGAGGAGCTGGGCAGGGGCTGCAGAATCCCTGAGGAGCTGGGCAGGGGCTGCAGAATCCCTGAGGAGCTGGGCAGGGCTCACCTGGAGCAAAGGAGGCTCAGGGGCCCTTGTGGCTCTGCACAGCTCCTGCCAGGAGGGCACAGCCGGGGGGTCGGGCTCTGCTCCAGGGAACAGGGACAGGAGCAGAGGGAACGGCCTCAGGCTGGGCCGGGGCAGCTCAGGGTGGGCACAGCAGGAATTTCCCCACGGAAAGGGGGCTCAGGCCTTGGCACTGCCCAGGGAGGGTTGCAGTGCCCATCCCTGCAGGTGTCCCCTGGCGGTGGCACTGAGAGCTCTGGGCTGGGGACAAGGTGGGCATTGGGCACAGAGATTTTGGGACAGAAAATTGTCAACATTTGCTTATTTATTTAGGCAGCAAAGTCTGGAGAAGTTCGAGGAAAGGTGTCTCCCATTTTTTCCTGCTCTGCTTTCATCCCTTGGCCCAGGTGAGACAAAAGAATCATTTTGGTGAACTTGAAATCTTTTCTAAAAGGCCAGATGTGGGGAGGAGGAGGAGATGGGTCCCACAGGGGCTAGGGCTTGGGGGGCAGCTCCTGTCTCCAGAGGGTCTCCAACAGGGAGTGGCTCAGGAAGCATCTCTGCTCCCACCTTCCCTGTCTTTCAAACCCTTCCATGGGAGAAGTTAGCATTTTGGAGCTTCACATCAATGAATCCTGCTTAAAATTCCAGCTCAGCAGCCGAATTCTGGTGAGGAAACCTCGGGGTGGCTGTAGGATTGAAATGTGGGAAGGCATCAGTGGGAGCCCATCAAAGTGTTTACAACCGGAGCACTCGACCTCTGAATTGTTTTATCTCCTTTGCCAGGGCAGAGGAATTGCTTTACAGGGCACAGGAATTGTTTTATCTCCTTTGCCAGGGCTTTGGTGCCCCTCATTAACCGTGACAGAGCCCAGAATAACAAAACCAGACGGAGCTCTTGTCATTTCCCTGACCTTTGTGTTCCCTGCCTGGAATGGGCGATAAATGAGCGGCACTGTGAGACATAAACTTTAAGGATTTAGAGATTTTAGAGGAGCTAAGATTTTAGTTAGAGATAAGCTTTATTGGAGTTAATTAAAATAAATGGGTGGGCCTTGATGAAGTTAAGAGTTAGTAGTTAACTAATAATTGATTGTTTGTCAGCACAATGTTTGGTGAGCTGGGTTTATAATGAAGAATATAGAAATTGATAAATAGCTTTTATAGAATATAGAATATAGAAACTGATAAATAGCATTTAGGAACATAAGACAATTGTGGCCTCCTCTGTTCTGAAACCAATTGAAGATGGGGAATGGGAGTTCTACCAAGGGTTCATTTGTCACATTTGCATTGAAAAGGCAGAAAGGTCAGAACGAGGAAGACTTCATTTACCTCCTCATTTTGGGACCCCTCCCCATGAAAGGCACCACCCACCCATTTATAGGAACAAACTACTCATGCTTAATGGCTTTTGAACTAATTACCATGCTTAATGGCTTTTGAACTAATTACCATACAGAGCAGGGAATGGGATGTACCCAAGTTATGAATATGGATTTGTATTTTGGGTATTCAATACTCCTATATACGTATAGATACTCTTATATACTTCTAGATAAAAGGGCTCTGTAATCACCTGTAAATTGGGGTGTGTATTTGGGAGCTATCCCACAATAAACACACACTTTCTAACTGTAAACTGTTAGAGAGTTTTTGTCCTTCACAATTGGGTATAAGTACTAGATCAATATTCAGATTGGGAATGGGATGTACCCAAGTTATGAATGTGCATTTGTATTTTGGGTATTCGATATTTGTGCAGATAAAAGGACTCTGTAATCACCTGTAAATTGGGGTGTGTATTTGGGAGCTATCCCACAATAAACACACACTTTCTAACTCTAAGCTGTTAGAGAGTTTTTCTCTCACAGTTGGATATCGGTACTAGATCAATATCCCTATTTTTTAATAAATCAACTGGGCAATCCCTGGTGATTCCCAAGCACAGGCACAGCCTTCCCAGCCAGGCTGTGCCCCCGTGGGATCCCTGGGATCACATGGATGTGACTCAGAGTGGAACCCTGGGCACGAACAGGGACCTGGAGCACGAAGCTGATAAAGGAAACTCAAGGAATCCTTGGATTGGGAGCAGGGGGATCCAGGCAATTCCTGCTCTCCCTGTCTGAGCTCCCTGTGAGGGAAAGGGGTGGATCCAGGCAGAGCTGGTGGGGTGGATGTGATTAACAGTGAGTGCTAGAAGGGATGAAAATTCTGCTTTTTGGGCTGATTTGCCATTTCAGGGAGCCACAGAATCCTCAAGCTTGGGAAAGACCTCTTGGATCAAGTCCAGCATTGTCCCAGCCCCACGTGTTCTCGAGACTCCAGTGTCATATCCCTACGTTTTCTGAACATTTCCAGGGATGGAGACTCCACCACCTCATTTGCTCCAAACTCCCAGAAACCCAGAGAGCTCCAGTGCTCCCAGAGCCGGAGCAATTCCCTCAAATTTGGGATGGAGGCAAACAGTGATGTCACCGGCTCCAAACCCAAAGCATTCCGACACTTTGGGAGTGAAGAAGGGTGCTTAGCCAGTCTTGGAGAACTCTCAGAGGAGTGTCCATTCCCAGGCACTGCCCTTCCTGACAGGAGACCCTTCCAAACTTTTCCCAAAGAGCAGAACTCTGTGTGTGTGTCACAAAGGCTCCAACTCTTCCACCCGACTGTGCTGCTCTCTTTTGAAATTATTTAATGGATGCACTTAAAAATTCACCCCTTTGTGTCTCCTTCCTCATTAAGTGCGTGAGGCTGAGCTTTTGTCTTGGCTCAGTGTGAATTCTTTGTGTGTGATCCCTGTGAGCTGGAGCCCGGCTGGCCCCGGATTCCTGATCCAATTATCCCACTGAGCTCCCTTCTGCTCCTCATGGGCCTCTTGTCTTTAGATGAGATTAGAAACACCCTTAAAGCCTGGCACAGATCAGTTCATGGACTGATATTGCCTCAGTCTGCCTGAATCCCTGTGCCTGAGGGGCTGGGAGGGCTGGGAATGTTCCCTGGAGAGGAGAAGGCTCCAGGCAGAGCTCAGAGCCCCTGGCAGGGCCTGAAGGGGCTCCAGGAGAGCTGCAGAGGGACTGGGGACAGGGATGGAGGGACAGGAGCCAGGGAATGGCTCCCAGTGCCAGAGGGCAGGGATGGGTGGGAGATTGGGAACTGGGAATTCCTGGCTGGGCTGGGATTGCCAGAGCAGCTGTGGCTGCCCCTGGATCCCTGGCAGTGCCCAAGGCCAGGCTGGGCACTGGGGCACCCTGGGACAGTGGGAGGTGTCCCTGCCATGGCAGGGGTGGCACTGGGTGGGGTTTAAGGGATTGGGGTTTCCCACCAAACCATTCCAGTGTTCCTCACTCTTTCCCTGCTCCCTTCACACTCTGGGCTTTGATGAGGAGGAAAATAAAGCACAATTACAGCGAAGTGTGGGAACAAAAACTGAGCAGCAGGTTGGTAAGGTTGCTACCAGACATAGAATTCATTCTGGACCTGCAGAAGCAAGAATTGCCTGACTAATTCATTGATTAGAATAGAATTTATTGCAGCTTCCGTGCAATGCCACAATAAATCCCACAGAACAGCAGGAGCCATAAATGAACACCTGTTAATTGGAAATTAACCCCCCCACACCACTGGGGCTGATCCCAAGCTTGCAGGGACCACGGGAAAAAATATTTTTATTTCCTGAGGTAGGACAAGGTATCCATGACCTCAAAAACATCAGGATTTAAATCCAGCATTTCACTGCTCTTTGGAAAGGTTTTGTTCTTTTGGAACTCAGATACCAACAGTGTAAACAATGCTCATTAATCAGAGAAAAAATGATTTGCCAGGACTGCAGGGATTGCAGTGAATTTTAAATTTTCCAAGCCATATATCTTAGTCCCTGAGAATTACAGCAGCAAATCGATTTGCTGTGATTCGGGGATCCATGGATTTGGTTCCTCCTGATCAGAGGAGCTCCAGGTATTTATTTACTGTTCGTTTCCACAGCTTTTCTTACAGGTGTAAACAGACTGAAAGCAAACTCAGGGAAGGCTGTGGTGAGTCCCAGCAGGAATTTGGTGAGGCTGGGGCTCTTCCAGGAGGACAGGGAACCATTCCCTGGTTTTTGCAGGGTCAAAGGACTGGGATAGATAATTTTTAGGTTCCTTTGCAACTTAGGGATGCTGCTGGTAACGTCCATGACTCACTGAAAACTTCCAAAAGCTTTTCAAGGCCAGGTTGGACACTGAGGCTGGGAGCACCCTGGGACAGTGGGAGGTGTCCCTGCCATGGCAGGGCTGGCACTGGGTGGGATTTAAGGTCCCTTCTAATACAATCCAAATCTAAATCCATTCAGAGCCTGAAAAGATTCTTACTTTATAATTTCTGAGCCCTTCTCCCAGAGCCCTGAGCTGCTGAGCCTCAGCCATGCACATTAACCAAAGCTGTTTCTTTATCTCCAATCTGAGGTGCACAAATCAGATCTGCTGATTTATGTGTCAGTTACAGCCAGTCCCAGGACCTCACAGGGCAGAACAACACCAGGAATTGGGGATAAAACAGCTCAGGATGTGAACCTTAGCCTCCTGGGTTCCAGCTCCTTATCTGCACTTCCCTGTGCCTGGCAGGGCTGCCACTGACAGCAGCACTGCTGGTGTTTATCAGATTGAGCACAAATCTCCTCAGGGAGCCCAGAACCCTCTTCTTTCATAGAATTGCAGAATCCTGGAATGGTTTGAGTTGGAAGGGACCTTAAATCCCACCCAATCCCACCCCATTTCCATGGCAGGGACACCTCCCACTGTCCCAGGGTGCCCCAGTGCCCAGCCTGGCCTTGGGCACTGCCAGGGATCCAGGGGCAGCCACAGCTGCTCTGGCAATCCCAGCCCAGCCAGGAATTCCCAGTTATCTCCCATCCATCCATCCATCCCTGCCCTCCTCCAGCTCCAAGCCTTTGGTGGTGGCAGCAGACACTGCCTTCTGTCCTTCTGGCTGGGAGCACAGCCGGGAAAACTCTTCTGACCTGAGTGGGGTGGCAAAGGAACCCAACCCTGCTCTGCTCCCTGGACACAGAGCAGAGCACACAAACAGCTTTTACTCCTCCCTTCTGTCTCACAGAGGGGAGATTATTTCATTATTTCAGGCAATGCTGCCCTTAATCTGCACCCAGCCCAGCACATCTGTGTCCTCCTGGGGAGTGGAAAGTCCTGGAAAACTTGGAGGCAGTGGTGGGGTGATCCATTAAAAGCTGCCCGAAAAGAAAGAACCTCAACCAGTGCAGAGCATGAGATGATGAATCATGAGAGCATCTCTGGATCAGCTCTTTCCACATTTTGAAGCAATAAAAACCCCATTCCTAAAATAAGAATGGTTTTCTTATTAACCAAGCAGAGGAGAGAGCGGGGCTGATGGAGAGCAGCACCCAGAGGGGCTCCCCAGGTGCCTGGGATCAGGAGTGGCACTGGGGCTAAACTGGGAGGGAGGCTGGGGTTTGTCCCCAAAGCCCTCCCTGGCTGCAGGGCCAGAGCCTGAGCTCACGGTCCCTCCAGATCAGCGAGACCTGGGCTGGAGCAGCTGCAGCAGCCAGAGCTGCCCAGGGCCCTGCTTGGACACAGAATTCCCCTGGGAAGGTTCCTCAGCACCACAGAAACCTGGATTCAGCCATTCCAGAGCACTGCCCAGCACTGGGCCCCAGCAGGATCAGGCCCCGTCCTTCTCAATGAGTAATGGACCCCTGTCACCATCACATTTCCTAGAAAATCCTCTTTGCCCAGGATTCCCCTCCTGGGAAGCTGAGAAGCCTCAGAGAAGAATGAAAACAATAATTATCTGATTGCTTCTCCTGTGTTTTGCTGCTTTGGAATGTGTTTGGAGATTGTTTACCCACAGGTGATTGTTTGATTGGTTCCATGTGAATTGTTTTGACTTAATGACCAATCACAGTCAGGCTGTGTTGGGACTCTGGAAGCAGTCACGAGTTTTCATGATCATTCTTTGTAACCTTCTGTCTGTATCCTTTCTCTATTCTTTAGTATAGTTTAGTAGAGCATTCTTTAGTACAATATAAGTAAAGTATAGTATTTAGTATTATGTATATAGTATATTTAGTATTATGTATGTAGTATATTTAGTATTGCATTCTTTAATATAAATACAATAAAATAATTAGTATTATATATAATTTATATACTTATATTTTTATCTATATAATATCTATAATATAATATTTATATATAATATTTAAAATATATAAAACATTATATATTATGTGTTATATTATTAATATTTATATATTTTATATAATATCTTTTATATTATATATTATTTATAATTTAGTGTTGCATTATTATAATTTAGTATTATATATATAGTATATTTATTATTAGTATATATAGTATTTAGTATAGCATTATTTAATATAAGTACAATTAAATAATTAGTATTATATGTATAATTTATATAATATATTTATATGTAGTACATATTTATATATAATATACAATATAATATAATATATTATTGGTATATCATATACATAATACATTATATATAATTATATACTAGATATAATAGTATTAATATATTATATATTGTTATATATTTATATTTTTGTATAATATTATATATATATTTTATAAATTTATAGTATATATTGTTTATAATTTAGTGTTGTATTATTATAATTTAGTATTATATATATAATATATTTAGTATTAGTATATATATATATTACACATATATATTATTTTGTATAGTATTCTTTAATATAATATAAATACAATTAAATAATAAATTAGCCTTCTGAGAACATGGAGTCAGATTCATCAGTTCCTCCTTCGTCCTGGGGACCCAGCAAATATCACAGACCCCCGGGGCCCAAACCCCACTGCTCCCTGAGGTTTGGGAACAAAGGAGTCTGGAGTCCTTCCCCAGCACCTCATTCATTGATTAAACTGCTCTGCCACCCTGCAGACACACCCAGGGACACAGGGACAATCACCCCACCCAGATCAACCTAACCACGGTATCTGTGCCCTGCTCCACTCACCTGCTCCCCTCATCACCTCAGCTGGTGCTTCAAACCCTGCAGGGTGGGAAATTGGAGCTGCTGGAGCCAGGCCAGAGGAGGCCATGGATGCTCCCAGGGCTGGAGCTGCTCTGGAGCCAGCCTGGGAGAGCTGGGAATGTTCCCTGGAGAGGAGACGGCTCCAGGGAGAGCTCAGAGCCCCTGGCAGGACTCTAAATGAGTCCTTTCCACAAGGCAAAACTTTCCTGGCTTTTTCTCAGGCCGCCAGTTAAAGATCAGCTCTCCCCAGTTATCCACCAATTTCTATTCTTGGATAATTTAATTTTTCCTTCCTTGTGCTGGAGATTGCTGTAGTAAACCAAGTTTATCCCAGCCTGGACATCTCCCTGACCTCTCCAGCAGGAGGGGGATTAAACATGGAACTGTACTGATGACCTTCAGTGACCAGAAAAAATTCCCCTAATGTGCCCAAAGCACAAAGTGCAGGATTTAAATGCTCATTTTCCCTTCACCACATCCAGTAAAAAGGATTTACCTTGAGTCTGACAATTAGGAAAGTGATTTCTCAGATTTGCTCATGATTTAGTCACCGTTCATCCACTTCTCCCTCACCCCGTTGCCCCAGCAGATGAACCTTTCCTGGCTCAGGCACAGCATCAAAAATATTTGTGGCAGAAAGAGGAAATCCCCCCAAAATGTTTTCTGTGGGAGCTCGAGGGGCTGTTCTGTGCCCCTGTGGCTCTGGAGTTCATCATGGATCTCCCTGCCCTGGGGCTGTGGGACTTTGCAGGGCTGGATTGGGTTTTAATGCAGGCAGTCTCACCCATGGGGATAAATTTATCACCCATGTGGATAAATTCCTGATGGGAGGGAGTGGAGGTGGCAGAGCCAGGCTCCTCTCAGTGCTGCCCACTGCCAGGTCAGAGGCACAAATTAAATTATATAAAATTCAGTGTGAGCACAATAAAACACATTTTTCCTGTGAGAGTGGGGGGAAATGAGCACAGAACGACCAGAGGAGCCCTGGCTGCTCCTGCATCCCTGGAATGTCCGAGGCCAGGTTGGACATTGGAGCTGGGAGCAGCCTGTTCTCTGAATGTTGAACGAACACAATGAAACCTTAGAAATTTACTGTAATGATCTACCCTTGGAGTGTAAAACTTGCTTTGTGTGCAGTCACAGAATTCCAGAGGGACATTAAGGTCATCTCATCCCAGCCCTGGATGGGCAGGGACACCTCCCACTGTCCCAGGCTGCTCCAAGCCCCCATGTCCAACCCGGCCTTGGGCACTGCCAGGGATCCAGGGGCTGTTCTGGGCACCTGTGCCAGGATTTTTTCCATTTACAAGGAAAAGATGGAGCAGGAGTGGGAGAAAGAGACACCAGGAGCTCATGGAGTGGCTGAGTGGAATGTCTCTCCTCCCCAGGCAGAGCTGCCAGCAGGGCTGGGAGCTTTTTGCTCTTTTTGCTTTGAAAATAAACAAACTCCTTTCCCTCTGCCCTCAGGTCACAGATTCCATTAGAATTCTTCTCCTCCTCGATCCAGAGCAGGGAATAATTGCCTTGGAGCGAGTGGATGGACTGCAAAGCACGGAGGGTTGGTAATTTGGAGGTCATTATCTGGCTGCTGAACTCAGGAGCCAGCCAGAGCTGGCACTGGAGAGCGAATTTGGGAGGCAAACGCTTTTTAAAGTGAGCTCTTCAGTGGTGAACTTCCAAACATAAATTTAAGGCACTGATTACAAGAATGCAAAACTTTCAGCTGCTGCACAGAGAGGTCAAAATTGGCCTTCATTGAGTTCCAGAATGGTTTGGGTTAAAGGGACCTTAAACCCCACCCAGTGCCACCCCTGCCATGGCAGGGACACCTCCCACTGTCCCAGGGTGCCCCAGTGCCCAGCCTGGCCTTGGGCACTGCCAGGGACCCAGGGGCAGCCACAGCTGCTCTGGCAATTCCAGCCCAACCAGGAATTCCCAATTCCCAATATCCCTCTTAACCCAGTTCAAAGCCATTCCCACGTCCATGGCCTCTCAAAGCCCCCCAAAGCCTCTCAAAGCCCCCCAAACTCCCCTCAATCCCTTCCCAATCCCCTCTCTCTGGGTGCCTGGATCCCAAACCCTGGGACACAGCACAGTTATTTTAGCCAGACTGCATAAACCCATCCATCCCATCCTGTGATGAGGAAAACAATTATTATTTCTTGAAAATAAGCTGTAATCTACTCACTTATAATTTCTAGTTTGGCTGTCAAGGAGCTAATTTAATTTTAAACAAAGTTTGTAGCTCCTTAATTGAATTTGCTCAAAGGATTTCTCTTATCAGAAACACAAGGACCAGTGTGATTCTGGTTTGGCTTTTGTGGGGCTTTAACAACCTCCTGACAGATAAAGCCAAGCCTGGGAGCTGCACAGCATCACCCTCAGTGCTTCCCCAGTGTCCAGCCCACATCTTCTGCCCCTCCTTTCAGCACCTCTCACCTCATTTCCACCCAGGTTTATAATCTGAAAATATCAAATGTTCCCTCTCATCCTGTCCTGACCCCCCGGCTGTGCCCTCCTGGCAGGAGCTGTGCAGAGCCACAAGGGCCCCTGAGCCTCCTTTGCTCCAGGTGAGCCCCTGCCCAGCTCCTGTGTTGGAAAATACAACAAATTCAACATTTGTAAAAAATATTATTTTCTCTAGTCAAGCTTGGTTTGCCTTTGCCTTGGGGAAAGGAATTTTAAAGGGTTTTTATTTTAAAGGATGTTACAGCACTCAACGGAGATGAACTGAACATCTCAGCAGACTGGGAATAGATACCCAAAAAATAACAGCCAAGAGATACCCAAAAAATAACAACGAAAAGATACCCAAAAAATAACAACCATCAGCAAAACAACAACGACCATGAGCAAACACCAACCAACAACACCGGACACTGCCCCTGGCACAGCTGGAGACACCGGATGTCTGGGTTTGAACAGCCAGGTGTCTGCTGAGGAAGGCAGGAGCCTCCCCTGAAATGGAAAATGTAAACCCTCTCCCTCTGAATTATTGTAATTTTGAAATTAAGGGGCTCTCAGGCAAAGATATGGGAGTAGGAATGACAGTTCTTTATTAGTAGGGAAAAAATAAGATAAAAATAAAATACAGTAATAGAAAACAAACCCCTGCCAGAGTGAGAGCAGTCCCTGTCCCCTGTGTGTCAGGGGGTGTCCCAGCCCCATGCCAGGGGGGCTCAGCCCTCCTGCAGTGCCAGCTGTGGCTCTGCTGCAGCAGGGATCCTGCACAAGGGGGGAGTTTTCCTCTGCAGCTCCAGGGCTGCTGCAGATGGGCCTGGGCTCCCTCTGGCCATGCAGGGCAGCAGAAAGCTGCTCCTCTGGCAGTGCAGGGGGCAGAGGCTGCTGTGCTGTGCCAGGCTCAGATTGTGCCCAGGCAGGAATGCTTGGCTCCTCCCCTGGGCGGAGCATCTCCCCATGGGATGCTGGCATTGGATCAGCCCTGCAGGGACACTCAGTGGCCATGGACAGCAGAGATCTCCTGCAGGGAGGGTTGGCTGGGGGAGAGACAAAGAAACAACTGCCCCAGGAACAGCAGAGAGCTGCCCCAGCTCTGACAGGTGGGGATGGAGCACACACCCCCAGGTAAATCTTCCAACCTGAGACACCAGAAAAGGCTGATAAGGAAATCCAGGAGTGAGGACCTAATTAACACCAGAAGCAAAGAGATCTGTACCCAATACTAAGAATTCCCCAGCTTGAGAAAAAGGGACATTAAACCAACGGGTTCCCATGGGTTTGGAAAAGTTTAGGAAAAATCCAGTAAAACTCCAGTGTCATGGAATGGTTTTCTCTGCACACCCAGGCTACGTGTGGATGAAATTATTTCTGTTGCACATCCTGGCCAGAATAAAGCAATGCCTTGATTCTCTAACATGAAAAATGCTGCAGAGTGATTTTATCCCACTGTTTTGGTGACTCTTGTGCTGCTTCTCACCCAGACATTGATGCCAAGGAGGATCCTGAGGGTGAGCCCTCAGTTCTCTCAGGATGTATTTCACACAGGAATGGTGTGGCGTTTGTTCTCGGCTCCTGATTAAAATCAAATGACAGCCTGGATTCTTTCTCACAACTTTTCTGTAGACCTTGATCTTCAGCCCCTTAGCAGAGCTCATCACTCATTATTAATTAATGAATTCCAGCTCCCTGTGCCCCTTTATTCGGCTGCTCAGCAGAGCCAGAGCTTCAAAGTCCACTCAAGAATGGAGAAGTGCTGGGTTATTGATACAGCTGTAAAAATCCTGCCATTAATTAGGGTTGAAAGGCAGGAATGTCCACCTGGATGATTCCTCAGGCATAGCCAGGAGCAGTCCAGACCATGGCAACAGCATCTCTCATTAAGGGAGGAGATTGATGATTAATTAAGCTTATTTTATAAAGACAGAATTCCCACTTTTTGGTGAGCTTGCAGCTCCACCAGTTAGAGGAAGGGTGACATTCCCAGATTTCAGGATGTTCCAGCCCCAAACTCGCCCCAGGAGCAGCTGGGAAGGCAGGGAGTGGTGCCATCAGCCCCCAGGGCTGTCCCCTACCCCAGCAGGGATGGGAGGACCGAGGGGGTGGGAAACCCTTCCCTTGCAATTCCCTTTCCATCCCATCTCACAAAGGTTGAACTCCCAGGAGAACACCAGGACCTCGTGGGGTGGCTGGGGTGGGATGTCCCTGCTCCCCAGGCAGAGCTGCCAGCAGGGCTGGGAGCTTTTGCTTTGAACATTAAACAAACAAACTCCTTTCCATCTGCCCCTCAGATTCCACTGGAATTCTTCTCTTCCTGAGAGCAGATTCCACCATGGCATCCCAGAGGGAGCTGAGGCAGGAGGAGCTGAGGCTCCTCCTGATGTCCATATGTCCGTCTCAGCCACCACCACCCAGTTCCTGGGTCATTCCAAGGCCACCTCTCCCTGGAGCAGGATGCCCCAAGCCCTGTCCTGCTCCACATCTGCTCCACCTGTCCCAGGATCCAGGCCCGGCCCTCCCCACATCCCCAGGATCCCCCAGCAGGGCCCATCCTGACCCAGCCCCACTGCTGGAAAGTTCATTCTGCCCTGCCCCAGGCAGAGACCCGCGGATGCCCTCAAACATCCCAAATGCCACGTTTTTTCCCCTTAATTTCAGCACAACATTCCTGACATTTCAAATCCCTGTCAGCCAGGACTTGCCTTAAATGAGAGGTCACTCAGGGCTGCTCCTGAATCACTGCAAACTTCCCACCTGTTATCCCTACAAACCCCAGGAATGCTGCACAATAAAGGAGCTGCACTCCTGAGAAACCTGGGGCCACTGATCAAATTCCCATCCACCCCCATTCCATGAAAACCCTGAGATATCAACACAGGCTGCAGGTTAATTGCGTTTTGGGAGCAGCTCTGTGTGCTCTGCTCACAAAATGTGGGACTGATTGTGATCAAAACCTCGAGTTTTGCTGGTTTGCTCTAGTTCAGATTCTAAATCCAGCTGGTTTATTAAATGCTTGTTAAATTCACTCCTGCAGCCAGCACCTGACACCTGTTTAGTGTGCTCCAAATGTTGTGTTTTGTAATAAGGTTGTGGGTTTTATTGTGATTCTGGAGAAGGGTAAATCTGCCAGCAAGGAGCAGCAGGTTCACAGTTACAGGAAGGGTAGAACTGGTTGGATATCACTGGAACAGAGCAGAGCAGCTTCCCCCGGAGTACCCACAGGGGTGAGTCCAACATCCCATTTTCCAGCTGCTCCATCAGCTCAATGCCACTGGCCAGGGGCACCTGCACAAGCTGGTTCTGAGGAGTTGGATCAGCCAAAGAGACACCAATTTATTGAATCCAAACAGGGTCAGATTTGGGAAATCTTATTTTCCTTTGCAGCCCTGCTCAGTATTAATGGGATTTCTGTTGGTGTCAGTGACAGGAAGCAAACTGAGCAGGGGGAAAATAATCACAGAATTCCAGACTGGTTTGGGTGGGAAAAAACCTTAAATCCCATCCATTCCAGCCCATTCCATGGGCAGGGACACCTCCCAGTGTCCCAGGCTGCTCCCAGCCCCAATTGGGCACTGCCAGGGATCCAGGGCAGGCACGGCTGCTCTGGGAAACCCAAGGACTGATGAGAGAGAGACAAAACCCTTTGTATCCGTGTCCTTGCAGAGACCCACAGGGCTTTTGATTCATTCCTAGATTAATTTCCTGATTCACTCCAAGCCCGACGTATGCAGATTAATTCATTACAGGTTTTGTGTTAATCTTCAAAACCACTGACGAAGAAAAGACTTTGAGGCCAATCCTTAATGTGCCATCCCCAAACCTTCCATTGAACTTCCAGGTTCCCTTTGAAGGTGAAAAGTATTTTTAAAAGTTTCCTAAGGCGACAGGAAACTTTCAGGTTTAGATCCTTTAAATGAGCCCTCTTTTTCTGCTGAACCCACGGCGAGATCTGAAACCATCAAGCAACAAGTCCAGCTGTTAAATCCTGGGGCTTTTGTTGGATATTTCCCTGGCACAAAGTAGGAAATTATGGAGCCTCATTGTCCAGGAGATCAATGTGTTCTGCCTGGAAAACCTTTGGAGATTTGAATAGCAGATTCCGCCTCATAGTTTCTTGCTCCTTTCCAGACACCCAGTGCTGGCAGCTCCTTTGAGGTTCTTTATCTTGTTTCGTCCTTTCTTCTCTAAGAAGCAACTTTTTGTTATTCCTTGCGCTGGGATGAGCCTTTCTGGCAGAAATCTGCAGGCACAAAGGATCAGAGTGTGCACAGCTGAGAGCAGGGGGTAACAGAGACCTCTGTGGGCTTCCCACAGCCCTCAGCCCACGGCTCTGCCTTCCAGGTCTCCCTGGATTGTTGGGAAGTGCAGCTTGGAATGACACCAGGGCTCTCCAAGCCTGCGGAGAGCTGAGGCCTCTCTGTGGCAAGCATCTGGAGCTGCAAATCCACCTGTGTAGCTGCTGGAGATGCTTATGAGGAAAGTAAAACCAGCTCTGTCCCCAAGGGAAATGGAGAAGTTTTCTCCGGTAGGAAGTGTCCACAGAATCCACCACGCTCCTGCTTTGTGGTGGGAAGATGTGGATCCTGGTCCCTGCACCCTGCAGGAGCAGCAGCACCCACAGGACACGGGTGGCTCCTTCCCAAGCTGGGTTTTCCCCTGGGAGCATCACAGGGACACCATTGATCCACGAGGAGCAAGCCAGGCCACCAGGCCAAGCTCCACAGGGAAAAGGGGAATCCAACCCTTCCCACTTCCAGGAACTTCTCCAGGCACAGAAACCAGGGCACAGCCACAGGCTGGGTGTCGGGATCTCTGCTGCTCACAGTGACCCCCAGATGTGTCAGAAAGTCTCTTTTCCCAGCCTGGCACTCGAAGGATTCAGAGCTCTTCATTTCTTGGTCTCAAGGTTGTTCATTGTTCCTTATCTATAAAATTCTTTCTCCTGTCCAGCCAAGGTCCGTTCAGCAGGACAGACAGAGGCACTCTGCCTGCCCCAGGGTGGTGTTATCCTTTTATACTAAAAACTGCATGTACAATATTTACATTTACTTCCCAATACCAATCACCTATGTTAGACAGTGAGCTTCTGCTCTAAACCAATCCAGAAGTGCCACCATCACTGCAGAAGATGGAGGCCAAGAAGGAGAAGGAGAAAGGTTGGACATGCCCAGATTCCTCCATCTTGCCCTCTGAATCCTCATTCTAAAAACCCCTAAAATCTATTTTTCACCCCATGATAAATTCACTGTCATTCTACTTAAACTTTCATGACTTGCAGATCCTCATACAAGGTTGGTAACTTGCTCCATGAGTCGTAACCAAACCCACAGGGGCATCCTGGGCTCTGTGCCAGGGTTTCTGAGCCCCCTGGCAGGGTCTGGGCAGTCCAGGACAGCCAGAGGGATGTCCTGAATTCCAACAGCTGGGTGGGACAAGATGGGAATTCCCAGGCCTGGGATCTTAGACAGCTTTGGGAAGCTCTCCAGCGACACCAGGCAGCAGCAAAAACCCCAAAGTCACCACCGCACCTCCAGGATGAACATTGCTCCCCACCAGCCCAGAGGGATCAACCCAGCTCCCAGGAGTTTCCCTGGGCATCTCCCACTTCCAAGGGCCATCCAAATCCAGGATTTCCCTGTTCTTCACTCAGGGATAACAGAGAGAGCTCCTCTGCGACACCTGGCTCTCTCCTGGCGCCCAGTGCCAACCACCTGAGGTGATCCAAGGTCCTGCCCAGTGGAATGAACACAGCAAATGGAGATTTCATCCCTGCTTTTCACCAGGAACACTGCACACCCCTCATTATTTGGGAAAAAGCAGAGACTTTGCTGGGTTATGACAATTCAGGGACCTACTTGGATCCTAAAAGATCCCTCCTCACAATCCCTCTCCAGTTTTCCCAGTTTCTCTGTGGGACTGGTTTTCCCCATCCCGTGGGAGCAGGGCTCCAGCACAGGCTGTCAGGAATTCCAGGAGCACAAAGCCCACCTGGGCTGGGGACCTGCTGTGCAACTAATGGAGCATTAAGGGAACAGAACTTCTTTTCCCATAAAATATTTAGGCTGGAACACATCCATATTTATCACTCTAATCAAACAGAATGAGAGAGTTCTTCTTGCTTCAGCTTTGGGAAAGCAAAACAAGCCTGGCCTGACAACTCCTTTTTTGGTTTGTTTTTTTTTTTTTCTCAGCAAGAAAATAAAAAGTTTGAGGAAGAAGAAATGTTCAGAGCACTGAGTTTGGGAATCACTACCTGATCCAAGCTTGGAATGGTAGCAGGAATTACAGGCAGCAAATCCAGGCAAAAACTGCCATGGCCCTGGGCTGCCCCTCCAGCCAGGAAAGGGAGACCAGATCATGCCAAGAGCTCCTGACAAACCCCCAGGGATCTTCCATGAAGGATAATGAGGCTTCCCATCCCTGGAAGGGTCCTAGGCCAGGTTGGAAAGGATGTTGTTGGGAAGGATGAAAGTTTGACAAGAAAGTCTCACAGATATGTGTGTGCTTGGCAGAAAGATTTTTGAATGTAGAATCTAAAGAACAAATAGAGATGGAAGCAAGTTTTGATATAGAAGAAAAGAATTGCTGAGCCAGTCCCACTGGATAACCAAGGAGGCAAAGGCTGTGTTAGTTAGAAGGGGTTTTATGGCTTAGAGCAAAGGATAAACCCACCCCAAACAAGAAGATGTTTTTACCAAGCACAAAGAGGGCACAGGCAAACAAGGCAGCAAATGTGGCAAGTAGAAAAAAGGTCTCAGAATTTTCCACTGCAAGAAAACTGGAAAACAACTTCTAGCTGAAACTGTAATGCACTGACTGTTAGTGACTGGAGAACAGTGACTTGAATATGGTGATTACAGCAGTTATGATGGGCTACAGGTAACAGTTAAGGCATAGATTGGTTCTGCTGTATGAAGATGCTCAGCACAGAAAAGTCTATAATGCATTGTAACCTAAACTAAGGGTGTCCAGGGCTGCCTGCAGCTGGAGCTGACAGCTGTGGGCACAGCTCTGTCACCCACGGCCCTGGGCTGCTGTGACACCTTAGGTACAATAAACTGCATTTTGGAGAGCCCCTGGAGTCCCACATCCCTCATTCAGGCTCTTACAGTGGCGCCCAACGTGGGGCACCATTAGTAAGGGCCTGAATGAGAGATGGGGGACTCCAGGCCTGCCTGCAGCTGGAGCTGACAGCTGTGGGCACAGCTCTGTCACCCACGGCCCTGGGCTGCTGTGACACCTTGGGTACAATAAACTGCATTTGGAGAGCCCCTGGAGTGCCACATCCCTCATTCAGGCTCTTACAGGAAAGGGCTGGGAGCAGCCTGGGAGAGTGGAAGGTGCCCATGGGAATGGGTGGGATTTGACGTCCCTCCAAGCCAAACCATTCCAGGATTCTGTGATCCAATGGATGAATTTTACCTGGAGCTGTGGCATCAAAGGTGCTGCTGTGGCCACTGACATGCCTGAGGGACAAAGAGAATTTATTCCCACTGGAATCAGGTCCTGCAATTTTATTCCCTGTGAGTAAAAAAAAAATCACTTCTTCCTAAAAAACCCAAAGATAACCCCAGACCTTTCAAATTGTGTGGAAGGCTGGACAGTGGATCCCTGTTCCCAGGGCATCAATCAAAGCCAGGCTCAGTTTCATTTTGTTACTCAGCTTTCCAAATCACTCCAAGAGCTTCTCCTGGAGCTGTTTGATCTCGAGCTTCTTGTTCAAGTCCTCAGCATTATTTTAGAGAGTCTGTAAAGCCTGAGAAGCTCCAGGTCCTGAAGAGGGAAGGAATTACAGCACTAATATTCCTATTTATGCTTTTTTTTCCCTACTCAAGCCAAGTGGAATGACATGCACAGAGATCTGGGCTGATGAGAGGCACATAAATGCCAGTATTTAGTATCTGGATTAGTCACAGAAGAAAGCAAATCATGAGCTTGTCTCTCCGAGCTGCCAAGCTGCTGACAAAGTCTTTCAGAAATAATGAAGCCGAGTTTATGAATGAAGTTTGTGTCAAGGTAAGCCAAGATTCCCTTCAGCATCACAAACAGGGCTTTGATGAAACTTTCATAAACAGTTTAATTTTTCTCTTTTATCTTCTCCTGCACTCCCCTCTCTGTTCTTCAGAGCAGCCTCCACCAGGAGCAGCAGCTTCAGGAGATGGGAGACCCTTCTGGAGGTTTCAGGCTGAGGTTTCTCAGTGCTTTGGTGCAGGGGAGAGCTCAGCTCAGGGGTTTGATGTGGGCAGAGAGACAAACTTGGCCTGGCACAGGGACAAACAGCACCTTGGGGATAGAACAAAGCTGGCAGAAGCTCTGGGTGTGTGCATGCTCCTGCCACCCCTCGGCTCCCTGGGGTCAAACCTCAAGGGAGGAGGAGCAAACCCCCCTCAGAAATGGGAATTATGGCCCTTAATTTCACAGAGAGGACGCTGAGTTCCAGCCCTTCCCCATTAATGTTTGTCCCTCAGAGCCTGCCTGGCCCAGGAAATCCACAGCTCACAGGGGCTCCCAGCAGAGCCTGTCCCTGCTGTCACCTGCTGGGGACCACAGAAACCTCAGCAGCCGGAAAAATTCCTCTTTCCTGCACAGAGCAGCCTCGGAGTGGGTCCCTCTGATCTTCAGCACCACCAATTCCTGCAGCCACAGCTTCTCTGGGCACCTGTGGGGTGCCTCCTCACCCTCCCAGCCAGGAACTCCCAACTCCCAATCTCCCATCCATCCCTGCCCTCTGGCACTGGGAAATCCTCTTTTTCCATCTCTGTCCATCTTTCCTGTAGGCTCAGAGCTGGGAATGTTCCCTGGAGAGGAGAAGGCTCCAGGCAGAGCTCAGAGCCCCTGGCAGGGCCTGAAGGGCTCCAGGAGAGCTGCAGAGGGACTGGGGACAAGGGATGGAGGGACAGGAGCCAGGGAATGGCTCCCAGTGCCAGAGGGCAGGGATGGGTGGGAGATTGGGAATTGGGAATTCCTGGCTGGGCTGGGATTGCCAGAGCAGCTGTGGCTGCCCCTGGATCCCTGGCAGTGCCCAAGGCCAGGCTGGGCACTGGGACACCCTGGGACAGTGGGAGGTGTCCCTGCCATGGCAGGGGTGGCTCTGGGTGGGGTTTTTAATGTCCCTTCCCATCCAAACCAGTCTGGGATTCCATGAAATCAAGAATCCAACAGCTCCTGGAGGAGCAGCAGGCAGAGGGGCACAGAAAGGGCTCTGCTTTGCAGGTTACCTCTGTGCAATGCTCATCCCTGATAAATCCTAGTATGGACTGCAGGAGTGATGGGCGTAGGATGGTGGGGATGGATGGAGAGCAGAGATCTCTGAAGCCAGGGCTGGGAATTTGTGTTTATTGCAGAGGGCCTGGGTGCCTGATGGGAGCTGCCAGCCACAGCTGGAGCAGGCCCCAAAGAGGGAGAGAGGGGTAAAGAGGGTGAGAGAGAGAGGATGAGAGGATGAGAGGGTAAGAGAGTAAGAGAGTAAGAGGGCAAAGTTCCCATTACAATACCATAAATCTTCTTCTGTGCTGCATATTCTAATTCTCACTAACCAATCCAGTACAAGATACAAATCCTATAGCATTTCCATACAGCCTATAAGAATCATTACATTACCACACTGTGTTACATTTTAAACCCTAAAAACTCCTCTTTGGGCCCTTCTGCCAAGCTGTAGGGTCTGCTCTGACCCTTGGGCCTGTCTGCAAGCAGAGGGTGTTGTTCCATCACAAGGGGATCACCTTCAGCTGGCCACACCATTGTTTTCCAGGTGTTCAGTAACTGAGGGATCTCAGAGCTTGCTTTCATTTCAATCTCGCTTACAGTTTCCATATTCTCAAAATCTTTTGCCAGGCAATCATATTTGTAAGGCTTTCCTGTTTCATCTTCCCCAACAATGGACTGCATAAAAACCACAGAACTGCTTCCTCAGCCGTCCTCTCCTCCTTTCCTGGAGTGTTTGAAGGACTCCCCAGCCCTGGCAGGAGCAGCAGGGTCGGCTCTGCAGGGACTGAGCCTTGCAGGGAGCAGCTGCAGAGCCCGGTGTGGAAAATATGAAAATACGAAAATCTGCAAAGCCTGCAAAGCCTCCCCCTCCCCATCACAGCTTCACTTCCTTGCCCAGCTGAGGAGAAGAAGGAAACTGCACTTCAAGAGGAAGATTCCTTTGAAAGGAGGCAGAACACGGGCACAGAGAGATGAAGACGACGGCTCCCGAAAGGGGCACAGCCCAACAGGAGCAGCAGCTCTGGGAACAATGGGAATTTCACAGAAATGAGATCAGAACACCAGCCAGGCTGCTGGAAACTTCAGCACAGCCAGAAGGGTGAAAAGTGCCAGAGTTTGCTGGATTTTTATTTTTTTCTGTCATTTTACTGAGAAGGGGGAGGGGATTTCCACTGAGAGCCAGTGGAAATAATCAAGAATATTCCAGTCAAACAGGGAAATGACAGAAGTACAAAACAACTCTGTCATCCCTGTTTGCTCCCAGTCAGGCTGAACCTTCTGCTGAGCTGATTCTCAACAGGCATTTCACAACCCAGATGTGTTTGGAGGAGCAGGGGGTGACAGGTCATGGAGGATCAAACTGGGATTTTAAGAGGACACATTGGAATACAATGATGACTTTTTTTAGCTGAGATGTCTCTGCTCTGGAGCCAGGCTGGGAGAGCTGGGAATGTTCCCCTGGAGAGGAGAAGGCTCCAGGCAGAGCTCAGAGCCCCTGGCAGGGCCTGAAGGGCTCCAGGAGAGCTGCAGAGGGACTGGGGACAAGGGATGGAGGGACAGGAGCCAGGGAATGGCTTCACATTGGAAAAGAGGAGATTTGGGTGGGAGGTTGGGAAGGAATTCCTGGCTGGGAGGGTGGGGAGGGAGCTGGGATGGAATTCCCAGAGGAGCTGAGGCTGCTCCATCCCTGGGAGTGTCCAAGGCCAGGTTGGAGCCAGCTGGGATGCTGGAAGGTGTCCCTGGGCTGCACAGACAGAACCCAGCTGTGCACTGAGCAGTGCCACAGGCTCTCCAGTCCTTCTCCAGGTGGGAAACAGGGGGAGCAGCTTCCAGAGCAGTTAATTGCAGCCATTAATTAACCTGTTCAGAGGGGTGACTCTCCTGCAGCGGCTCGGATCTCAGTTTCCCTCCCCAGCCCATTCAGAGCTGTTTCAGCCTCTCCTGGAGCTGCAGGATCCCCCAGGGATGAGGATGGAGAGGTCAAGGACAAAGCACGCTCCCATTTCATTGTTTCCATGCTCCAACAACCCCAACCAGGCACCACTGCGAAGGGGAAGAGAGGGAAACCTCAAAATAGAAACAGTTTCTGCTTGGAATCGCTCCCCCTTCGTGCTGCAGGAACAGCATCTCTTTTTCCTTGTTGTTTTTATTGTTCTCCAGACACATTCTGGTCTTATTTAAAGACTCAGCAAAATAGGATAGCATCCATGTGGAAAGCAGGGAGAAAAAGGAGTGAAAACTTTTGGCGCTCTGGAAACTTCTGGATGTCTCTTCAACAATTATTTGGGAAGGTTTGCTGCTGCAGAATCTCCCACCCCACCATCTGAAGTGTAATTAAAATTAATTTCAGATAATTCCATTAGATTTAATTTCAGACAACTGTTCCCTTTCAGAAGAAAATGGCTGGGAAAGTTTGGCTGGACCACCTCCTCCTGCAGGAACTCCACTGGAAGCCAAGGTAGTGATGAAGTTGGTTTTATGGATCAAAAACAGGAATTAATTTACCTGCACATTCATTTTCCATGTTTCTTCAATTCTACCACGAGTTATTAGTACTGGGGCTGGCAGCAGCTCTGTAGGATTACTGTAGGATTTCTTAATTTTGTATCAAAATTCCCATGGAGTAAATTCCATCCTCGCTCTGGATGCTCCAAAGGCAACAGTTATATCCATTTATGCGAAATTAAAACAAACTCATCCCCACATCCATGATTTGTCCCGTGCCCAGAGCAGCTGTGGCTGCCCCTGGATCCCTGGCAGTGCCCAAGGCCAGGCTGGAGCTGGAGCAGCCTGGGACAGTGAGAGGTGTCCCTGTCTGTGGATAATCCCTAAAATCCCTCCCAGCCCAAACCGTTCTGGGCTTCTGTGAATGCTGGAAGGGAACTGAGGGGGCAAAAAGCATTATTTTATTGTTTTCTGGCAGTACAACCATTTCAGTCCATGCAAACTGAGCCCTGGTGACAGAATTCCAGCCTGGAATCCCTTTGCAGGTCGGGGGGGTTAACTCAAAATCGTGGACGCAAAAGAGGGGTTTCAGTAATAAAAGAAGAAAAAAATATCTCTGTTACTATAATACCCCAAAAAAGTGCAATTATGTCTTGATCACAGCTCAGGGATTACATGTTTTTAATGAAGTGAACATTGTCAGTGTGAGAAGCAATAAAAATTAAAAAAAAAAAGAAGTTACAGGAGTGAAAATTTAATATATATGATAATACACATAAATCTATTAGGAAAAAAAAGTAAAGGAGAATTAATTATGTTTCGGTACCCAGAGGGGGAACAAAAAGTGTAAAGAATTAAGAAATAAAAAATTCATACTGTAATTAGAATTTTGCCTACTAAAATTAGAGAAGGTGTTTTCTGATAAAATCCAGAACCTTCTCCAACAAAAGCCCAGGATGGGAGCAGGGCATGGTAATTATGCACCAGAGCCTTAAGGTATGAAACCTGTACACAGGCCTGGGAAGAGGATTAAATATCCATTGAGGGTGCAAAACTTTTTAATTTTCCAACTTTTCATAGCCAAATTAACAGGAGAGAAAGGCTGTGGAGCAGCACAGCAGTGCATTATTTATTTAGACATTTAATGAATAACAAAAGAGTTGCTCTGTGGAAGCTGCAGGGGAGGCAGGGATGCAGCCTGAGGGATCCCAGCTTCAGTGACAGACAGGGACTGGAGCAGGGAATGGCTGAGGAGCTCTGGGATAGAAGGAGATGGGCCTGGCCATGGCAAAGGCTTGGAAATGGAAATGGAGGGGCTTTAAAGCCCCTTCCACCCCAAACCACACTGGGATTGTGGGAGGATTCCATGATTTCCCAAGAGTCACCTCTGAGGCAATCCTGGAATGGTTTGGGGTGCGTGGGGGGGGGGGGGTTGAAGGAGTTTTGAATGGGTTAGAGATGGGACCTCTGAGTCTGATGGTTGGTTTTGATAATGTGGTTTATTTTTGGTTTATTTTCTTATCTTCCACACAGGCAGGAAGGGTGAGTTCAGCTCACATCTTCACTGCATGGCTCAGAAGGTCACAGGACCCTCAGTCACAAGACCTTTAAAGGAGTTATTGACCAATAAAACACTGCCAACAAGGATATTTGTTTTTGACCCAATCCTTAAATATTTTGTCTTATGGACCCATGCTACAGTGTGAGCTTTCTTAGCCACTCGTGTTATGGCACACAAACCCACAGTGCTGCATTCTAAACTCCTTGTTTGCCTCTGGAACTTCTTTTATTTCTATATCTTAAACTCTAAACTTTCCTTCACTTAGCTCAACTTGTCTCTGCTTTAAACTATAAATCTGGCACCTCAGTTTGGGAGCCTTTCCCGAGGTCTCAGACCAAATCCTGGGTTTAATTCTCAGCTTTGGCTCACAGGCCTAAAGTTCTGAGAGTTCCCTGCATTTCAGATTCCAGCAGGGTTGGAAGGGACCTTAAATCCCACCCAGTGCCAGCCCTGCCATGGCAGGGACACCTCCCACTGTCCCAGGGTGCTCCAAGCCCCAATGTCCAGTCTGGCCTTGGACACTTCAGTGTTTAATTCTGGGAACAGAGATGTGTCCCATGGATTTCCCAACATCTGGATGATTTTCCCTCACACAGACACAAGGCAGGGCATGAGGGAAGCCAGAAGCCACTTCCAGGAAGCCTTGGAAGCAGCTCCAGTCAGGCTTCCAAAAATAAATCATAAATCTGCAGATTTCAGTGGGAAAGATGAGCCTTTAGCAACCCTTAGGAATCTCAACACCCTCCCATGAGACAGGGCTGTGCATTATTCCCAGGAATAACCCCTGCAGCACCAGGATTTGCAGAGCATTTCCCTCTCCGTGGATTAATGAAGGATTTGTTCAGTGGACAAAACTGGGAGCCTAAAAATAAGAGCAGCTGAAGCAATGATTCCCAAAATCTGCTTCGTTTATTTCACGGCAGTGGAGGTGTGCAGAAAATTAACACAAGATGAAACTTCAGGAGCTTACAGACAATAGAAAAGTGGGGAATGGAAACCAAGGGAGAGCCATCCATGGATCTGATGGAGCTGCTGTGCACAGGAGCCCTCAGTATTGCATTTGCAGGGAATGCCCCGACGAAGGCAGGAATGATGAATCTGACTCCATTGTTGGAGAATTTTGCTCAGAAATGGCTTATAGAGTTTTGTTCAGACACGCCATAATCAAATACAGCTGATGGAAAAGTAAAAGGCAGCTGTGAGGAGGAAATTCTCACAGCCTGTTTCTGTAAACAACAAAAATTCTCAGGCACATTTATGTAAACAGCAGAAGTTCTCAGGTTGTTTTTAATAACAAGTAAATATCTTGTCCTTGGATAAGTTTTGGGAAAGCAAAAGTTGACAAACATGGAGGCCTTGAGAACTTTCATAACAGGGTGAGAAAATAAATCTTGGATTCAATAACAAACCACAGGTATTGAAAACAAAAGGAGGGGTTAATGTGTAATCTGTGACCTATGATGAGCTCGGATTTTGCAATATGCATGAGCTTAATTAACACCACTACAAAAGTGTGTAAGTGAGATCAATAAATTGGAGTTCGATGCTGATCAACAAAGATGGGTCGTCTCCCTTCACTTTCAACACTCCATGTTCTCAGAAGGATAAGTTATTATTTTAGTATACTATGTTATATTAAAGAATACTATACTAAAGAATACAGACAGGATACTTACAGAGAATACAGAAAGGATATTTACAGAAGGCTAAAAAGATAATAATGAAAACTCCTGACTCTTTCCAGAGCCCTGACACAGCTTGGCCCTGATTGGCCATTGAGTGAAAACAACTCCCAGCAGAATCCAATGGAACAATCACCTGTGGGTGAACAATCCCCAAACACATTCCACATGAGCACAACACAGGAGAAGCAAATGAGATAAGAATTGTTTTCCTTTTCTCTGAGGCTTCTCAGCTCCCCAGGAGAAAAATCCTGGGCAAAGAGATTTTTTCAGATAATGTGAATGCCACACCTCAGCACCTCCTGACTCCTGTACAAACCAACTTTGGATGATGCTTTTCCCAGTTCCTGACCCTGTTCCTGAAAAATGAGGTGGGTTGGATTCACTGCACAGCTTTGGCAGGAACTGTGCTCAGTGCAGATCCTGTCTGTATATCCAGGGTTCATTTCCCACCTCTCCATGATGGATGGCTCCTGATCTCACCAAAATCCTCCTGGATGAATCTTTGTATAACAGCTCACTCCCTCTGAAAGCAGATCCAGCCAAGCCATGCTTTGCCAGAGGGGATTCTATCCCACTTCCATATTTCCAGGTAGCCAACAGCAGACTACAGATGAGTACTGGATTCCCAAAAGTTCTTCCAGAAGCTCTCCAGGGCCCTTCACTTAACCATGACAGCAGTGACATCTGGATTTTAACTTCCTAATGAACCCCGAAATACACAGTTCCTGACAGAAAATATTGTAAATCCTTATAAATAGTCTCTGAGCAGAGTGTGCACAGTTTTTCTAGATGCGACTGCTCTCTTCAAAAAGGGAATTTGCTGCTTCAGCTCCATGGAAGGGAGCTCTGCCTGCTGCACCTGCACACTGACAGCAGATCAAACACAATCCCTCAGTCACCCCTGTGGCTGGGAAATGGAAATGTGGGAATGAAATTCCTAATTTAAATAAAACCCAGCCAAAGGTGGGGTGTTCCCACCAGGAATCCCAGAGAGGAGCGCTGTGTCTGTGCTCTGCACGCTCCTGACTTCTCACTTGTTTTTTTCCAAAGCAGCATTTTCAGCCTGTAAAAAAAGGATGTCCCATCAAACTGCTGCTCTGGCATGAAAGCACAGAATCGCAGATTTTCTGAGGTTGGGAAAGCCCTCCAAGATCAGAGTCCCAGCTGTGCCTGATGCCCACTCCTGTATTTGTGGGGTTCCAAGACGGAGGAAGGAGTGATAAATCTGACTCCATGTTCTCAGAAGGCTAATTTATTATTTTATGATACTATATTATATTAAAGAGTACTGTACTAACTATACTAAAGAATACAGAAAGGATACTTACAGAAGGCTAAAAAGATAATAATGAAAACTCCTGACTCTTTCCAGAGCCCAAACACAGCTTGGCCCTGATTGGTCATTGAGTGAAAAAAATTTACATGGAACCAATGGAACAATCACCTGTGGGTAAACAATCCCCAAACACATTCCACATGAGCACAACACAGGAGAAGCAAATGAGATAAGAATTGTTTTCCTTTTCTCTGAGGCTTCTCAGCTTCCCAGGAAAACAATCCTGGACAAGGGGATTTTTCAGAAAATATGACAGTGACAGCCTGCCTGGTCCCTAGCCCAGAGCTCTGAGTGCCACCTCCAGAATTTCCTTGGGCACCACCAGGGATGGGCACTCCAAACCTCCCTGGGCAGCCCCTTCAACAGCAGGACCATCCCAGAGAACCCCAGAATTGTGGAATGGTTTGGGTGGGAAGGGACCTTACAGCCCATCCAGTGCCACCCCTGCCAAGGGCAGGGACACCTCCCACTGTCCCAGGTGCTCCAGCCCAAACTGTTCTGTGATTCCATGATTGATTCCATGATTCTTCCCAGAGTTGGGGTCACCTGCATTTACTATAGGATGGGGCTGGGGTCCCTCACTGGTGCCATCATCCCACCAATGAGGACCTTGTGGCTCTGCACAGCTCCTGCCAGGAGGGCACAGCCGGGGGGTCGGGCTCTGCTCCAGGGAACAGGGACAGGAGCAGAGGGAACGGCCTCAGGCTGGGCCGGGGCAGCTCAGGGTGGGCATAGCAGGAATTTCCCCATGAAACCTGGAATGGTCTGGGAAAGGGCATTAAAGCCCATCTTGTTCCACTCCAGAAGTGTTCAAGTGGCACCTGGATGTGGCTCCTGGGGACGTGGCGCAGGGGTGGCTCTGGTGGTGCTGCTTTAATGGTTGGACCAAATGATCCTGGAGGTCTCTTCCAACCTTGATGATTCTGAGGGGTGAAGGGCTCCTGAACTCACCCTCTGCAAGAAACACGGAATCAGCCCTTGCTGGAGAAGGAAACATCTCAGCAGAAGCTGCAACACCACTGAGCTACTCCAACATCTTCAGCTCCTCAGTGCTCCTGCTGAACAGGAGGAAAACACTGAAACCCCAATTCCAGCAGCTTTGCCTTGACCCAGATGAATCCAAGCTCCCAAAAACAAGAAGTCACCACCCAGAAGGGCTAAGGGGCTCCTGGGCAAGCCAAGAAGGCTGGAATTTGTATCCCCATCCTGGGGAGGGAAGGCACATGGAGCTCACATGAGGGGAACACATCACCTTCACTCTCCAGCCCTCTGAGGAGCAGGATTTATTGCCAGCCATTTCCCAGGATCTCATCTGCTCCCTCCACTCCTCATGGCAGACCAGAAACCAATTAATGCTGAACAGTGTGGGGAAAGTTCTCTGAGGTTCTGCTTTGATGGTGAAGCCCTGAATGCAAGGACTAAAACAATGTGGCCCAGCTCCCTCGCCTCCCCTCGGGAGGGCAGGATGGAAGGGAATTATTAATTCCACCTCCTACTGTTCCCAGCCCTTCAGGAGGTTACTGCCAGCAAGAGAGCACAAGGGTTTGGTTTTGCTTCCAAAAAATCTTAAGCTGTCAGATTCCTCAGAAAAATGTGTGAAGAAGAAAAAACTTCCCAGGAAAGCGAGGGAAACGTTTGAGTGCAGAGACAGAATGTATTTATTTTTCAATTAAAAAGCCCTAAAACAGTGACAAAGCCGCAAGGGTCAGAATAAAGTGTTCCTCCACTAAAGAGAACAATGTTTCCTATTTGATGTCTCTGAAGTCAGGACTGCATCTTCCCAGGCAATCCTTTGCAAGGGATTTTTTTTAATCACTCATTGAAATCACAGGCAGAAGCCACAACTCACTGTTTGCATGTTCTATGACTGGAAAAAGCAAAATTCCAAAGCCACATGTGTCAGCATTAATTCATGTCACAGATCAAAAAAAAAAAAAAGAGTACTAAGTGCAGCAGTGACAGTTCCTCTGGTTTTGTGGAGCTCAAAGGGAAACAAGAGAGGCATTTTCAGGATCAGAGGAGGTTGATTTCTCCCACACAGGTTATTGCCCTCCCTTTAAAGTGTTTCCTTCCAGCAGCACAGAGATTCATGGATTTGCTCTTTGGAGTCCAGCTGCTCCTCATCTCAACAGCCAAAGGATGGCCACACAACCTTAAAAACCTTATAGAGCTAAAGCTGGATCCAAAAATCCCAGAATCCTGGAATGGTTTGGGTTGGAAAGCACCTTAAATCCCACCCAGTGCCACCCCTGCCATGGCAGGGACACCTCCCTCTGTCCCAGGGTGTCCCAATGTCCAGCCTGGCCTTGGGCACTGCCAGGGATCCAGGGGCAGCCACAGCTGCTCTGGCAATCCCAGCCCAGCCCCTTCCCACCCTCCCAGCCAGGAATTCCCAATTATTTGTGCCCAGCTGGAGCCGTGGGGACAATCTCATCACGGAGCTGCCAAGCAGGGAGAGGTTCCCGTGCCATGACTCCAAGGGGGTCCAGAAGCAGAAACCATCATCAAAAACCATCAGCAAAAGCCATCAGCAGCAGCCACCCCAGCACAGGGCAGGGAGGAGGGAACCCTTCCCCTCTCCCAAAACACAAAGATTTATTTCCAAGGCTTTTGGGAGCCCGTGGAAGGAAGAGGAGCCCAGAGCTGTGGGTGCAGCTCTGCCCAGAGTCCCCCACCCTCAGCACCAGCTCTGGCCTCCAGTGGGATTTCGTGAGCATTCCCAGAGCTCTCAGGAGTGTAAAGCTGGTGGAACAAACCAAGCCTTGGCAGGGAATTTGCTGCAGAAGGGAAGTGCAGCCAAAAATGCCAGCAGGAGCTGGGCAGGGCAAAAGAGCTGCCCCAAGGAGGGATGGCACAGAAATGGGGAACAAATGAACTTCCCACCCAGAAATCCCCTAATAAAATAGGGAAACTGTGGCTGGAGAGGGACCTTTCACTGTCACTTGGATTATGGAAATTATTCTTGTGGCTCTGTTTGTGTTTGGGAACATCAAGGCCTGCTGCAGGAGCAGCTGCGGGGCTCAGACACTCAAATCCCACACTTTGATCCATCAGCACCAACAGTCTGGGCTATCAAATGCTTTTGGGGGATTGATTTAAAGGATTTGAAGCTGCTGAAGAGCAGTTGAAAAGTTACTCAGGGTTTGGAAATATTTTTGGACGCCAAAAACCAGATAAAGATGCTGAGCACAACATCTGAGCTCCTGTGCCCTTCCCAGGAATTCCTGGACAAAGGAGAAACCCCCAGAGGAAGGAGAGCCTTGTGCAGGTTTTAGGATATTCCACAACCCTTTGGGATTCCTCCACCCCAAACCCAGCAGACCAAGGAAGCCAGGAGGGCCTTGCAGTTCCAAGGATGTCACAGAAGGTACTTCAGTGTTTTGAGATTTGAATTGAACTAAAGAAAAAGGATTTGAGTTCTATTTAGAGAGGAACACCCCTCACCTGTTGGATGTGAGAAATCAGGAAGCTGAGTCCTCTGACACAGAATTTCTGCAGCAGCACCTGCAAGGATGGACACATCCAGCTCAGTCTGCACTCACAGCAACCCCAATGGACTCCACATTTCCCAGGCTGGGCCACCACAGAGCAGTTTTATTGCTCACTGTTAGAACAAACCAGAAAGCCAATCACACAAAGTAAATGTTCCACAATCTGCACATCTTCACTTGCCCAAAGCCCACCTGAGGCCAGCCCCTCCCTGAGCTCACCAGCACTCATAAAAGACAGGGAAATATCCTTCAGAGAGACAAAGAGCAATAATGAGGAGTGCTGGCTAAATTAGCTCAATTAGCAACGCTGCCATTACGTGTGGGCTGCAATAACAGGGATGGCCCTGGGGGGACAGGGCACACATCAGAGACCCAGGGCTGCTCCAGGCTCCTTCCTGCTGCAATCTGAAATGCAGGGAACCCTCAGAACTTTGGGCCTATGAGACAAAGCTGAGAATTAAACCCAGGATTTGATCTGACACCTTGGAAAAAGCTCCCTAACTGAGGTGCCAGAAGTGAGAATGTGGATTTATGGTTTAAAGCACAGACACTTTAAACTAAGGAAAGGAAAGTGTAGAGTTTTAGAGTTTAAGGTGACCAAGGAGTTTAGAATGCAGCACTGTGGGTCTGTGTGCCATAACATGAGTGGCTAAGAAAGCTCACACTGTAGCATGGGTCCATAAGACAAAATATTTAAGGATTGGGTCAAAACCATAAATATCCTTGCTGGCAGTGGTTTATTGGTCAATAACTCCTTAAAATGTCTTGTAACTGAAGGTCTGAGCCGTGCAGTGAAGATGTGAGCTGAATTCACCCTTTCTGCCTGTGTAGAAGATAAGAAAATAAACCACATCATCAAAAACAGCTCAGAGGTCCCATCTCAAATTCCTCCAAAATTCCCTACAAGGGAATTACCACACTTCCCACCCCAACTATTCTGTGATTTGGTGAAATTCCAAGTGAGACACACTAAAGTATCTCCTCCAGCAGTGCAGGTAATTTTCTTAAGAAGCTCATAATATCCAACAGAAAAGTATAAATTATTTTCTGGTTTTGTGGAGTTGAACAGGGACAATTCAGAGCTGATGGAGCCATTTTACAACCCCAGACACCAACAGCAATGGATGCTTTGGAAATCCACTTGGATTTCCTCCCCTGAGTGAGGCAGTCACAGAGTCCCAGAACGTCCTGAGCTGGAGTGACCCATAGGGATGATCCCAAACCCCATCCCTGCCCAGATCCCCAACAACCCCACCCTGGGCATCCCTGGCAGCGCTGTCCAAACCCTCCTGGAGCTCTGGCAGGGGTCATTCGCATTCCCTGGGAGCTGTTCCAGTGCTGATTCCACCCTCTGGGGGAAGAACCCTCCCTGATCTCCCATCTCCTGCTCTCCTGCTGCATCCGCATTTATTCCTCGGTGCTCCTTGTCACAGACACATTTTATGAAAAATCCTTTCCTTAGGATTTTTCCTCCTGAGAAGCTGTGAGGCCTCAGGGACAAAATGTAAACATTGATTATCTGCTGCTGTGGGATGCAACAGGTGCATCTGTGATTGGTCTCATGTGGGTGTTTCTAATTAATGGCCAATCACAGTCAGCTGGCTCGGACAGAGAGTCCGAGACAGAAGCTTTTGTTATCATTCCTTCCTATTCTATTCTTAGCCAGCCTTCTGATGAAACCTTTTCTTCTATTATATTTTAGTATCGTTTTAATGTAATATATATCCTAAAATACTAAATCAAGCCTTCTGAAACATGGAGTCGGATCTTTGTCTCTTCCCTCATCCAAGAACCCCTGTGAACCCCAGCACAGCTCCCTGTGCCAGGACAAAGCTTTTTGTGCCCTCAGGAGCTGGGAACCCCCTGAGCTCCGCCTGCAGACAGCTCCAGCTCCGTGAGATGCCCGGGAAGGGCTGGGTGGCTCCAGGGGACATCCCTGCCCGAGGGAGGGCACAGACAGCCCCAGGGGTGCCCATCAGGCTCATCCCCCTGTCCCAGCTAAGCTGGAGGGGTGAATCCGCTGCTGGCAGGACGCTTTACACAAGTGACGGGGTTTGTAATCCTCGCTGATTTGTTATGGCACGGGAAGCATCAGAACAGCTGCCGTGGAGAAGGGGATTATTTCCCAAATCTCTCCTGCCCTTCATTCCAATCTCCTCCTGGACAAAAAAAAAAAAAAAAAAAAAAAAAAAAAAAAAAAAAAACTCCAGCAAAATCATTCAGGCTTTTTCCTTAAAGAAACCTCTCAGCTCTCTTGCCCAGGCTGGTGTGGTTGACTCCTGCCTGGTGGGGCAGGAAGGTGACAGGGATCTGGCAGAGCAGCTGGAAAAAGGAAGCAGGCACCGGATGGCCCGTTCCAAAGCCTTGGCATCCCTCATGCCTCAGTTTCCCCAGCTGGAAACACATGGATGAGCTCTCCCAGCACCTGGGGATGATTCCCGACTCCCAGGAAGGAGTTTCCTGCTCTTATCCCAGGTAAATTTTTCCTCATCCATGCCCAGAGCAGCTGCTGATCCCTGGAAGCGTCCAAGGCCAGGCTGGAGCACCCAGGGACAGTGGGACCTGCCCATGGAACACCAGGTTGGTGTTTCTGAAGGAATCAACCTTTGATATTTAAGCCAATTTTAACTAACCTTATCAATTACCACTTCAAATAATAATCTGAGACAGCAAAGCTGATTTTAATGGCAAATCCTGAAGTCTCCTCAGAGCTCTCCAGCAGTATTTACCTGATTAGAAGAATATTGGTAATGATTATGGTAACAAAATCAATCTGTGGTAATTACTTACTTTCCACTGCTCTCCGAATTAGATTTTTATGTTATATTTTCTTCTAAATCAAGCCATTGATCCTGCCATGAATTAGAATTATACCAGCTCGCAAAACACCCAGACTAATTGAATAGTTAACCAAGCACTCAATAAACTTCGCACCTCAGTGTCCCACCCCATAAGTGCTTAATTAGATCCTGCTCCTTGCAAACGAGCTGCAAATGAGGCTCCTTGCTTTCCCTTTTTATTTAACTTTCCCTTCCAATCTGCTGACCGAACCGCGGAAGGGTTTGGCAGATTTCTTTACATTTTTCACAATATGGAGCTGATGGCAACGGCTGAAAGGATGTAAAATATTTTTAAGTGTTTATCAATCAGCTTTAGAGCAGTGAAATTCTGCACAAGGCAGTACCTGTGAGACCCAGCTCAGCAAAGCTTCAGCTGCTCAGCCCGGCTCAAAGTGCTCCAGGAGCTCTGCTGGATCCCGGCTTCCCCCATTTGCGCCCTCAGGAACTGCAGGGGGATTAATCCCAGAATCCCAGGATGGTTTGAGTTGGAAGGGACCTTAAATCCCACCCAGTGCCACCCCTGCTGTAAGAGCCTGAATGAGGGATGTGGGGCTCCAGGGGCTCTCCAAATGCAGTTTATTGTACCCAAGGTGTCACAGCAGCCCAGGGCCGTGGGTGACAGAGCTGTGCCCACAGCTGTCAGCTCCAGCTGCAGGCAGCCCTGGACACCCTTAGTTTAGGTTACAATGCATTATAGACTTTTCTGTGCTGAGCATCTTCATACAGCAGAACCAATCTATGCCTTAACTGTTACCTGTAGCCCATCATAACTGCTGTAATCACCATATTCATGTCACTGTTCTCCAGTCACTAACAGTCAGTGCATTACAGTTTCAGCTAGAAGTTGTTTTCCAGTTTTCTTGCAGTGGAAAATTCTGAGACCTTTTTTCTACTTGCCACATTTGCTGCCTTGTTTGCCTGTGCCCTCTTTGTGCTTGGTAAAAACATCTTCTTGTTTGGGGTGGGTTTGTCCTTTGCTTTAAGCCATAAAACCCCTTCTAACTCACACAGCCTTTGCCTCCTTGGTTATCCAGTGGGACTGGCTCAGCAATTCTTTTCTTCTATATCAAAACTTGCTTCCATCTCTATTCCTTCTTCAGATTCTACATTCAAAAATCTTTCTGCCAGGCACACACATCTGTGAGACTTTCTTGTCAAACTTTCATCCTTCCCAACACCTCCCACTGTCCCAGGGTGCCCCAGTGCCCAGCCTGGCCTTGGGCACTGCCAGGGATCCAGGGGCAGCCACAGCTGCTCTGGCAATCCCAGCCCAGCCAGGAATTCCCAATTCCCAATCTCCCACCCATCCCTGCCCTCTGGCACTGGGAGCCATTCCCTGGCTCCTGTCCCTCCATCCCTTGGAAATCCCTTGGCAGCCCCAAAAGAGGCCAGAGACACCAACCAGGGCTCCTCACCCCAATTTCCTTATCCCAGGGCTGGGATCCCGGTCAGGGGCTGCTCCTGGAGCTCTGGAGCCCTGCATGGACTCAGCTCCTGCCTCTCCCAGGGGCAGGAGAGCCGGGGAAGGTTTGAGCTCCAAGGTTGGGTGAGTTCCATGATCAGTCACTCCCTGGAACTCTGAAGTGGTGACCAAGCCCAGCCTCAGGCTCCGGACAAAGTGTCTGACCTGGAGAGCGCCCCTGGGCTGGCGAAGTCCTTGTGCCACTCCCAGCTGGGTCACCTGGGCCAGGGCAGCCCTGGGCATGGCAGGGAGGGGGGCACAGCCGGGTGGCACAGGGGAAACGCAGCCTGGTGCTGGATTTGGGACAATTTGGGCTCGAGGGGTTTCTTTGGATCACACTGAGAATTGGAGAATCCCCACCCACGGCAGGAGGCTGGAATGAGATGGGATTTCAGGTCCTTTCCAACCCCAACCAGTCTGGGATCCCATAATGGAGGAGAATAATGCTGGGGATGGGCTGCACCTGGTCCAGGCTCCCCAGAGCCAGGTGTGAGGCTCTGCCGGGCCGGGCTGTCCCCTCCCAGCAGCCTGGGACACCCAAGGTCCAGCACTCTCCTCCTTTTCCCCTTCCCAAGGCAGCCCCAGCAGAACCGAGCAGCCTGTGCCCATTTAAAACAAAAAAGCAGCTGGGAAGGGACCCTAAACCCCCTCCCATCTGCTCCCAGATTCCCACACCAGCACAGCAGGGGGATCATCTCCAGGGAGAGCTTCCAGCACTCGGGACCTGCAACCACTTAAAACTTTTCCTTGGCAAAAGCGAGGGAGCTGCCAGCTGAAGCAGGAGGTATTTAACAGTATTAAGCACCCATTATCCCCTCCCATTATCCCCCTCCTCACTTCTCAGCTTTTCCTGTCTCCAATTTTATTGTGCTTTTGCTTCCAGCCCCATTAAATGCTGCAGGAATCACTGTCTGAGAGACGATGGAAAATACCAGGCTGCCGAGGGCAGAGGCAGAAGGAACCCAGATGATATTTAACTCACTTACAAAAGTGTCATTCCAGCTGCTAAGGCCATTAATTGGGAGCCATGATATGCTCATCATTTTAATTTGGGGTTCACTTAAGCTACGTGCACATAAAAGCAGCAATTCCCAGCTTTCCTCTCCTGCTCTCACACAAATCCATGGCAGAGCCAGTGCTGGGAGGAGATGGGAGCACACACTCCTCAGCTTTGCTGCAATTTAGCAGGGTGATAATTAAACTCCATCTCGTGGCATTAGGTGGCTCCATGTGACACGGGATAAATCCTGAGAGCAGAATTTCTATTAAAGAAAATAATTGTAAAGGCCTGAGATGGGTTTTGTCAGCTCCACAGCCGCTCTGTGCTGATCCCTCAGGTGGCATCCGCAGGGATCCAGCTTCTCTGGGAACCTGGGCCAGGCCTCACCTCCCTCCCAGCCAGGAACCCTTCCCAATATCCAATTTTAACCTCCTTTCTGGTAATGTGAAGCCATTCCCTGGCTCCTGTCCCTCCATCCCTTGTCCCCAGTCCCTCTGCAGCTCTCCTGGAGCCCTTCAGGCCCTGCCAGGGGCTCTGAGCTCTCTCTGGAGCCTTCTCCTCTCCAGGGAACATTCCCAGCTCTCCCAGCCTTTCCTCCTGAATTCCAGGTCATGGAATCCCCCCTGACTTCCCAGCAATTCAGCTCTGGCTCCTGCTGGAGGCATCAATCCCTCCTCAGAGCACGGTGCCAGGAGCTTTTCCTGAAATGAATCCTGTGATCACATTCATAGTTTTTCTCCCTGTGTGGATCCTTTTTTACTTCAGTTTAAGATGCAGTAATTGCCCACTCCAGTTGCTGGGATCCTCCAGGGGCCCTGGCAGTGATAACAGTGATTATCAGCACAGGGACCTGTGTCACAATCCATGGGAGTGGTGATGGTTCATTAACTGATCTCAGAGTGCAAAACACAACACAGAAAGGGGATTGCAGCATCAATCAGAACAAATGCACCTTCATTGAAGGGCCACAGCAAATGTGATAGAGGGATGAAAGGAAAGGAAAGGAAAGGAAAGGAAAGGAAAGGAAAGGAAAGGAAAGGAAAGGAAAGGAAAGGAAAGGAAAGGAAAGGAAAGGAAAGGAAAGGAAAGGAAAGGAAAGGAAAGGAAAGGAAAGGAAAGGAAAGATATAGCTACCAAATGTAGAGACAAAGCTCTCTGTAGTCTGACTGGAGGAATCCACCTGTAACATTGGGGAGATCTCGAAGTCCTGGTTAACTCAAGGTTCTTTACAGTCCATTGCTGAGGAGGGAAACAGATCTTGAAATGATTGAGGGGGAATGTGATGGTGTTCTCAGGGGTCCCAGGATGAGGGAATGGATGAGAATGTTGACTCCATGTTTCAGAAGGCTGGTTTATTATTTTATTATATATACTATATTAAAACTATACTAAAAGAATAGAGGAAAGGATTTCATCAGAAGGCTGGCTAAGGATAGAAAAAGAAGGAATGGTAACAAAGGTTTGTGACTGAGATAGTCCAGACAGCTGGACTGTGATTGACCATTAATCAGAAACAGCCAACATGAGACCAATCCCAGATGCACCTGTTGCATTCCACAGCAGCAGATAATCATTGTTTGCATTTTGTTCCTGGGGCCTCTCAGGAGGAAAAATCCTAAGATTTTTTTCATAGAACATGTCTGTGACAGGGGAACAGATCCAGTAAAGAACAGATGTGACAGGCAGTCCGTGTTCTCAGCAGTGGGTGAGAATCATATTGTTCTTGGTCCGTTGTTCATACCTGCAAGCAAACATCTCACTTTAGTCAGGTTGGCTCCCCACGCACCTCCCCTGGGTTTCAGTCTCAGTCCTTGAGAGGGGCTTCATCCATCTCAGTCCATCCATCACGGTGGCTGAAAAGCAGATGAGGGGTATTCCCTGGGGGCACCACCAAAGGTTACCCCAGAAAGTCCAACCAGGCCAAGAGGTGGGGGAATTCCAGCAGGATCAAGCATTCAGGGCAAAAAGCCCCCCTCCTTTACCAGGCTCAGTGTCCCACAGCAGCAAACACACCTGCAGACAAGAGCTTGGCAAACCAGCAGGTTCTCAGGATCCTGGTGAGCAACCATCTCCAGCAAGGCCAGGTTTCCCACCAGGGTCTTTTTGGTGGTCCCAGGTTCTGTCCTTTCACAACAATCGTGAGAGCAATTTCAGACAGAGCCTTACACCTGCAAAGGCAGAATTCCAGTGATCGACAATGGAGCACTCTGAACACCGAAATCCGGGCAGAAATCAGCTCTCCTTGGGTGATTTCACACCCTGGAATGTCTCTTTGGGGGGTTCTAAAGGCAGAAGGAGACACATGAGTGTTGTGGCTGGTGAAGGGAAAACTCAGGGAAGTTGGATCACACTCCTGGCCAAGAGAGAGGCCAAGGGGTGACAAAGCCCTCCAAAGTCACCAAGCTCAATCTGTGCCTCCACCCTGTCCCCAGCCCGGAGCTCTCAGTGCCACCTCCAGGGGACACCTGCAGGGCTGGGCACTGCAACCCTCCCTGGGCAGTGCCAAGGCCTGAGCCCCCTTTCCGTGGGGAAATTCCTGCTGTGCCCACCCTGAGCTGCCCCGGCCCAGCCTGAGGCCGTTCCCTCTGCTCCTGTCCCTGTTCCCTGGAGCAGAGCCCGACCCCCCGGCTGTGCCCTCCTGGCAGGAGCTGTGCAGAGCCACAAGGGCCCCTGAGCCTCCTTTGCTCCAGGTGAGCCCTGCCCAGCTCCTCAGGGATTCTGCAGCCCCTGCCCGGCTCCTCAGGGATTCTGCAGCCCCTGCCCAGCTCCTCAGGGATTCTGCAGCCCCTGCCCAGCTCCTCAGGGATTCTGCAGCCCCTGCCCAGCTCCTCAGGGATTCTGCAGCCCCTGCCCAGCTCTGTTCCCTTCCCTGGACACACTCCAGCCCCTCAACGTCTTGGCACTAAGAAATCCTTATTTTTCACAAATATTATCACAGAAATTGAGCCCTCACAGGCAGAAGAGAATCCAAAGGCCACGTGCTGGCTTCCAAAGTGGGAGAGATTCCCTGGAACATGCATCATGGGCACCTCCCCAGGGTTCATCCAGCCAGCATCGAGCTGTGGGGAAAGAACCTCGGAGACACTTAAGGAAGCAATTTCTCCTGCTCCTAATCCTGCCAACAGCAATTCCAGATAAAAACCACAACCCCAGCAGCTTTTATTGGACTGGATTTGGTGATTGGCAGCATGGAGGGAAAAGAAAAGCCCAAACCCCAGCCCTCAGTGGGAGCAGAGGGATCTGTGCTGGGTCTGTGACTCACGGGCTTTTCTGGGAATAAAGGGAATTATCCCTCCACAGCTCTCCAGGTGGGGTTTGATGCAGCAGAGGCTGGCACTGTGTGCAGGGAGAGCAGGAAAAGCTGGGCCTGCTCCAGGGAGCAATTAAACAAGGAGCTCACCCTGATTTACAGCAATGCAGCCAGCAAAGCTCAGGAGGGCTCCACTGCAGAATTCCTGCTCCCAGGAATGGCTGGCTGGCAGGCAGGAGGCTGTTCCTGCATCCCTAAAATCCTGGAGGCAGCAGACAACGGGGTGGAATCAGACCTAACGAGAATAAAGAAGCCAAAGGAGTACAAGGCATTGGAAAGCATGAGAAATAAAGGAATTTTACACCTATTTTGAAGGAATTTTACAGGTATTGTAAAAGAATTTTACCCAACCTTATGCATGGCTTTTGTTTCCAAAATAATTGAACTTTTTTGCTGTGCTTTTAGATTTTCACATTTCTTAAGTTTTCCTTTAGTAATGCCATGTTTGAAAATGAATCCCCCTGCAGCACCTGTGGCACTGCAGAGCCCAGAGCCAGGATTTGTCACCTCGTTCCCCAAAGCCTTCCCTGTCCTCCAGCACCACCCCAAAGCTGCCACAGAATCCCAGGATGGGTCAGGCTGGAAGGTGCCACAGAGGGTCACTGGTCCCTGCCCAGGGCACAGCAGTGTGTCCATGTGAATCACAGAATCACAGAAATATTTAGGTTGGAAAAAACCTCCAAGATCATCAATTCCAAACCATTCTGCCAGCCCTGCCAAGGCCACCACTGACCCATGTCCCCACGTGTCACATTTCTGAAGTCCCTCCAAGGATTTGGTGGTGACTCCAGCACTGTCCTGGGCAGTGCTTGACAAACCCTTCAGTGAATTGATTTTTCCCTGATTCCCAATCCAAACCTCCCCTGGCACAACTTAATCACAGAATCCCAGAATCCCAGAATCCCAGAATCCCAGAATGATGAGGTTGGAAGAGCCCTCTGAGATCATCCAGTCCAACCTGTGCCCTCGCACCTCACCCACACTATAGCACCCAGTGCCATGTCCAGTCTGTTTTTAAACACACCCAGAGATGGTGATTCCACCACCCCCATGGGAAGAGCGTTCCAGTGCTTTATTATTCTTTCAGTGACAAATTTCTTCCTGATATCCAACCTGTGCCTCCCTGCCGTAGCTGCAGACTGTGCGCTCTGGTTCTGCAGAGACCGACCCCACCTGTGTGCACCTCCCTGCAGGAAGGTGTGGAGAGCAATGAGGGCAGCCCTGAGCCTCCTCCTCTCCAGGCTGAGCACCCCCAGCTCCCTCAGGGCTTCCTCACAGTGTGACAGCATTCACAGGGGTCCCAGGATGAGGGAAGAGATGAGGATCTGACTCCATGTTTCAGAAGGCCGATTTATTATTTTATTATATATATTATATTAAAATTATATTAAAAGAACAGAAGAAAGGATTTCATCAGAAGGCTGGCTAAGAATAGCAAAAGAAGGAATGAATAACAAAGGTTTGTGGCTCGGACTCTCTGTCCGAGGCAGCTGACTGTGATTGGCCATTAATTAGAAACAACCACATGAGACCAATCCCAGATGCACCTGTTGCATCCCACAGCAGCAGATAACCATTGTTTGCATTTTGTCCCTGAGGCCTCACAGCTTCTCAGGAGGGAAAATACTAAGGAAAGGATTTTTCATGAAAAGATGTCTGTGACACTCACAGGGTTTGTGTGCCCAGCCCCTCTCCAGCCTCGTTGCCTCCTCTGGATGTGCTCAAGCATCCCAACATCCTTCCCAAACTGAGGGGCCAGAACTGTGGCTCTGGAATATCCCAGGGAGGAGACTCCAGCCCCTCTCTGGGCTCTGCTCAGGCTGGGCCCTGCCCAGGGCAGGAGTTCTGCCTCCTGGAATCCCTGGGCTCAGTCCCTGCTCCATCCATTCAGCTTTATTCCTTGGCTTTATCCCATGGAAATCAGAGGCATTGCCAAGCATAGATATGAAATTAAAAGCCTGTGTTTGTCCTGTGAAGCCTGAGCACACAAACTCCTTGTGGCACCTGGAAGCTGAGCTCATCTGGAGATCTCAAGGGAGAGCACTTCCACTGGAGCCAGCATATGGGAAACATTTCATTACAGCAGACACAACACCGTCATTAACATCCAAACCATCAAATGCAAATTCCCTCCTGTGTCTGGAAACTCTGTAATTAAAATAGAAACTGAGAACATGAAGAATAAAAAGATGGCAAAAAAAAAAAAAATGTTGTTTTTTCTCCCTTTTGTTCTGCTGCAATCCAGGCAGCAGCTCCTCAAGCAGAGAAATCCTTGCTGTCAGGGGGGTAAAAACACAACCAAGGGAGCAGCAAACGTTACCTGGGAGGAGGAATTTCATTTTCCCAGCTCCAGATGTGCAAGAGGACAAATGCCCCATCCAAACTTAACTATGGGCATGGAAGTTTACCCTGGCAAGGACTTGATTGTTTTGGAATTAATTGTGGTCCCCCAGCACAGGAAGGATGTGGAGCTGCTGAGGAGGAGGCACCAGGATGATCCAAGGGATGGAGCAGCTCTGCTGGCAGAGCTGGGAACGTTCCCCTGGAGAGGAGAAGCTTTGGGTGAGCTCAGTGTGGCCTGAAGGAGCTGCAGGAAAGAGGGAGAGAGAGAATTCCCAAGGGATGGAGGGACAGGAGCCAGGGAATGGCTCCCAGTGCCAGAGGGCAGGGATGGGTGGGAGATTGGGAATTGGGAATTCCTGGCTGGGCTGGGATTGCCAGAGCAGCTGTGGCTGCCCCTGGATCCCTGGCAGTGCCCAGCTTGGAAACTGGGACATCCTGGGACAGTGGGAGGTGTCCCTGCCACGGCAGGGATGGGATGGGATGAGCTCTGAATCCCTTCCCACCCAAACCAGTCTGGATTTTATGACCATTTTTGCCTTCAGAGGCAGGGAAGGAGCAGCTCCCACCTGTGCTGGAGCTCTTTGCCAGGTGTGTCCCTGTCTGCCCAGGCAGACCCAGCTGGGGCTGGCACAGACCCTGCACTCACTTCAGGCCTCTCTTTAAAAATCAATTGGATATAAATCCCATTTCACTGCTGCTCCTCTTGATTGTTGCTCACAGAAAACCATAAATAATTAATTGCATTACAAAAATGTCACTCAAGCCCAGTTTTGCCTCACCTGATGTGAAAAACGATCACTTGAGAGACAAAAAATCATCAGGCTCTTCATCTTTACCCTGCCCTGCTGTCTGTTCCCTTGCTTTGTAAAAACGCCATGTCTCCATGTAACCAAGGAATGATGTCTGAGCCATCCTCAGGCTTGGTGATTTATCCATGGGAGAAGAATTTATCCCAGCCTGACCCTGCAGGGGAGGAGGAGGAGGAGGAGGAGGAGGAGGAAGGTCCCAGAGGGTCTTAAGAGCGATGTCAGGTCTCTGAAGATCCACAGAACTTTTGCCAAGATTCACCCAGTCCCAGAACAACTTCAGGACAGTTTTTGCAGGGCACAGAAAAGCTTCAAGCATCAAGAAAGTGCCAAGATGTGATCACAGGAGTTGATTTTTTGGTTAAACACAACCCCATCGCCGTCTCCAGGGGTTCCTTGGGATCATTCCTGGAGCAGCAGTGATGGCATCAAGTGGAGCTGCTTCCAACCCTTCTCAGCACAAGGGTGAAGAGCTCCCAGAATTGGGAGCTGTTTATTTATTTTTATTAGGTTTACCAAGCTATTTCACTATGAAATTCCTATTTTTAAGAGCTTTGGTGTGTCAGCCACCCCTGTGGGGGAACACGCTGGTGGGGTCTCCTACCTGAGAAAATTGAGTTTTACACCCAAAATTTGCAGATTTAAACTCAGAGAAACCCAGAGCTAAAGTGAAAAGCTGGAGATTGCTGTGCTGAGTTCAGCTCTTGTGGCTGTGATGCTCCAAGAGATTCTTGGAGCAGCAGGAGGAGGTTTCTCAGCTCAGGGCTGGACTTGCAGCTGCATTTTTGGGTGGAGGAAGAGCTCAAAAGGGAATAATTCTAATGAGGATGCTGTGCCAAGAGACACCCAAGTGCCAGGGATTTGCAGAGTCTGTAAACACAGCGTGGGCTGAGGCACAGCTCATTAATTCCCATCACCCCTCCGTGCTTGTCCTGCAGGGAATTATTATTGATCAGCCAGGATGAAACCCAGCATTAAACTGCAGGAGGAGCTTGATCAGCCTCACAGGTGGAAAAGCAATACACTGCAGAAAGGCACTTGGGGCTGGAGACACTTCCAAACAAGGATCTTTATCCAGCTGTCCATTTCCAAAGGCAGCTCCAAGTTCAGTCCATGGAAAAACCGTTCCCTTCCGAGGGCCTGGGCACAGCAGGGGTGTCCCAGACTGTAAGGCAAGATGTGTTCTATCACCACCTGTATGGCAGCTGTCTTCTGTCAGTGGGCAGTTTGCCTTATCTCTTCCATAATCAGGGAGACACCTGCTGATAAAAGCTATTGAATGTCCCTGCATGGCTGATAAGAACTACAGCATCCCATTGGGAGCTGTGAGCCCAGAGGGAGGAGCCAAGCATTCCTACCTGGATATAATCTGGAGATTCTGGAACACCAGCCAAGCATTCCTGCCTGGATATAATCTGGAGATTCTGGAACACCAGCACGGCTTCTCCACTGGATTCCCCAGAGGAACAGCAGCTGCCTCTCCTTCCCCTGGATCTTCAGAGGCAGAGACTGCACCCTTCTCCAGGATCCCTGCTCCAGCAGAGCCACCCTGACACTGCAGGAGGGCTGAGCCACAATTGCAATGGGACTGCTGCCACCAGCCTGACCCACAGGGTGTCAGGTTGGGTTCTGACTCTGGCAGTGTTGTTCCAGTGCACTGCATTGTTTATTTTATCCTTTTCTTTTCTTCCCTATTAAAGAACTCTTATTTCTGCTCCCATTTTTTTTGTTGCCTGAGAGCCACTTAATTTCAAATTTATAGCAATTCAGAGGGGTGGGGAGGGTTTCATTTTCTCCATTTCAGGGGAGTCTCCTGCCTTCCTTAGAAGGCACCTGGCTTTCCAAACCAAGACCAGGAGCCAGCAGCAGTTCCCTGGGAGCCACAAGCCCTGAACCAGCTGAGGATGATGCTCCAAGGATCTCCAGTCCAGCCTGGCATCACTTCTGCTGTCTGCCCTGACAAATGGGGCTCCTCGCATCTTCCATCTCCACAGAAATTAAACTCTTCAGACTCTGTGCGCTGCCACGAATAAATTACATGTTTGTTTGACTCGGAAATTTCCCTCTGACAAATTCTGAAGGTATAAATAACCCCTGATGCCTCGCAGGAAGATGAATAGCCCTGCTCTATCCATCATAACTCACTGAGCAAACGGTGCCCGGGTTTAAATCCCAGCCCAGAGGAGTGGGAGAAGCCTTGGCTTGGTGCTGTCCTAAGCAAGCCAGGCTCAGGAGGTGCAGCAGGACTCTGAGAGGTCTGGATCCATTAAAAATTCACAAAGCAACATCCTCCAGCATGTCAAAGCTTTGTTTGCATCCCAGCTCAAGGGACAGAGCCCCACCAGGGATGGCTCAGCCTGGCAAAACCCAACTTCCCACCAGGATGGACTGAACCATCCCTGTGAATCTGGGGATCTGGGACTGGGAAACTGCTCCTGTCTCCTGGAAACACCCCAAAAATGGTGGTTCAGGATGGTTCAGGAAGGACTGAACCATCCCTGTGAGTCTGGAGTTCTGGGACTGGGAAACTGCTCCTATATCCTGAAAACACCCCAAAAATGGTGGTTCAGGATGGTTCAGGAAGGACTGAACCATCCCTGTGAGTCTGGAGTTCTGGGACTGGGAAACTGCTCCTATCTCCTGAAAACACCCCAAAAACAGTGACCAAAGCCTTTGCTCCCCTGCCTACCCTCCAAACAGCAGCTCCAGCCTCCCTTGGCTGTGGAAAAGGACAAATTGCTCTAAAGGATTTGGGTTTTCTTGCCCTAGAAGCAAAGCAGGACACCTACTGCAACACTCCTGGGTTTTCTCCCTGTCCAGGATAAAACTCCAGGTTTTATCCCACGGACAAGGAATGAGGGCTGGGACCAGGAGCTGCAGAACTGAAACCTCAATAACCTGCAGGAGTCAGGGGCTGGGGGATCTAAGAGTTGTTTCTGGCAAAAACAGCAATTCCATCATCATTTTTCTTGTCCTGAGCCTCCCACCAGTCTCTTCTCTCCCTTCCATCCCTGAACAACTTGTAAGCAGCCAAAATCAACCTTTGGCTTCAGTGAGAACAGGTCAGTCTTGCTAACAAAGGCAGGCTCATATTCCACAGCAAATAAAAGCATTCATTTTTCAACTGGCAATAAATTCAATTTCCCTGAAGGACTGATTTTCACCAAGTTATGAGATTTGACACTTGTGGTATTAGATAACTCTGTTGCCTTTTATTTCTGGGTTTGAGACATCAAGTGGCAAAAGGGGAAATAAAAATGGCAGGAAAGACAAACTGTTCTGAGGACAGAACGGTCCATTAAGCAAAAATTTAAACCAACTCATCTTTGGCTCTCTCTTGCTCAAATGCAATCCTGCTCCTTCCCTTCAGGCTGCTATTAACACTGTTATAATGAGTAACTAAAATGAAACTCCAGTGAATAAATACGCTCAAAGGCATTTTGTTATTTCTGCAATTAGAGACAAACTCCCAGAGTAGAGCTAAAAGCTTTTGGGAAATCACATCCAAGGAAACTCTGCCAGGACTGCAATCCTTGGGCTGCTCTTAGCACACACAGTGACTGCTGGGAAGGAGCAGGAACCCCAACCCCAAACCAATTTATTCCTTGTGTGTGCTCAGGTGGGAAGTGGTGCTGAAACCCCAAACCTCTTTATTTCCTTGTGTGTGCTCAGGTGGGAAGTGGTGCTGGAATCTCAAACCCAAACCTCTTTATTTATTGTGTGTGCTCAGGTGGGAAGTGGTGATGGAACCCCAAACCCAAACCTCTTTATTCCTCTTGATTGTGTGTATAAAGCTCTGTTGTGTGTGCTCAGGTGAAAAGTGGTGCTGGAACCCCAAACGTCTTTATTCCTTGTGTGTGCTCAGTGGAAGTGGAGCTGGAAGGGGAGACCCCAGTGGCCAGGTCACCTGTGTGTCCTGGGAAAACTCCCATTTTCCAGAGAAAGGAAAAGGGCTGGGAAGGGTCTGGAGAATCCCTGAGGGACCTGGACAAGGGCTGGAGAATCCCTGAGGGAGCTGGGCAGGGGCTGCAGAATCCCTGAGGAGCTGGGCAGGGGCTCAGCTGGAGCAAAGGAGGCTCAGGGGCCCTTGTGGCTCTGCACAGCTCCTGCCAGGGGGGTTCAGGGTCTGGGAGAGGACAAGGAGAAATGGCCTCAGGCTGTGCCAGGGGAGGTTCAGGTTGGATATCGGGAAAATTCCTTCCTGGAAGGGCTGTCCAGCCCTGGCACAGCTGCCCAGGGAGGTTTGCAGTGCCCATTCCTGCAGGGATTTCAAGACCCTGTGGATGTGGCACTTGGGTACACGGTCAGAGTGGCCTTGGGGAGCAGCTGGGCTCAATCTTGCAGGGCTTTTCCAACCCAAACAATTGCATGATCCTAAGGAGAACAAAGGCTTGTGGAGCTGCCACTGGTGATGAGGACAGGGCTCTGCCTGGCCCTGAGCCCTCAGGGATCCCCTCCAGGACTCCGGGGGTGTCCGGACCCAGGACATCCCTCTGGCTGTCCTGAGCAGCCCAGACCCTGCCGGGGGGCTCAGAGACCCTGGCACACAGCCCAAAATGCCCCTGTGGGTTTGGTTATGACCCATGGAGCAAATTACCAACCTTAGATGAAGATCTGCAAGCCACAACAGTTTAACTAGAATATTAGTGAAGTTATCACGGAGTGGAAATGTAGATTTTAGGGGTTTTGGTATGGGGGTTCAGGAGGCAAGATGGAGGGAACTGGGCATGTCCAGCCTTTCTCCTTCTTCTTCTTGGCCTCCATCTTGTGCTGTGATGGTGGCACTTTTGGATTGGTTTAGAGCAGAAGCTCACTGTCTAACATAGGTGATGGGCATTGGAAAGTAACTGTAAATATTGCACACGTAGTTTTTAGTATAAAGACATAACACTGCCCTGGGGGCAAGCAGAGTGCCTCTGTCTGTCCTGCTGAACGGACCTCGGCAGGGCAGGAGATAATTCTTTACAGATAAGATAAAACAAACAACCTTGAGACCGAGAAATGAAGAGCCCTGACTCCTTCTTTGAGTGCCAGGCTGGGAACAGAGACTTTCTAACACGTCTCGGGGTTACTGCGACCAGCAGAGACCCCGAAGGGGGAGGCTCCCAGTCCCCAGCAGCGCTGTGCTGCTCCCCCTTGGTGAGGAGGGTTTGTGTCAGAGAGCAGAGCTCACCCTGAGCCAGCAGCCCCTGCCTGCAGGCCCCGTGCCCAGCGCTGCAGACAACAATTACATTGACTTAGCGGTTATTTATCCCAGCAAAACTCAGAGGGGATTTATCCTTGGAAGAGACATGGAAATAAAAGGGAAAGGATCAGGCAGGCAGGGTTTAAAAACCCCTCATTTCCTCCTGTGACTGCCTAACAGGCTTTTGGAAAGCAGGAGACAGTAAATGTCATTTATTTTGACTTTAATAATGCTTCTGAGGCTCTTTGGCGTGACATTTCCGAGCGAGCCAGGGCAACAGGGATAAAACAAAGCAGAGGAAGGGAGCCAGAACATCCCAGGGAGAGAGCAGCTGCCCGTGACCAGGGGACAGCTGAGTGTGCCCCTGCATCTCCCTGGCCCTGGCACTGTCTGGCAAGGAAAAGCACCAGGGGCACAGCCCAGACTGACCCAGGCTGGTCTCTGAGCATCTGGGGCAGCCAGGCTGAGGATTCAAAGGGTTTCTGACAAGTGGAAAACAGATGGGGAAAAGTGATTGCAGTTTATAGTGGGAAGAGCCAAGTATTGCACAGAGCAGGACCTGCTGCACAAGCACAGCCTGGGGAGATGGGGGAGGCAAAAAGGGGCTGTGGCTGCCCCTGGATCCCTGGAATGTCCAAGGGCAGGTTGGGCATTGGGGCTTGGAGCAGCCTGGGACAGTGGGAGGTGTCCCTGCCATGGCAGGGGTGGATGGGATTTAAGGTCCTTCCAAACCAAATCCACCTGGGATTCTGTGATTAAAACTGATGCAAACAGGTCTGAAGGCATCACAGCAGACCAGCAGGAAAAGACACATGGACAGGAATTGAGCTTCTCCTTCCCACTGAGCTTCCACAAATGACCAGAGTGATCCACCCCAGCTGGGAGCAGGACAGGGTTAGAGCAGCTGTCATAAAAACATGGAATATTCTGAGCTGGGAGGGACCCAGAGGGATCATCCCAGCCCCTGACCCTGCTCAGACCCCCAACAATCCCACCCTGGGCATCCCTGGCAGCTCCTGGAGCTCTGGAAGCCTCAGAGCCATGCCCATTCCCTGGGCAGCCTGGGCAGTGCCAGCACCCTCTGGGGAAAGAACATTTCCCTAATATCCAACCTAAACCTCCCCTGGCCCAGCCCCAGCATTAATTTCATTCTGTGCCATTAATTCCATCAATAAATCCAGGCCATGGTTGCTGGATGGATTTAGTGGCTCCTCTGGACCATGGGTTGGGTGGAACTGGTCCCAGCTTTGCAACCAGGCTGGGTTTGGGCTCTGCTGTGTGTGCCACAGGGACAGATCCATGCTGCTGCGTTCCCAGAGCAGGACAGGCTGCTCCAGGCCCCCTCCTCCCAGCTGGAGCTTGCCGGGAGTCACTGCAAGGTGTCTGTGAGTGCAGCACAGGCGGCTCTGCTCTGATGTGATGTGACACATCAGCTGACACCTCCTGCTTGGTGTGGCCTGCGGAGCCACAAATGAAATCCCGGCTGTCAGGCACCCAAATTAAAAATAAATCACTGCTGTGACCCCCGAACCCCGGCTGACAACTCCTCTCAGCTCAGCTCATCTCCCCCTCGGCACCGTGGGCCTCTCCCTCTCCATCCTCTGCCATCCCTCCTGCTTCAGGGATTGTCCAGGCCTGGCTTGGCAAAGCTCAGCCCAACTTCAACTGCTGGGGGTGGGCTGGAGGAGATTGGATGGATGGATGATGGATGGATGGATGGATGGATGGATGGATGGATGGATGGATGGATGGATGGATGATGGATGGATGGATGGATGATGGATGGATGGATGGATGGATGGATGGATGGATGGATGGATGATGGATGGATGGATGGATGGATGATGGATGGATGGATGGATGGATGGATGGATGATGGATGGATGGATGGATGATGGATGGATGGATGGATGGATGGATGGATGGATGATGGATGGATGGATGGATGGATGGATGGATGGATGGATGATGGATGGATGGATGGATGGATGGATGATGGATGGATGGATGGATGGATGGATGGATGGATGGATGATGGATGGATGATGGATGGATGGATGATGGATGGATGGATGGATGGATGGATGGATGGATGGATGGATGGATGATGGATGGATGATGGATGGATGGATGATGGATGGATGGATGGATGGATGGATGGATGGATGGATGGATGATGGATGGATGGATGGATGGATGGATGGATGGATGATGGATGGATGGATGGATGGATGATGGATGGATGGATGGATGGATGGATGGATGGATGATGGATGGATGATGGATGGATGATGGATGAGGGATGGATGGATGGATGGATGGATGGATGGATGGATGGATGGATGGATGGATGGATGAGGGATGGATGGATGGATGGATGGATGGATGGATGGATGGATGATGGATGATGGATGGATGGATGGATGGATGGATGGATGGATGGATGGATGATGGAGGATGGATCTGGCCTTGGGCACTGCCAGGGATCCATGGGCACCCAGTCTGGGCATGCTGTGCCAGGCTGGATGCAGGTGATCCAGGGCATCTCTGGGCTGTATAAAATGATTTCTTGCTGCACGTGATTGCTGAAATGAGCAGGGGAGATGCTGTGCTGGAGCTGTACTCAGAGCAGGAAGAAATCTCATGGATGATGCAGCCTTGGATACAGGACCTGGGAAAACGTAGAGTTCAAGACCCTCAGAGCAGAGAGCAAGATAAGCAGTGGAAATACAACTGTGGGCTCCAGAAGGAAATAATTTTAACCTTTTAGTGGGCTTAACTGATGACAATATGTCCCTGGGGGTGAAGGGGCCCAGGAGAGCTGGGAGACACCAAGGAAGCTCCTGGGGTGCCATGTCCATCTCCAGGCTCTGTGCTCATGAGGCATGAGGATGTCCTTGCCAGCACTGCCCCAAGTTTATTTTCAGTTATCTCACTTTTTCTATGCCTGTCCTGCAGAATAGCACCGATCTCTCCATAAATCCCGTGGCACAGATCTCCAGGCACAGATCTCTCCATAAATCCCGTGCTCAGATCCCCCCTAAATCAAGGCAGGGCTGTAGCAGAACCCTCTCAGCCCACTGAAGGTGGGATGGTGGCTGCAGCTGTGAGTCTGAATTGTGTTTTCCATTTCAGACACCTCCTCTGAGCAAGAAAAGCAACTCCTTTCTATAGATTAATAATGAAACTCATCAAGAACTCCTGTTTCCAGGTAAATTCTGTTAGGATGTTTGGCAGCATCAAAAGGACCTTCCAACAGACTATTTAGCAAATAGCCTTGTCCATGGGAGCTGAAAGATTTGGCAACGCTCGGTAATTTATGTCCCACTCTTCTTAAGAGGAGGTAATAAATCACAGAGGGTGTTTTACCTGGGAAGAGGGAGAGAGAGAGAGGGTGCTCTCTGCTCTGCACCTTCATTATTTGTCTGCAGCTTCAAAGCCCAGAGCTGGCTGAGAGGGACGGGTAATGATGCCCCGTAATCAGCAGAGTAATCACGAGATGGCTCTGTTACATTCCTCTCCCTGGAATATTAATGCAGTGGGGGCACTGCAGACTGATGTGCAACAGGGCTTTCAAACCCCTCCAAATGGCTCCTCAGGCCATTTCTGCTGCTGCTCTGTGCTCGGGGCTGGCACAGGGAGGTGCGGCACTGAGGAGCTGGGCAGCCTCACCTGTAGGAGCGACAGGGGTAGCATGGTTGGGATGGATGGAGAGCAGAGATCTCTGCAGCCAGGTCAGGAACTTGAGGTTTATTGCACAGGGCCTGGGTGCAGGGCCCTGCTGGGATTTGGGGTTTATTGCACAGGGCCTGGGTGCAGGGCCCTGCTGGGATTTGGGGTTTATTGCACAGGGCCTGGGTGCAGGGCCCTGCTGGGATTTGGGGTTTATTGCACAGGGCCTGGGTGCAGGGCCCTGCTGGGATTTGGGGTTTATTGCACAGGGCCTGGGTGCAGGGCCCTGCTGGGATTTGGGGTTTATTGCACAGGGCCTGGGTGCAGGGCCCTGCTGGGATTTGGGGTTTATTGCACAGGGCCTGGGTGCAGGGCCCTGCTGGGATTTGGGGTTTATTGCACAGGGCCTGGGTGCAGGGCCCTGCTGGGAGGTGCAGCCACAGCTCAGAGCAGGCCCGAGAGGAGAGAGGGGGAGAGAGGATGGGAGGGTGAGAGTGTAAAAGTGTGAGAGACTAAAAGGGGTAAGAGCATAAAAGGCAAGAGCTAAGAGACAAGAGCTAAGAGCTAAGCAAGCAAAGTTCCCGTTACAATACCATAAATCATCTTCTGTGCTGAATATTCTAATTCTCACTAACCAATCCAGTACAAGATACAAATCCTACAGCATTTCCATACAGCCTATAAGAATCATTACATTACCATACTGTGTAACATTTTAAACCCTAAAAACTCCTCTTTGGGCCCTTCTGCCAAGCTGTAGGGTCTGCTCTGACCCTTGGGCCTGTCTGCAAGCAGAGGGTGTTGTTCCATCACAAGGGGATCACCTTCAGCTGGCCACACCATTGTTTTCCAGTTGTTCAGTAACTGAGGGATCTCAGAGCTTGCTTTCATTTCAATCTCGCTTATAGTTCCCATATTCTCCAAATCTTTTGCCAGGCAATCATATTGATAAGGCTTTCCTGTTTCATCTTCCCCAACACTCACCTCCCTTCCCCACGGAGCCACAGCAGGGAGAAGCAGCACTGTGTGCTGGAAACAAGGGGGGTTTAGCTCCAGGACCAATCCGGGCTCACTCAGGCTGCCCTCAGAGATAGCAAGCAGCCAGAAAATGCATTTCACCCAGGCGGAGCTACACCAGCCGTGTGCTCTCAGTGCTCTGCTGCTCTCTGGGCACCCCCTGCCCCCCTCAGCACCCCCAGAGGGTCCCAGAGCAGCAGGGCCGTGGTGTTGTCCCCTTGTCCCAGTGCCTTGTGTGTCACCCCTTTATGGAGCCTCCTTTGCTCCAGGTGAGCCCCTGCCCAGCTCCTCAGGGATTCTGCAGCCCCTGCCCAGCTCCTCAGGGATTCTGCAGCCCCTGCCCAGCTCCTCAGGGATTCTGCAGCCCCTGCCCGGCTCCTCAGGGATTCTGCAGCCCCTGCCCAGCTCCTCAGGGATTCCGCAGCCCCTGCCCAGCTCCTCAGGGATTCTGCAGCCCCTGCCCAGCTCCTCAGGGATTCTGCAGCCCCTGCCCAGCTCCTCAGGGATTCCTCAGCCCCTGCCCAGCTCCTCAGGGATTCTGCAGCCCCTGCCCAGCTCCTCAGGGATTCTGCAGCCCCTGCCCAGCTCCTCAGGGATTCTGCAGCCCCTGCCCGGCTCCTCAGGGATTCTGCAGCCCCTGCCCAGCTCCTCAGGGATTCCGCAGCCCCTGCCCAGCTCCTCAGGGATTCTGCAGCCCCTGCCCAGCTCCTCAGGGATTCTGCAGCCCCTGCCCAGCTCCTCAGGGATTCCTCAGCCCCTGCCCAGCTCCCTCAGGAATCCTCCAGGCCCTGCCCAGCTCCCTCAGCTGCTCCTCACAGGATCTGTGCTCAGAGCAGGATGATTATCTGGACCAAAGTCAGGGCATCTCTGTTTTTCTTGGGAAGCACCAGTGCTCTCCCAGAGGACCTCAGGTGTTTGGTGCATGGAGCAGAGATCTCCAGAGTTCTGCTGGGAGCACAGGGAGCATTCCCAGTGCCGGTCAGGAACAGAATTCCGTGGAAAGGCTCATTCCAGCCCTCCAGGACACATTCCATCATGGATGTCACTCTGGTGTCTTGGCACAGCCACCCAAATTCCTGCCAAGGTCTCCCCTCCTGTGTTCCATCCCCAGCCCACCCCAGTGCCTCTCACAGGAAGGGATCCCATGGAATCCCAACGAGGGGGATGCACAGAACTCCAGGGAGAGAATTCCAACCCAAATCCTGGAGTATCCTGAGGAGGATGCACAGAACACCAGGGAGAGAATTCCAACCCAAATCCTGGAATATCCTGGGTGGGAAGGGACCCCCAGGGATCCCCCAGCCCAGCTCCTGCTCCTGCACAGACACCCCCCAATCACCCCTGTGCATCCCTGGGAGCATTAGCCAAACATGACCTAATTCCCTGGCAGCACTTCCAGCCTTATCCAAATGTCCCCATTGTTCAGGTTTTCCCAGGAAGTGTTGAGCTCATCCCTTGCCACGTTCTGCAAAAAAATATTTTCAATTTCCCCCCCAAAGTAACCACAGAAAAATACAAGTTATTCCTGCAACTTAATTCAAATTAATTTCTCCAAGAGAGGCTCCTTGTGCTGTGTGTGGTTATTTATCTCAGTTAAAGTGAGTAACTCCAATTTTATCCAGCTTCTTTCTTCCCTGAGGTCAAGGAGGGCTTTGAGCCAGAGACCTGAAGGGACAGTCCCCGACCTCTTTATCTTCCCTGTAGCCACATCTCCTACCTGAGCTAATTTATTCTCCACAGACTGATAAAAAATATGAAAAACAGCAAGTCATATCTTGGAGAGGTTTAATGCAGCTGAAAACTCCAAGGGCTCCCTGGAAATTCATCATTCCAGTGTCTGAAGGGGCCTGCAAAGAACCTGGAGAGGGATTTTGGACAAGGATGGAGGGACAGGACAAGGGGGGGTGGGTTCAAAGTGACAGAGGGGAAATTGAGGTGGGATATGGGGAAGGAATTGTTCCTGGGAGGGTGGGGAGGGCTGGGCTGGAATTGCCAGAGCAGCTGTGGCTGCCCCTGGATCCCTGGCAGTGCCCAAGGCCAGGCTGGACATTGGGGCACCCTGGGACAGGGGGAGGTGTCCCTGCCATGGCAGGGGTGGCACTGGGGGGGCTCTGAGGTCCCTCCCAACCCAAACTCGTGGATTCTGTGAATTCTGCCCCAGACTTTGGGGCATGAGGTGAAACAGTTGGAGCAGAGCATCCACCGGGACCTCCCCACTCAGCGAGAGCATTCCCTGCCTGTGCTGACTTCAATGGACTTTAACCCCAGTCCTGGCAGGACCAGCTCTGGAATGTTCCCTGCCGAGGTGGGAAAGGCTGGGCAGCCTGTGCAGAGGAAAGATCTGGATGGGGAGCACAGGAGGAGCTGTCCCCTGCGTCCCATCAGACCAGGGACAGACACACCATTCCAATGGGATGCTGCTGCTCCCGGGGAATTCCTGCGGCTGGAGCAGGAACGAAAGCCAGGCTGGGCTCGCCACCTGCTGCTGCTGCTGGCAATGACAGGAGACACGGATGGGATCTGCCTCACCTGGGACCTGCACCTGGAACGGCGCTGCTGGCGCTGCCACAGCACAGCTGCGGGGGGAAAATGGTCCTGAGCCCTGATCCGCACGGGAATGAGGAGGGAATAACCCTGATCCTGGGACAGGACACACAACAGCTGCTCTTGGCTCCTTCGGGAAGGAGGGAATGGCAGGGACACCTCCCACTGTAGCTATGATGTTTTATGAAAAATCTCTTCTTTAGGATTTTTCCTCCTGAGAACCTGAGAGGCCTCAGGAACAAAATGCAAACATTGATTATCTGCTGCTGTGGAATGCAACAGGTGCATCTGGGATTGGCCCATGTTGGATGTTTCTAATTAATGGCCAATCACAGCCCAGCTTGGGCAGACAGCTGAGCCACAAGCCTTTGTTATCATTCTTTCTTTTTCTAGTCTTAGCCAGCCTTCTGATGAAATCCTTTCTTCTATTCTTTTAGTATAGTTTTAATCTAATATATAGCATAAAATAATAAATCAGCCTTCTGAAACATGGAGTCAGATCCTCATCTCTTCCTTCAACATAAGACCCCTGTGAGCACCATCACATCCCACTGTCCCAGGGTGCCCCAATATCCTGGACGTGGGCACTGCCAGGGATCCAGGGGCAGCCACAACTGCTCTGGCACTTCCAGCCCAGCCAGGAATTCCCAATTCCCAGTCTCCCACCCATCCCTGCCCTCTGTCGCTATGAAGCCATCCCTGTGTCCATGGCCTCTCAAAGTCTCCAGTGCCCACCTCAAGTCCCATGTCCCTTCCCTGTGTCCCTGTCCCCAAGCTGCACTGCCCACAGTGCCCACAAACCCCAGGGATCTGCACGGGGAGCTCTCCACACCAGCCCTGTGTGCACAGGGTGACAGTGACATCCCGAGGAGCTCACCAGGTCCCTGTTTCCAGGAATGTCTTCATGTGCTGGGACTGCACAGCTGGGACACTGTGACCGTGCTCACAGGGGTCTCAGGATGAGGGAAGAGACGAGGATCTGACTCCATGTTTCAGAAGGCTGATTTATTATTTTATGATATATATTACATTAAAACTATACTAAAAGAATAGAAGAAAAGATTTCATCAGAAGGCTGGCTAAGGATAGAATATAAAGGAATGAAAACAAAGGTTTGTGGCTCAGACAGAGAGTTTGAGCCAGCTGACTGTGATTGGCCATTAATTAGAAACAGCCACATGAGACCAATCCCAGATGCACCTGTTGCATTCCACAGCAGCAGATAACCATTGTTTGCATTTTGTTCCTGAGGCCTCCCAGCTCCTCAGGAGGAAAAATCCTAAGGAAAGGATTTTCCATAAAAGATGTCTGCGACAGGACACGGCCCCAGGCTCCTGTCCCTCACATCCCAGAGGGCTGGGAGCTGGGAATGCTGTGCCAGTGTGGCCTCAGGCCCCTCTCTGTCCATGTGGGATCTGCTCTGGATCATTCACCCCGCAGGGAGCAGCCCTGGGCTGGGGCACTGTCCCCTGGTTGGGTTTGACAGGAAGAGAGCAGGTGCCAGCCAGGAGGGCAGGATCAGCATCTGGAGCAATTCAACTTGAAATTAATTACATAAATTATGTAATGAGAAAAGATGAGCTGAATTAGTGTTCCAGCATGAACTGGGAGAGCAAGAGCAGAGCCCAAGCTTCGAGCTGCACATCCCTGCCCAGCTCATGGTGGATTCACTGGTGTCAGAACTCAGTGCATCCCACTGGGTGTCCAGAGTTGCCAGGACCCCGCAGGGGGGCTCAGAGACCCTGGCACACGGCCCAGAGCACCTGGGGATTTGATTGTGACCCTTGGAGCCAATTACCAGCTTTGCGTGAGGACCTGAAAGTCACACAGGTTTGAATGGTGTAATAATAAAATATTCACAGGATGAAAATGTAGATTTTAGGATTTTTGGTGTGGGAGTTATGGGGACAAGATGGAGGAACTTGGGCGTGTCCAGCCTTTCTTCTTCTTCTTCTTCTTGGTCTCCATTTTCTGCAGTGATGTTGGCACTTTGGGATTGATTTAGAGTGGAAGTGCACTGTCTAACATGGGTGACAGGTTTTGGGAATTAAGTGTAAATGTGTTATACATAGTTTGTAGTATAAAAGGACAACAAAGAGTGCTCATGGCTGCCCTGCTGAGCAGATCTCGGCTGGGCAGAAAGAAAATTTTATAGATAAGAAACAATAAAACAACCTCAAGACCGAAAAGTGAAGAGTCCAAACTCATTCTTCAGTTGTGCAGGCCAAAGCAGAGACACCCTGCACATCTCAGGGCACTGGGAAATACCTCAGCTTCCAGAGAGGGAACTGGTGTGTGCAGCACTGCTGGGGTCCCTCTGGCACTGGGGTGACCCCAGCATGGCAGTGCCAGCCCCAGCAGGGCTCTGGCTCAGCTGGGTCAGGGCTGACCTTGGGCTCTGCCCGCAGGGCAGCCGAGTGGAAAGCTGGAACCATCCTTTTCCAAAGAGACTGCAGGTAAAAGAGCCTCAGGGACAATCTTCTGTCAGCTCCTGAGACTTGATTAACTACCTTAATTCCACATGATTAATGGCTCTCAGATCTCGGGAGGCCGAGTCTCCCTGCACATGCTGGGACTGGAGAGGCTCCTTCCCAAAGCTCCTGCGGCTGCTCCAGAGACAATTCCCTGTTTCTGTCATTGTCCTTCCTTCTGCCCCAGAGCCACATTCTCTGTCACTGCCATTCCCCTTCCTTCTGCTCCAGAGCCACATTCCCTGTCTGCCCTTCTTTGTGCTCCAGGGCCACATTCCCTGTCTGTCCTTCCCATTCCTTCTGCTCCAGAGCCAATTCCCTGTCCACCACTGTCCTTCCTTCTGTTCCAGAGCCACATTCCCTATCTCTGTCATTGTCCTCCTGCTCCAGAGCCACATTCCCTGTCTGTCATTGTCCTTCCTTCTGCTCCAGAGCCAATTCCCTGTCCACCACTGTCCTTCCTTCTGCTCCAGAGCCACATTCCCTGTCTCTGTCATTGTCCTTCTGCTCCAGAGCCACATTCCCTGTCTGTCATTGTCCTTCCTTCTGCTCCAGAGCCAATTCCTTGTCTGCCATTCCTTCTGCTCCAGAGCCACACTCCCTGTCTCTGCCATTCTCATCCTCCTGCTCTCCCGTGGGAATGAGTGCAGGCTGTGAGCACGGTGCTCAGAGCATGGCTGTGCTTCCATGTCCCTGTGTCCCTCAGCAGTGCTGGCAGGGCACTGTCCCTGCTCTGCTGCCACCCTGCCCCTGGTGCTCCTCAGAGCCACAAAGGAGCCTTGGGTGCCCCTGAGCTGGCACTGCTGGGGCACCTCGAGTTCCTGTCAGTTCTGGGCTCCTCACGGCAAAGAGAGACCTGGAGGGGCTGCAGAATCCCTGAGGAGCTGGGCAGGGGCTGCAGGATCCCTGAGGAGCTGGGCAGGGGCTGCAGAATCCCTGAGGAGCTGGGCAGGGGCTGCAGAATCCCTGAGGAGCTGGGCAGGGGCTGCAGAATCCCTGAGGAGCTGGGCAGGGCTCACCTGGAGCAAAGGAGGCTCAGGGGCCCTTGTGGCTCTGCACAGCTCCTGCCAGGAGGGCACAGCCGGGGGGTCGGGCTCTGCTCCAGGGAACAGGGACAGGAGCAGAGGGAACGGCCTCAGGCTGGGCCGGGGCAGCTCAGGGTGGGCACAGCAGGAATTTCCCCACGGAAAGGGGGCTCAGGCCTTGGCGCTGCCCAGGGAGGGTTGCAGTGCCCATCCCTGCAGGTGGCACTGAGAGCTCTGGGCTGGGAACAGGGTGGGCATTGGGCACAGCTGGGACTCTGATCTTGGAGCTCATTTCCAACCCCACGGATCCTGGGATTCTGTGACACTTGAGAGATCTGTGACACAGCAGAACTCAGCAGAACCCTGCTGCCCGCTGGGGCAAGAATCAAACCCATCCCACTGTCCAGGGATCATCACTCAGGGATGCTCCTGAGGGAAGCCCAGGCAGATCCTCCCAGCCCTGCAATGTAAAACTGTGCCCAAACCAGAGAGGGGAGGAGCACAGGAGAGGAAGGAAGCCTTGGCCTCGTGCCTCGCAGGACCGGCTGCTGCGGACATGGTCTCCAGATGAACAAGGCTGGTTCCACAGCTCTTGGCAAATGTGGGCATGCTGAATGTTTGGGCCAATTATCACAAACAAGGCTAAATTAATGTACTGGAGGAGCAGGAGGTGGTGGAGCACACGTGTTCCACACAGGCCCCACTGACAGCGATTGAGAGATGGGATTCCTGGTGCAAGCAAGAAGCCAATTTGTGATTTCCACAGCTCACCTTATATCCTCTCACAGCTTATGTTTCTCAGCAACATTGCTTAACCACAGTCTTGAATGATTGCCTTAAAACAAAGCAAAAATTCCCTTTCCTTTCCTTTCCTTTCCTTTCCTTTCCTTTCCTTTCCTTTCCTTTCCTTTCCTTTCCTTTCCTTTCCTTTCCTTTCCTTTCCTTTCCTTTCCTTTCCTTTCCTTTCCTTTCCTTTCCTTTCCTTTCCTTTCCTTCCCTTCCCTTCCCTTCCCTTCCCTCCCCTCCCCTCCCCTCCCCTCCCCTTCCTTTTCCCGAAATTTCCTGAAATTTCCTGAAATTTCCTTTCCTTTTCTCTTCCTTTCTCTGTTTCTCCCAGGGCTTTTGGCCCACTAAGGTCAAGATGTCCAAATCATTCATTACCTCTGCAGAATTTTTTGCTGCCCCCCCCCCCCCCCCGATACCCTACAGCAGCCCTCAGAGACCTTCTGGTAGCTGAACCATTCATACTTAATCATTAATCATTTTAATCATTAATCATTAATATCACCTGGCACAGGTTAAACCAGTGGAGACTCCAGCAGAAACCCACAGCATTTTTCCCAGCACTGGACCAAGGATTCACTCCATTCCTGCCCTGCTTAATGGAATGCAAGATGCTGTGCATCTCCAGGATCTATAAATAAACTGCCAGGGCTGATTTGCTGCTCCTGTGCTCAATGGTGGGGAATTGCATCCTGGATTTTCTGGGGCAGGCAGTTGTGACGGTGTTCACAGGGGTCTGAGGGTGAGGGAAGAGACGAGGATCTGACTCCGTGTTTCAGAAGGCTGATTTATTATTTTGTGATATACATTAGATTAAAACTATACTAAAAGAATAGACAAAAGGATTTCATCAGAAGGCCACCTAAGAATAGAAAAGAAAGAATGAAAACAAAGGCTTGTGGCTTGAACAGAGAGTCCGAGCCAGCTGAGTGTTATTGGCCATTAATTAGAAACATCCAACATGGGCCAATCCCAGATGCACCTGTTGCATTCCACAGCAGCAGATAACCATTGTTTACATTTTGTTCTTGAGGCCTCTCAGCTTCTCAGGAGGAAAAAATCCTAAAGAAAGGATTTTCATGAAAAGATGCCTGTGACAGGCAGCAACCTGGAGGGTGTGTAGAGAATACCCAGGGGTGGTTGTGCTGCCCTGGGGTGGAATAAGAGAGGTCAGACCCCAGCCCAGCTGAACCCTGAGGTGGGCTCTGGGAAGGCAAAAGGGAGCTGAGTTTCACACAAATCATTGTTTATATTTCTTTTTATATAAAATGAAAGTGCTGCTGGATCGATGGGTTTTGGATTCTGAGGGTGAAGCACAAAACCAGGCCCTGTGCAAACAACAACTGAACTGCACTGGGCACCCACTCCCACATCAGCTTCCACCATTTTCCATTCCATGTCTCCCAGGTTTTCCTGTGGGATGGATTCCTGCTGAGGCCAGGAGCCGCTGGGTCTGGGGCACACCAGGCTCATCTCTGGGCTGCTCCAGTGCTGTCCCTACACCCCGGGCTCAGGGCTGGATCCTGGGATGGAGTTTGGATTGGAATTTGGGATCCCTGCCTGGGCATTCCCACACAGCCTGCCCCTGCTTCCTGGCAGGGACAATGACTGAAAAAAGGAGGATACTATTGCTGGCCAGGGGCTATTTACAGTCATGAATGGGGCAGGGCTGCTGTGGAACACGCTTTGAGCTGTTTGATTTTCCAGCATCAGCCTCATTCCATGGCTATGGCAATGGGAAGATGCCAGCAGCTCACATCCCAGGCAGCAGACACAGAACTCAATGTCACAGCTCACTTTATGAGTTTTGTGACCAATCACACAAAGCAAAAGCACATTGACAGTAATTCCATCCAACCACTGTAAGCACAGGTACCTTTGGTTAAACAATGCTTGCTTATTTCAAATACAACACCTGCTTGTGAGCCTTCAAACACAATGCACACAGCTCCATTGTTAAGCTTTAACCTTCCTAATATCTCACTGGATAAACTTTTCTGTAGCTTAGGGAGTTATTCTAGACAAGTGTTAATACACAGACCATTGTTCTATTTGTCCTTGCTTTCCTACAGTTTAATTCATTTTTCTGCTGACCAATCTCATGGCTGCTGCTGAGCTCTAATCACAGTTCTGCTGTCTCTGGGGCCTGCCTTTTGCAGCCTTCCCAAAACCCTCTGATTTTGTAGCTTCCCACAGATACTACCAGATTTAGGGAAGTTACCTGGTGCTCCTCACTGTAGGACCTTTTAAGTGCTATAAATTGGACAAGGTTTACATTTTCTGTGCCAGGTCAGTCCCAAGTTGATCCTTCTGGAACACTTTCCCCACAATAAGCAGGTTACTGCAGCATTCCCATTCCAGGCTGGACAGGGCTGGGAGCAGCCTGGGACAGTGGGAGGTGTCCCTGCCATGGCAGGGGTGGCACTGGGTGGGATTTGAGATCCTTCCAACCCAAACCAGTCTGGGATTCTATTTCTAAAAACAATTGCAGAGAATAAATCCAGGGAAGGTGAAGGCAGGGTGGGTGTGGGAGCTGCAGGTGCTGGGTGCTGCCCACACTCAGGGTTTGCATCCAGGGCTCTTCCAGCAATAAACTGAGCATTACCTTGTGCCATTCCCAAACGCCCTCCTGTTTTCCAGGCAACGTGGAGCTCACAGAGACGCCTGGGAATGTCCATTCACAGCCTGGAGTGCTCACAGGCTTTTTATGATCCTTGTTTCATCATGGATTTTAGTGCCAGCCCAAATTAAATTCATGTTACAATATGTATTTATTTCTCAGCTTCTTAACAGAACAATTTGGAAACATCCCAGGGCCTTTAAACAACAAAAGTGTTTTTCCTTTATGGCAAAAAAAATGGCTTTTTGCTTTCATTTTCCCAGGGAGAGCAGCCAGCAAGGGCCCCCCTCCAGCTTGCACAAGGATGGATTTTTCCAGACAAAACTTCAGCAGTTTAGCACTCCCAAGCTGTCATTGTCACACCACAGTCAGTTAATTACATTTATAATTCCAGAAACATGGGTGGTAGGAATTGAATCTCAAGCAAAAGACTCTGTCTCCCAGACAGTGGGCAAATAAAACTTTGCTTATCTCACTGTAATTTCATGATACACAGCATGGGGTGGTGAAAAATCCCTCAATAATGGAACTGATCACTAACAGCGAGTGCTGCACTTTTTCTTCCTTTCGTTTTTATCATATTTTCACAAGGTTGTGAAAGGCTCCAGCTGAGGGAAGCTCCCCATTCCCTCTCCCCACACCACAAACCAACCTGTGCCTCCTGTCACCATCACATTTCCTGAAAATTCCATTTGCCCAGGATTTTCTCCTGGGAAGCTGAGAAGCCTCAGAGCAAAAGGAAAACAATAATTATCTCGTTTGCTTCTCCTGTGTTTTGCTGCTTTGGAATGTGGTTTGGAGATTGTTCATCCAGCATGTGAATGTTTGATTGGTTTCATGTGAATTGTTTTTACTTAATGACCAATCACAGCCAGCTGTGTCAGACTATGGAGAGTCACAAGTTTTTATTTAGTATCTTGTTAAGCCTTCTGTAAGTATCCTTTCTCTATTCTTTAGTATAGTTTTAGTACAGTAATAAAAAATAAAATACTTTAAAAATATAAAATATAATATAATATATGAAATATAAAATAATATAAAATAAAAAATAAAAATTAAATAAAATAAAAAATAAAATAAAATAAAAACTAAATAAAAAACAATAAAAAATAAAAAAATAAATATAAAAAATAAAATAAAAATAAAAATTAAATAAAAATTAAATTAAAAAAGAAATAAAATATAAATTAAAAAATAAAAATAAAAACAACATTAAAAAATAAAATAAAAACAAAATAAAAATAAATTATAAAATAAAAATATAAAATAAAAATATAAAAATTAAAAATAAAAAATAAAATAGAAATAAAAATAAAATAAAAAATAAAATTAAAAAAATTAAATAATGTAATGTAATATATAACAATAAATTAGTATTCTAAGAACATGGAGTCAGATTCATCATTCCCTTCCTGCCAGGTGTCACCCTGACAATGTCACAGCCTCCCCTTTCCTGAGCCCTCTTTTCCAGCTGCTTCCCAGTGCTGTGTGCTAAACCCAACTGGTGACACTCCAACGATCTCCTCCAGACATCCCGAATGATTTTGGAAGGGAAAATCCCCTGAGATGAGGGGAACACGAGGATGAACCGAGCTCCTTATCCTGCCAGGTGTCACCCTGAATGACGAGCTTGGAAGCGCCACTAACGCAGCCCAGGCGGGCACAGGTGTGCCAGGAGTGCCCCACGGGAAGGTTGGTTTTCCTTGCTGCGGGAAGGACCGGCAGGAGATCCTGTGGGAATTCCCACCCTCTTTGGTTTGGGAAAGGCTCAGTTCCCTCAGGAGCAGTGCGGGGCTGGCCTGGCTCTGACAGGTCACAACCCCAGAGCCCAAGTGGAGCCACAAAAGGCAGGGATTTGTCCCAGCATCATCATCCCAGCCCAAGGCACATTTCCTGTCACACAGTGATGGCACGAGCACGCAAACAAAGCCAGGCCCAAAGAATGAAAATAAAAAATGGGATTCTTGGCTTTGCTTTCTCTGTGTCAGAGAGGACTGACACAGAAAGGCAGCAATCATCCCAAAGCCAGCTGGGCTCGTGCTCCAGGCTCCTGTCCCTGCCTCACAGGATGCACTGAGCAGATCCCAGCATATGTGCACTCCCACAGGAAGGGGGAATGGGCTCCAAGATCCCACAGCTGCCCTGGGAGCAGTCACAGACCCACAGGGATGGTGTGGATTGGAAGGGAAGTGCCAAGGCCAGGGCTGGGACACCCTGGGACAGTGGAGGTGTCCCTGCCACGGCAGGGCTGGCACTGGGTGGCATTTGAGGTCCCTTCCCAGCCCAAACCATTCCAGGACTGTAAGGAGTGGAAGTTATCCATCTCACCCAGTGTCAAGCCCTGCCAGTGCTCTGTGACAGGAAATAAAAATCAAAATTCACCTGGCCAGCCCTGCCCAGCTGAAGCAGTGCCCAGACCCCACATTTTGGGGCTGGCAATGTTAAAAATGGCACATTTCTGCTTGCTCAGCCCTGCTCCTGCTGCTCTTTGTGCTCCAGAGGAACACTGCCAGGCAGGGCTGAGGTAAACACGTTCCAGGGGGTTCCAGAGCAATAATTCCAGCAGAAAGCACAGACCATGAAGCTGTAATGCTCTGAAACCCTTCACAGCTGCGGAGGAAAGGAGCTGTGCGCCCGGTTTCACCCATCAGCCCCGAGCAAAGAGACCTGGCCGGGGCAGCAGAGGGTGGATCTGGCAGAGCTGTGTCCATCAGGGGCTCGTGGCCAGCAGGGATCACAGGAGGAGCTCAGAGGGCAGCTCCAGGTGAGGGGCAGGGGTCTGTGAGGAGAAAGGGTTTGGCTTTATTGCCCCTGACACCTGGAGAGAGCAAAAGCTCTTAGCAAGGAGCACCATCCATCACCTCCTAACACAGAAACCTCCCCTCTGCCGCTCCGGAAGGCCCAAATGCCACAGTGGCTTTTCAGACCTGTTGCTGATGCTTCAAAAAGGAGACAGAGTATTCCAGTTATTCTCTGCAGTTAGACTATAATCCAGATTCTGTTCCTTTCCTTTTTTTGATTATCTGCTCATTGGTAAAAGCTGATTTTCATCAAATCCCAGAGTGCACAACACACAGTGTAATGGTCAGCAGACCATTCTTTTTTTAAATTATTTTTTATATTAATTATTTTAACACTTGCTAGGAACTTACATTTAATCTCATTTTATGCATTCATTTTCTTTTTATTTTCACTTTTAAATTTTTTTTTGTTAAATAATTAAATTTAATTATTTTGTTAAATGATTAAATTTATTCCTAACATCCCAATATCTAAACTCCTATTTTGTCCAATCACTCCAGCTCCTGGGAGCGTCTCTTCCCAAAACCATATCCCCCTAGATTGTCCAAACCATTTATCATTGATCCGTTTTCAATTAATCTTCCTCTATATTTCCTAGAATTAAAAACTAAACAATTAATCATCATCATTCCACAATCACCCCAAAACAAATACAGAACTAACCCTAAAACCAACCTCTTTGTTTTCTTTCCCCCCCCCCCCAAAAAAAAAAACCAGACAAAAATATAAGCATGATCACAAATCATCAATCAACCATTCACTTTTGGGTTGGAAAGGATGTTGAAGCCCATCCAGTGCCACCCCTGGATGGACAGGGACATCTTCCCCTGTCCCAGGTGCTCCCAGCCCTGTCCAGCCTGGCCTTGGGCACTGCCAGGGATCCAGGGCAGCCCCAGCTGCTCTGGCAATTCCAGCCCAGCCCCTCATCACCCCCCCAGGCAGGAATTTACTCCTGATATCCCAATATCTACACTCCTATTTTGTCCAATCACCCCAGCTCCTGGGAGCATCTCTTCCCAAACCTCTTAGGATCAGACCCTCGTGGAGGCCCCAGGATTGTCCTCTGGAGCACAGGGATCCCAGCACGACCAGTGCCAGCCCCACTGCCCTCACAGACTGTACAAACCCTGCACAGGAATGCCCCAAGGGAACTTCATTCCCTGCAAACCGAGGTCTCCAGGGTCACTGCTCCTTCCCAGGGCAGTGTGTCGGCAGCCCTGACTCGGGGACCCTTCCCCATCCCACTGAGCTGCTCCTCATCCTCACGAGCGCCTCCAACCCCACCCTGCCCTCCCGCAGCCCCCCTGAGCGTGCCTGGAGCTGGGGGGCTCCGTGCCAGCCGTGCCAGCCGTGCCAGCCGTGCCAGCTGTGGAATGGAGCCATCCAAAGGGACGGGGAGCCACAGGCTGGAGTAGCCATGGCCACCAGAGCGGCTCCCTGCTCCCCTTCCCATTGCATCACTGCTTCTCCAGCCCCCCGGAGAACGCCCAGCCCCAGCTGGGACACCAGTGCTCTTGGAAAATCATTTTATTAACAGGTTTTTCTTTTTTTTTTTTTTTGTCTTGAAAATTTTGTCTTGAGATTTTATCAAAACAGGAGAGAGGGGAAGGAAAAAGATGTCACCGGGGCTGTGGATGGAAAGCTGGGATAACCATAAAAGAGTGGAGTAAAAACTCCACACCTGACACTAAATTTCACCAGAAATGGACTGATGAATGTCAGCCCCACAAAAGAAGGGGCAGATTTGGCTGCCTCACACAGCCTTAATGGCTTATTTATTTGTTAATTACTATTTTTGCTGTATGTGAGGAAGAAAAGCGAGAAATGTGTTTGAAATCTATAACAACATGTACTCCCTGTAACCCTGCACGGAAGTTCTGCCAGGAGAAGACTGAGTTGGGAACGTTGGGATCCCTGAGGATGGAAAAGAGCTCCAAGATCAGAGTCCCAGCTGTGCCCAATGCCCTTCCCAGCTCCTCAGGGATTCTGCAGCCCCTGCCCAGCTCCTCATCTCATCTCCTGAACAGGGTCATGAATTCCCTTTTGTCAAACCTTCCCACTCTTTGTGACTTCAGAGAGGAGAAGCCTGAAATTTCCTTAAATTCTAACAAGAGGGGAAAGGTTCAGCTCTACAGCCCAGGCTGGTGTCCTTGATGGGTTGGAGACTGAAACCTACAGAATTTTAATTCCCTGGGATAATCCGTCACTGAGCTTCTCCTTGCAGTGCCAAGAGCAAACGCCACCCATGTGACTCTGGAACCCCATAAATCCAAAATGCAGACACACTCTGGAGCCCCATAAATCCAAAATGCAGACACACTCTGGAGCCCCATAAATCCAAAATGCAGACACATCTGGAACCCCATAAATCCAAAATGCAAACACGCTCTGGAACCCCATAAATCCAAAATGCAGACACACTCTGGAACCCCATAAATCCAAAATGCAAACACATCCACGTGGCCTCCACGTCCCTGTTCATGCCCAGTACCTCGCCCAAGAATCCATCAATTTAAAACCTTGTTTGCAGGGACTCCTTGCAGGAATCTGAACGTGTTCCCTCTCCCTTCCCTTGGAATTAGTATGCCATTGTGAGGATCAAGGCCATTTTCAGGAATATAAAATATTCAATTAATAAGGCTCTGGAATTTTTAATCACGCCATTGAAATGCTAAGGAGTGCATTAACATTTCTTATTCCCCATAAAGGATGGATCTCCAGCTCTGTGCCTGTTCCAGAGCAGCCCTGTGAGCTCCAGGTGGGGTTTTGGGCTCCTTCCTGAACCAGTGCTAAAAGGCAGCATTAATGCAGATTAGGCTGAATCTCATCACACTGGAGGAACACTCCAGGAGAGAATGAAATTACCAACTGCTCTTGCTTTAAAGAGCTGAGGGAACATTTTTTTCCCCATTTCCAGCTAGCAGGGAGTTACACAGGGAGTCTTTCCAGCAGGGGCTTAGGCCTTGGTGAAGAAAAACAAACCAAGAAAAGCAGAGGGCTTTGCCTTAAGCACTGTCCTATTTTACACCATTTCAGCTCAGGGCTTGCTCAGATGCACAAGTTTGATCTGTTTGTTCTTTCTGAGGTGATTTCTCTTCCATGAATGGGAACACTGCAATTTCACTGCTGGAAAATGACCACCAGAGAAAAATCCTCTTCAAAACAGCCCTAATTATGAGCCACAAGAATTTTTTATTTCCTTTATTACTTCTGCATAACTTCTTGCCAAATCTTGGGGCAGGTCATGGCCCTGGGAGAACACCTCACCTTGCAGGGAGATAATTTCAGCCTCTGGTGGTTTAACCCCAGCTCATTACCCTCATTCTGAATTCAAATCACTCCCAGCTCCTGGGAGGGAACTGAGCTCTATCCCAGCCCAAACCAGGGCACTCCATCATCACAGTGTGCTGTGTATTAATAACAGGCACAACAATCTCTCTTTAAAGAAAATTCAGCCTTGCAACCAACGGAGATTACTCAAAGAGATCACTTAGCAAAAACATTCAAAAGATAAGGGAAGTTACAGAGATGAGTGAAAATAAAACTTTGCCAATAAGGGAAAAGACAACAAGGATGTTTTAAAAGAATTAACAGGTGAAATGATTGTAATAGCTTGGATCTTTTACTGGGAATCAATGCAGTAACTCTTAGAGAATACATAAAACAAATACTTATCTTTTGTGGTCATAAGGGAAATATTCATTTTTGATGATAGCAACTGATTATTTTCTATTCAATCACTGTTTAAATGAGATTATTAACTGACCACAGCCTTAGCTTATCACACAGAACTTGTGAGCAGCCCCAAAAGCTCCAGAATGTTTACTGGGACTGACTAGCCAGGCAGCACCAGGCAGGCTGGCAGTGAGGGAGCAGATTAATTACCAGGATGCTGATTGCATTTCAGAAAAACCATACCTGGGTGCTGACAGCAATGGATGGCAGAGATGGGGTCTCCATGGCTGGCGCACACCAAGCTGTTCAGAGCTTCCAAAAGCTCTGAGTTCATCCCTTTTCAGTACAGCTAAAAATAGCACTGCCCACAACACCGACGTTCCTTGGTAACATTGCTCCATCACAGCTTTGCACAAACCTGCACAGGTTTTGCATTTTCTGCATGCAAACACGCCTCGGTCCTCCCCAGGGTTCTGCCTGCAGAGCCTTGTGGCCTGCTGGGTTTGTGCTGGTGTTTGCAGGGTCCCAGGATGAGGGAAGAGACGAGGATCTGACTCCATGCTTCAGAAGGCTGATTTATTATTTTATGATATATATTATATTAAAAGAAAATGATATATTAAAACTATACTAAAAGAACAGAAGAAAGGATTTCATGGGATGGGATAGGATGGGATGGGAAAGGAAAAGGAAAAGGAAAAGGAAAAGGAAAAGGAAAAGGAAAAGGAAAAGGAAAAGGAAGATAAAATCTTGTGACTGCTCACAGCCTCGACACAGGTGGCTGTCATTGGTCATGAAGTAAAACCAATTTCACATGCTGGGTAAACAATTCTCCAAATCACACCCCAAAGCAGCAGAACAGGGAGAAGCTGAAGTTTCCCAGCTTCTCAGGAAAAAAGATCCTAATGAAAGGATTTTTCATAAAATATGTCTGTGACATTTAACTACAAAAGTACATTTAGCACACTATTGAAATGTTCATACAGCACTACTAATCAATACAACAAAATACCTGCAGTAAATATCTGCGCAGAGCCACGCGATGTGCATTTTTCACAGTGTCCTGTAGCGACATTTGCCCACAGCTGCTCCAGCTCTGCCCCCGAGCAGCCCAGGCAGGACGGCACCAGGGACGGACGGACAGACGGACGGACGGAGGGACGGGTGTGGAAGGCGGCTGCTGCCACCTCGTGGGGACAGCGCTCCTCTCCCACCGCACCTCCTTCCCTCTGGATCAGCCTCAGCTTCCCCCGGCACGCAGAAACGTTCCCTCACGTGAAAAATATTTATTTTGTGAATGGCTCTTCGGAAATATTCAAATGAATATTATGTGTGTTATGTCAGAAAGTTGTGCTAATTTTTTTAGTAGTGTGTTAAATACAGTTTTAGGTTATAACAAAATGTTCAAATAGAAACCATGCTAGGTAAGATACTTTTTTTAAAGAAAGGACTCGCAGTGAGATGGCAGCCACAGGACACCTGAATCTCTCAGAGAAAGAGAATTTATTGCTCCATGATCAGCACAAACGAACTTCTTCCTGCCTGCTCAGCCCTGGAGACGCCGTCAGGATCCAGAGGAAGAAGCTGACACTGCCCAGCCAGAATCCTGTGTTTGAATGGAATTTATGCGTCATGGATGAGCTGTATGAACATGCAACAGGCTGCTGCTTTTAAGGGTTAATCCTCTGTTAACGTGGGGCCTTTTTTGGGCTTGTTTTGCCCAGAAAGAGGTACTAGGACTGTCTGTAACTCTTTGTTTTTATTGTCTCATATTGTCCTAATCTCAATTGTCCAAAATTTTTATTACTCTAATTATATTACTATTTTTATAACCATTTTATTACTATTAAACTCTTAAAAGTTTCAAAAACAAGAGATTGGCATTTTTCACTCCTCACAAGGGGAACCCCATCCCGAGCACATCTGCTTGTAATAATTCTTTTTTTTTTATTCATTTTTTAAATTCATTATTTTTCTGCTATCCCTAAAGCACAACCTCCTTTCCCACTCTCTCCTTCCACCCCCTGAGCTGCTGGCTGAGAACATAAATAATCCTAACCCAGAGGAGGAAAAGCAGAAATAAGAATAAAACACTGTAAGCACAGTGTGGGGTGTTCTGTCAGCCTGAGATACAATGAAACCCAGCAGGAAAAGGTGTCCTCAGGTTTAATGAAGATTATTCTGTATTTCTGCATTTTAAAGTCACTAATAAACCTAACCTATACATGTATAAATGTATGAAATAGAAGTATTTTCTTCCAGCTGCCCCAAACAGAAGAAACATTTTGGGTATTGCTTCCAGACATGCAATGAATTGATTTAAGATCCCCAAATGCTGAATATACATTTATTCTTATACCTCTATATTTAATATATATAATTTACAGGATTGATTAATTGACAAGACTTGTCAAAGGAACATGCCAAAAAAAACAGGGAAAAACCTTAAATATTTCCATGCAAAACCACATAAAAACAGCACGCAAGGGGGGTTGGGGGTTTTTCCCCAGTTTTACCCCACACCACAGACCTCACTGAGGTGGCTGGGCTGTACAGTGCACACCACAGACTTTTGGGGTTGAATTTCTGCACCTCCACTGGGAGCTAAAGAGCAGAAGTCTGGAAGGGGGGCTTGGAAAACTCCTTACAATGCAATCGTCCTTGCCCCATAATTAATTCTTTTTTTTTTCCATGAAGGTTTTGATTGGCATCAGCCACCTTCCCAAAGAGAAGCAGCAGGACTCACTCCCAGTTTTAGCCCCTTTCTGGGAACTGCTGAGTTCCACGTGGATAAATCCCAGGAAAATTCACTTTTCTCCTTTTAAACCCACAGCACGAGCAGCTGATGAGGCTGAGAAGTCACTCAGAGGCCTTGAGCTGAATTTGCATTTATTGTCTCCAGGTTTGCCTGCTCTGCCCCAGAACCACCACACTCAAAAATCAAATTAACTCTTTTATCCTCATACAGCTTTTCCTGCTTAGTCTGGATCAGTCTTTCTTCTCTGAACAATGGGCCTGATTCTCTTCCTTTGTGGAACAAACAGCAAACAAGCTTAAAAACGATTCAAAAATGCCATTTATGAAAAAAAAATAAAAATTGAGTATTTCTGTCAGAGGGGAAATTTAGATGGGATGATGGGAATTGGGAGTTCCTGGCTGGGCTGGAATTGCCAGAGCAGCTGTGGCTGCCCCTGGATCCCTGGCAGTGCCCGAGGCCAGGCTGGGCACTGGGAGGTGTCCCTGCCATGGCAGGGTGGCACTGGGGAGGGATTTCAGGTCCCTTCCAACCCCAGCAAATCTGGGATTCCATTGGGGAAGCTCCACTGGCATCAGGTAACACAAGCAAGAGGGGACCTGCTCAGCCACGCCGACCAGGCTTAGGAATTCTAACAACACTTGTAGGAATTTCACAGCTACCCAAATCACCACAGATCTCTCACACCCATTTGTTCCTTGAAAGAAGGAATTTCTCCTCACTTGACTTCCTGTGGATTCTTTTGTTCCTGAAAGGGAGCACAATAATGGCTTCTGCAAGCAGCTGGGGCAAAATGAATTTTCTTTGCTTTTGATCATTTAGGCAAAAGCTGAGTAGGTAAGGAGATAAGAAACTATGGGAGCACTAAGATATCATTAAATATAAGGAGTAAATTAGGGATTGAATGGTGTTTTTTAGGCTTTTTAAGGACAAATGAAGCCATGCCACCTGTATGAAGTCAGTGCATCAGAGACCACAGACATTTAACTGATGTAACACCTAAACGCAGCTCGTTATCCCTGCTGTAACTTTTCCATGGTCTCCTTCCCTATCCCACCCACAGATCTGCCAGCCCCATTCTTCCCTGGGAGGCTCCAGCAGGAAGCCAAGGCCACTGACAAACGGCAGGAGAGGAAATCAGAGATCCCTTCTGTGTTTTCATGAAGGGATCCTTATGAAATAGGTGGCACTCAGCTGCCTCTGATCCCAGCACTGCATCCCTGGGCGCTCATTCTCCTCAGCTCCGTGCCTGCTTTATTAACTGCCCCGCTAATTAGCACATGCACCTCCTGTAATGAACCCCAAGCCTTTCATTACTGTAACAAGCTCCGCGGTAGCAAACAGGACCCCAGAATGACACCTTGTTTTTTAACGCAGCTGTTTATTATCAACAGGCACACATTGAAGCAATTTCTTACCCCGAGCTGAGTTTCTCCCCCACCTGCTGGGAATAATTTAGGATCAGACACACCTGATCCCACTGCGGCTGCTTGCTAGCAGGGAGAGCCAGGTGCTGGGTGCACCTGGGATTATGATTTATCCTCTATTTTTTGTACATTACTCAAGTAACTTCCTCTGTGGTCCACTTGAACTACGAACCCCTAATACAGAATCTTCCAGCCGGGACACACCAGAGCGTGCCAGGCCTCCAGCGCGCTAATTAAATCTACTATTTATCAACTAATAGCGTGCACCGATGGGTTTTTTGACAACCCTGCACGCTCACTGGGGCCCGGACACCGCTCCGGCCCCTCACACCTCCCGTTGTTCACCCTGGAGCCCGCCCGGCCGCGCTCGGGGCTGGGGCCGCCGCCCGGCCCCGCTCTGTCCCTCCTGCGGCTCGGCCAGTTCCCGCACGCCGAAAAGGCTCCAGCCAACGCAAGCCACATCCCAGGCCGCTCCCGGAGCTTTTTGTGAGATGCGGCCTCTCCTCACCCCGCCCCGGCCTCGCCTCAGCCCCGCCCCGGCCCCGCCTCACCCCTCCCCGGGCCCGCCTCAGCCCGCCCCGGGCCCGCCTCAGCCCCGCCCCGGCCCCGCCTCAGCCCCGCCCCGGCCTCGCCTCAGCCCGCCCCGGCCCCGCTCGCGTCAGCGCTAACGGCCGCAGAGCCCGCCCACGGGTGGACCGAACCACCGTGCGGAGGAGAGGGGAGCTCAGGCACAGCCCGGGCCTGCTGCCGCCTGCCTCAACGCCGTCCGGCAATGGCTTTATTTCCTAACACCCCCCGCACCCGCGCCAGATGGTCTCGGCCCGCGGTTGCGCTCCGTTCCGCCAATCGGCGGGCGCGACGGCTGCGCTCGAATCTGCGCGCGGAGCGCCGTCAGGGGAGCGGGGCCGGCCCGGGAGCGCCGCCGGAACGGCGGGGCCGATCCGCAGCCATGAGGGGACTGCGATCCACCCGGCAGTGCCACGGGCGAGTCTGCGACATCATCGCCACCCCCAGCCGCCGCTCCGCCTGGGGAGAGCCGCCGCTCCGCTCGGTGTCCCTCAACAGCATCCCCGCCGGGACGCTCACCCCGCTGAAGCAGCTCCTGCCGGGCCAGGGCAGCGGCACGGCCGCGGACGGCCGCGCGTCGGGCCCGCAGATCGCGGGGACAGAGCTCCGGGCTGGCCCCGAGTGCCGGCCCGGCCCCGGCCCCGAGGGCAGAACCGGCCCCGGCCCCGGCCCCGAGGGCAGAACCGGCCCCGGCCCCGGCCCCGAGGGCAGAACCGGCCCCGGCCCCGAGTGCCGGCCCGGCCCCGGCCCCGGCCCCGAGCGGCCCCCGAAGCGCCGCGCTCCGGAGCCGCCCGAGCAGGAGTCGCCGGCCAAGATCTTCCAGCGGATGAAGGCGCGGGCGGAGCAGCGGCGCAGGATCGCCCCCGATGTGATCCTGAGCCCCGCGGCCCGGCAGCACTGGCCCGACACGGCCCGGGGGACGGGCAGCGCTCAGCCGGGACCAGGTGAGTTCCAGGAGCCCTCGGTGACTCCGTGAGAACGGCGTGTTTGCCTTCAGAACGCCTGGAATAAACAGCACAAAGGGGTAAACCTGAGTTTAGTTCCTAGAACTTGCAGGCATCTTGTGCTGCAGTAAGTGGCATCCCTGATTTTCACATTCTCCTAAACCTTTTAATTCTTTGCACCAGTCCGCAATCCCAAATGGCAGGAATTATTAATAGTTTTCCCAGACGGTTTTTATTATTTTGGAGCACACTAGAGTCATCTCTTGAAAGGAAAGAGCTCTCAGTGCTGCTGCCCATTGCCTCAATCCTTTCTCCTTGGAAGGCCCATGGAGAGACAAAGCCCCTTGACACCAACACCCATCACACCCGAGCCTGGGCACACTTGGGAAGCAATGATTGTTCCACAGCTTCTCCAGGAGAGCTGTCTCAGGTGTGAACGTTTTCCCTCTGTGTCCCTCCCGTTCATGGCTCTTTCAGGATCTGGGAAAAGCAGCCCCAGAGCCCCTTGGGGGGTGTAAAAACCACTGGCACCAGCGCTGGTTGCACCCCAGGTGCTGAGATTAAAAAAAGTTGGGTGGTGAGGGGTTTTTAGTGCTGAAAGGTGTCTGTAGCAGCGCTGATGTCTCTTCCCTGCTCTGTACCATAGAGGATTCCCTCCCTTTTGGTTTCCTCCTCCTCTCCCTCACTCTGGCACTAATTGTCCCCTCTGCTGTGTTCATGAGTGAGCTTGACCCGTGCAACACCTTCAAAACCACCTTGTAACTAAAAAAACCAAACCAAATTGCTGTAACTGTTCCTGATAGTTTGTGCAGGGAAGGGAAGGGTTTGAAATCCCACTGGGGCATTCTCCTGGGCTCTCCCTGCTGGCTTTTATCTTTAATATGTTTATCCCTGCCATGGTGAGATCCAGGGCAGCCTCAGCAGGTTTGCAGCTGGCACCAAGCTGGGTGTGACCCTTTGTTACAATGAGGGTGGGCAGGCCCTGGCACAGCTGTGGCTGCCCCTGGATCCCTGGCAGTGCCCAAGGCCAGGTTGGACACTGGGGCTGGAGCCTGGGACAGTGGGAGGTGTCCCTGCCATGGCAGGGCTGGCATGGGATGGGATGGATTCCCATCCAAACCTTTCTGGGATTCTGTGGATTTTTTTTTTTAATAAACAGCATATTAAAAAAATCATATTTCTCCCCCCCATCCCCATGAAAATGTTTTTCTTCCCCCAATGGAAAGAGGGGTTTGGGGTTTGTTTGTGTGGTTATTTTCCAGAGCCAGCTTTGTCTCACACTCCCAGGATGGAGCCCCTGGCAGTGCCCCCAGCAGAGCCTCCTGTGCTGGAAACTCCCCAGAAGTTCTTCCTGCGGGTCAAGTGGCAGCAGCAGCAGCAGCACCAAGGTACTGGGGCTACTCTGGGGAGCACAAACCCCTCCAGACAGAGAACCTTGGCATTGCTGGGCCTGGGAAACCTCTGAGGCCATCCAGTCCCCCCAGCACTGCCCCCTGTCCCCAAGTGCCACATCCACAGGGCTTTGAATCCCTCCTGGCATGGGTCCCCCCACCCCCTGGGCAGCCTGTTCCCATGCCTAAATATCCCTCATTTCTTTGTTGTTCCTTTATCTAAGCATGTTCTCATGCTTAAATATCCCTAATTTCTTTGGTTTTCCTTTTTTTTTCCCTTTAAATGAGCAGCTACACCACCTTCAACCCAAAGGCAGCAGAATGTTCCTCCTTGCAGAGGTGCAGAGGATCCCTCGGTGCAGGCTGCTTGTGCTGAGCAGGCAGGGAATGGGCCTGCAGGGGAGCTGGACTCTGATAAGGATGATGTGGATGTTTTCCTGGTGGAATCTGTCGAGGTGGATGCTGATGAAGAAATGTCTCAAAGGACAGTGGCTTCTCCTCTGCAAGTGAAATCCCCCCCTTGGGAAGATGGGGATGAGGCAAAAGGAAGGTGGAGAAATGCAGAAGCAAATTGTACAGAGTTTGATGAAGAGAGGAGAGAGCTGCAGCCCAGCAAAAAACCAGCTGCTCCAGCAGGGCAAAAGGCACCAGAGACTAATCCTGCAAACCCCTCGCAGCCCTTGTGTAGCATCTTGCTCTCCTCTCCGGTCCACATTCCAAGGAAGCAGAAGTGGGCAGAAGACCCCAAGGTCCCTTTGGATAAAGCTCCTGCTGACCAACCTGCTGGCAAAGCACACAAAGAGGTGGGAGGAAATAATCCTTGAGGGCAAATGAGCAATCCCTCTGGGCTGACAGCTCAAAGTTAATCTTTTTCTTGTCAAAAGGCAGGAACGCTGAGAGGAGGATAAACTGTTACTCCTTTAGATTTTAGCAGTATGTTTCCCCATGCAAAGGGTTCCTTTTTTCCATACTCCAAGATGACAAATGTTCAGGGTTTGGGGTTTGTTGTGTAAAAGAAGCACTTTTGGCTTAGTGTGTACAAGCCATGGTGTGATGATGGCCCCTGCCAGCTCCAGGGAGGAGAGACCTCTCCCAGCTGGGCATGAATCCATCCAGAATGTGCCCTGCTGATGGACAGGGGAAGGGCTTGGCTTTCCTATGGATCACCCAGGCTCCTGTTCAGTTTAACTGGAGCAAATCTTTTCCTAGGAGTGTGCAGCTTGCAGCCTTCCTTCCTTTCTGAGGACATCCTGGCAAAGTCCTTGGGGTTCCCTGGGAGCCTGGCACAAGCACTCCTGCCCAAGGCTTCCCTTCTTCCCTGGGGAAATCCCCTGGATTGCAGGGGACTTGTTCTGTTCTCCCTCACCACGGCCAAGAGTGTTTGATGTTTCTCCTGAATTAAACCAAGTCACCTTCAGGATTGAGCTGAGGATCAGATATCCTCTAATATTCCAGATTTGTAGCTTAGAAAATGTTGAAAGAGTTATTTTTGTTATTGGATCTGATCACTGAGGAGTGCTGGCTAATAAATACTTCTAAATTATTTATATTCTTTTTTTTTCTGGGAAAGAAAAACATCTGCCTGAGCAGCTGGAGGATTAAAGTGCTGGCTGGAAACACGGCAATCTGTGTGGAAGGGAAAAGGAAGTAAGAACCAGTTTTTTATTTAAATGTAAAGTAAACCATGGACACCAAACATGAGGTAATGGTGCAGAGCTTAGACTGCTTTATCAGGGAAGACACAATTCCTTTGTGTGGGCAGGAGAGGGAGAGCACCCAGGGAACTGCTGGGGAGCTCATTCCAGAGTCCTGTGCTGAGGTAATCAGAAAGGTTCAGAGAAATCAATCAAATATCAAATATCTCTGGACAGTTTGGGTTGGGAGGGAGCTCAAAGCCCATGCAGCCCCACCCTGCCAAGGGCAGGGACACCTCCCACTGTCCCAGGCTGCTCCAAGCCCCGTCCAGGCTGGGCTGCTGTCCCATGAGTGCCACCTGCAGCAGTGACACGTTCAGACACACACAGTCCCCTGCCCCAGGTCAGAGCTGTGTCAGTTCCAGGCTGAGAGAGGAAACCTGAGCCCAAAGCACATCCTGCAGCGCCTGAATCCCTCAGAAAACAGGGATCCCCACCCCTGCATGGAGTGCCAGCATTCCAGACTGGAATCCTTGCTGGGAGCGATTTCTGTTGTCTCTTGGCAGGGACATGAGGCAGCAGCTGTGGCACAGCAGCGCCATCGTGGAGCGCGTCACTCACAGCCAGGTGCAGACCTCCTCGGGAGCTGTGTACCTGCTGCAGGGCAAGATCGACTCAGCTGCCATGAGGAGGGAAGGTGAGCTGCTGCTTCTGAATGCCTTACAAATTATAAACTGTTCCAGCTTGGCTTGGAGCAAGTGGGTTTGTAAGGAAATGGGGTTTCCATGCAGGTGCAAATACAGGATTTGTGCTCTGTGTGCTCCTCTGGCACACTGGCTGGGAATGAGCTGCTTGTCTGTGACTGTTCACAGGGGCCTCAGGGTGAGGGAAGAGACGAGGACCTGACTCCACATTTCAGAAGGCTGATTTATTATTTTATGATACATATTACATTAAAACTATACTAAAAAATGGAAGAAAGGATTTCATCAGAAGGCTGGCTAAGAATAGAAAAAGAAGGAATGATCACAAAGGTTTGTGGCTCGGCTCTCTGTCTGAGCCAGCTGACTGTGATTGGCCATTAATTAGAAACAGCCACATGAGACCAATCCCAGATGCACCTGTTGCATCCCACAGCAGCAGATAACCATTGTTTGCATTTTGTTCCTGAGGCCTCACAGCCTCTCAGGAGGAAAAATCCTAAGGAAAGGATTTTAATGAAAAGATGTCTGTGACACTTGTGAGTGCTCTTAGGCAGCTCTGAGAACACAGAGGTACCCTGTGGCATGGGTGGAATGAATAGTTGGAGTCATGGGATATCCTGAGCTGGAAGGGACCCCCAAGATCATCATCCCAACCCCCTGTCCCTGCCCAGACCCCCAGCAACCCCAGCCTGGGCATCCCTGGCAGCGCTGCCCAAACCCCCATGGAGCTCTGGCAGCCTCGGGCTGTGCCCATTCCCTGGGCAGCCTGGGCAGTGCCAGCACCCTCTGGGGAAGAACCTTTCCTGATCTCCAGCCTGACCCCACTCCACTTCCAGCCCCAGCCATTCCCTCAGCATTACTTCCCCTAACACAGGTGTGCCCCAGGTGTGTTGCACCATTTTTTACCCAGCACACCTTCACTGTTGGCTCTTTCAGGCCCAAGGAGGTGTGTGTGACTTCAGTGTTTCCTGCTCACTTGCAGCACTGGGGTCCCTGCTGATAAATACCTGCTCTGGCTGCTCTCTGACTGGAAGATTTTATTGCTTTCTTTGCTAAGAACTTATATTTATTTCTATTTTAATATTCTGAGAAGGAAAAGTAGCAGCAGAAGGCTTGTGAGCAGAGTGGCTCTAGGGCTGCAGAGGTTTCCTAGGGCTAAGAGTGACTGACTGGAGTGTGCTGGGAGGGATTGTGTGGGTCAGCCCCTCTGCTGTTTGGGTTTAGCAGGCTCTGAGGGTCCTTGTGTCCCCTGAGGGGTGCCAGCCCTGCTCTCTGGGCTCCTTGTGTCCCCTGAGGGGTGCCAGCTGTGCTCTCTGGGCTCCTTGTGTCCCCTGAGGGGTGCCAGCCCTGCTCTCTGGGCTCCTTGTGCCCCCTGAGGGGTGCCAGCCCTGCTCTTGGGGGCTCCTTGTGTCCCCTGAGGGGTGCCAGCCGTGCTCTCTGGGCTCCTTGTGCCCCCTGAGGGGTGCCAGCCCTGCTCCCTGGGCTCCTTGTGTCCCCTGAGGGGTGCCAGCCCTGCTCTCTGGGCTCCTTGTGCCCCCTGAGGGGTGCCAGCCCTGCTCTTGGGGGCTCCTTGTGTCCCCTGAGGGGTGCCAGCCCTGCTCTCTGGGCTCCTTGTGCCCCCTGAGGGGTGCCAGCCCTGCTCTCTGGGCTCCTTGTGCCCCCTGAGGGGTGCCAGCCCTGCTGAGCTGCTTTCCTGTGCCCTGTGCTCCCCCAGGGTTCCCCTACCGCTTCATCAAGAAATTCACGTTTGGCTTCTCCAGAAGGTGGAAGGAGTACGTGGAGGAGTTCCTGGAGGAAAGGAGGAGGTAAGTTCTTTGGAGATTCTCTATCCCTGCATTGTTCTAAGTGCTCATTGAGACTTTTTTGAGGGTATTACACCAGAGGGGTGTGAAATGTTTTAGATGTGGGCATGAAGCCACTCTGCTGTGCTGGCCCACCAGGGCCCAGATGTTGTTAAAGAACAGCTTCCTCAGTGGCTGTTATTTCTTGTCTCAAACTCCAAACCCTCAGGAAAGAAGGAGCTCAAGAGAGTGGTGGGGAGGAGAATGAGGAGAATGAGGAGAATGACTCCATGGGGGGAACTGATGTGTTGGAACCTGCAGGAGGCTCAGTGAGCAAAGCCAGGAAACCTGCACTGAGGAACTCCACCTATGAGGTATCACCAGAGAACCACGAGAACATCTGTGAGTATTTAACCATCCTTTCCTTTGGAAAAGACACCTGGGGGTGGCTGGAGTGGGCTGTGGAAAGGTTCTTTGTGCTGGCTGTTTGCAGGAATTGGCTGTAGAGCTGTAAAAGCCCCTGGTTTGGCTCAGCCTTCGAGTGCAGTCCCTGCCTTGCCACAGGCACTGACAGCTCTGGGGTTTAACTCAGATTTAACTTTTAACTTTTTCTGGGGTCTTCGTCCAATGGGCCTTTCCCTAACCCCACTGTGCTGTTTGTTACTGCTGCAATCAGGTTTTCTTGCTAGCACTGCAAAAGCTTTTATGCTTTTCTCTCATCACTCCCATTCATTTTTCACTCTCATTTGTCTCAGTGAGCAGCTGTTCCATGTGACAACTTTCCCTCCTCAAACAACTTTCACAGTATTTATAACCTTCTAAACAAAGTAAAAGTAAAAAGTTCACCACAGTAAAGTTCATAATTTGGGAAGCCTCTTACTTCAGTCCTGTCATTTATATCACAATGCTTTGAAAAGAACAACTTTGGGTACATTTTACATTTCCCTTGTAGTCCAGTTTAAACACAACATCGTTCCTCTGCTAAACTGAATTTTCCATGCAATATTTGAGAATAAACTCTTCTTTCTTTGGGCATTTTTGCCTGCAGTTGTTACACCGAGTCACAGCTCCAGGAGCGACTCCAGCGCGGTCTACACCCGCAGCGGGCGCCTCGTCAAACCCCCCCTGAACTACTGGTGTGGCCAGAGGGAGTTTGTGGATCAGGGCCTCAATGTCACCATACAAAATGGATGGGTGGATTATCTGAACCTGGTAAGAGCCTCTTTAGTGTGACTTAAATAGAATTATTAAACTTGGCCAGGTGGGGAACAGAACAGGGGCAGCTCTTAGACACACCTGAAGGGAAAGGAAATCTTGGAAACATGATCAAAATATTAGAAAACACACCAAAAAATAGTCTTATGTCCATATTATGAGGTAATTGTGGTCTCTAAATCTGGCATAATGGGGAATTCTTTCTGGGGGAAAAAGTTGGGGGTGTTTTGAAAGATGATTGTATCAGACAGGAATTTGGTGAGGTCCCAGCTCAAGTCCTGGGGTCAGTTCTGGGCCTTTCACTGCAAGAGAGACTCTGAGGGTTTGGAGCATTTCCAGGGAAGGGAACAGAGCTGGGAAAGGGGCTCAGCCTGGAGAAAAGGAGATGAAATTAATTTTAGAGTCAATTGTTTTATTTTGAAGATCCCTAGTAGTGAAAAACCCAAAAGAAAGACCAGGTTCATCTCCAAGAATAAACAAAAGGAAGACATGAAGACAACAGAGGAAATGCCAAAAAGCCAAAGTAAAGGTAAAAACTATTTTTTTTTTCTATTTTCAAGTTATTGATGGAATCAGTGGACTTGTGAGTGGATGCTGGAGAAGTAGGGTTGGGTCTGTTAATGCAAAGAAATTATTCAAATATTTTAATGATCAACTGCTTTTTCTCTGAAGAATCAGCAGAGTAGCATTCATGTGGAGTTTCACAGCTCCAAACAAGAACTATGTGTGTAAATCACTTTGTTAATTACATAATAGGGACACAGAGATTTCATTCTGGAAATTGAAATGAAGGGATTTGGACTTTTTGGAGTTCACCAATCCAGTGACCTGGAGGCCTGGCTTTGCTTTTTAACGTGGATGGAAAAAATGAAATGTTGGCAAAAAAATCCATTAACGGAGTTTTTAATAAAAATTTGGTTTTAGTAGAATCTGGGTGGTGATAGAAGCCTGAGAAGAATGTGAATATAAAGCAGAAGTTTCTCTCTTAAGCAGCTGCAATGTTTCCTGCAGAAAAGCTCTCTGGAGCAGAGCAGAGCTTTGGGGATGTGCCTGCTCAGTCAGTAGAGTTTCGGAGAGCCCTTGAGAGCAGCTCTGAGTTTGTAGTGTGGCAGGTAAAGCTCTGGAGGGGGTGCAGATGCCTGTGCTGCCAGCACAGCAGGACCCACCCTCAGCCCTGATGGGCTCTGCCTCCCTCCCCTCTCTTGCAGGGAAAGGCAGCGAGAGAGGAGCCGCTCCCCGAGGGGAGCCCCGGCCTGCCAGCAGCAGGAAGGGCAGGCAGGTCCTGTCGGATGAGGAGGAGAATGATCCTGGAGTCAGGGGCACAAAAACCAAACCATCCCAGCTCCCTGCCAGGGGGGCTTCCTCAAAGCCCAAGGAGCTGAACAAACACGGCGGCAGAGCACAGAGAGCAGCAGTGTCTGCAGGGCCGAGCATGTACGAGCAGGGCTACAGGAACTCCCTCAGGTCAGCCAAGGAGAGGATTCTCCTCGCCCAGCAGCCCTCACAGGATGAGGAGGAGCAGTCCAGTGAGGACACCCCACTGCTGATCAGGAGGAAGAAGAAATCTATATTTAAACCAGAGTCTCAAAAGCGGAATCCTTGCCCTGGCTCCAGAGGCTCCCGGGATGATGCAAACAAGGCCTGTGGCCAAAGGACAGCAAAGCCCTCCCAGCATGTGCTGGTGAGGCTGAGTGGGCCCTGGTCCAGTGAGGAGTCTGAGCCCCCTTCTGAAGGGAGAACATCCTCTGAGTCCAGTGCTTCCCTCCTGCCGGCCCGGGCCAGGAGGGCACGGGGCAGTGCCAGCCCCGCCAGGTACAGGCTCCGTTCCGACACCGAGCCCGAGGAGGCGCCCAGCGAGGACGCCGACACCAGAGCGCCCCCCGTAAAAACAAACCACGGCGGCCCCAGCACTGCCAGGCCTGCAGCAGCAAAGGCCAGAGACACGAGGGGGCAGAAATCTCTGGAACTCTTTGCGAGGGCGGGTGATGGCTGGTCCGAGAAGGAATTACAGAAGCTTCACAAGTAAGGGCTCATTCTGTGCTCAGAGGAAAAGTTTCCCTCAGGCATCAGGAGGGGTTGGATGGTCTGGATTGGGGGGTTTCAGATTCATGATTTCCCAGGTTTCCTTTGTGTTTTAATTCCCTATTAGAAATATTTCCATTCAATTCCCTTTTTTTTTATTCCCTAATAATAATTAGAATTATTATTCCCTATTACTTTTCTTCACAAGTGAAACATCAGTATAATATGGTGAGGGCCACAGGTGAGAGGAGCAGGTTCCCTCCCCAGACTGCAGTAAGAGGTTAAACATGATGTGGTTTGTGAGCAGGTTAACTGCAAGGGTGTTCAATTAATCCATCATCCAATTGCTTAAGCCACTGGGCAATATTTCATAGACACTGAGTGTAAAATGGCCAGGTTTGGGTTTAGCTCTTTTAGATGAGCAGGAGCTCAGGTCTGAGGGGACCTGCACAAGTGAGCAGGAGATTTATCTTGTGGCACATCTGTCAGTTGAAGGTGTTTAAATAAATTTGCCTGTTGTGAATAAAAGACAGCACAGGATCACAGACTGGTTTGGGTGGAGGAGCCTTAAATCCCACCCAGTGCCACCCCTGCCATGGCAGGGACACCTCCCACTGTCCCAGGGTGCCCCAGTGTCCAGCCTGGCCTTGGGCACTGCCAGGGATCCAGGGGGGGCAGCAAGAGGCAGGGCCTCAGTGCATGGCCCAGGTGGTTCCCAGGGCTGTGCCCAGGGCTGTGCCCTGCCTGGTGACACCGTGTCCCTGCTGTCCCCCCAGGGCTGTGCCCTGCCTGGTGACACCGTGTCCCTGCTGTCCCCCCAGGGCTGTGCCCTGCCTGGTGACACCGTGTCCCTGCTGTCCCCCCAGGGCCATCGCGGCGTTCCCCAAGCACAGGAGCGGCTTCTGGCAGGAGGTGGCCATGGCCGTGGGGTCCCGCTCTGCCCAGGAGTGCCAGGGGAAGTACCTGGAGGAGCAGCAGGAGAGAGCCAACAAACAGCAGCCCAGGAAAACCACAGTGGGAAAAGCTGAGAGGAAAGGTACCAGCACCTTCTGTCTGGGGGTTGGGTGGGGGGTAAATGATTCTCATTCAGACACTGCGGGCTGGAGCGTGGCCAGGGAAGGGAACAGAGCTGGGCAGGGGCTGCAGAATCCCTGAGGGAGCTGGGCAGGGGCTGCAGAATCCCTGAGGAGCTGGGCAGGGGCTGCAGAATCCCTGAGGAGCCGGGCAGGGGCTGCAGAATCCCTGAGGAGCCGGGCAGGGGCTGCAGAATCCCTGAGGAGCTGGGCAGGGCTCACCTGGAGCAAAGGAGGCTCAGGGGCCCTTGTGGCTCTGCACAGCTCCTGCCAGGAGGGCACAGCCGGGGGGTCGGGCTCTGCTCCAGGGAACAGGGACAGGAGCAGAGGGAACGGCCTCAGGCTGGGCCGGGGCAGCTCAGGGTGGGCACAGCAGGAATTTCCCCACGGAAAGGGGGCTCAGGCCTTGGCACTGCCCAGGGAGGGTTGCAGTGCCCATCCCTGAGGGATTTCAAGCCCTGTGCATGGGGCACTTGGGGACATGGGGCAGTGCTGAGGAAGGGTTGGACTGGATGGGCTGGGAGGGCTTTTCCAGCCTCACCAATTCTGCTCCCATGGGATAAATCCACAAGAGCACATCAGGATGTGGCAGCAAGCCAGGTCACCTTTTGCTGTGGAGGTTGGAGGATGTCATGAATGACTGAGGTGACAAGAAGAGAAAGGTTCTTTCCTTTCTCTTCTTGTAGAGTTTTCCAGTTGTTGGCATGAGGGGAAGACTCTCTGGCCTTCACCCCTCCAGGGAAGAGCTCTTGACATCCTGAGAGGCTCCTGGAGGCCCAGCAGGTCACGAGCTCCTTGCAGAGCTCTGTCCAGGTGGGGTTTGGGTCCCTGGATGCCCAAGGGCAGTCTGGTCCCTTTCTCTGGTGTTTGCCATCCCCACACTGCAGCTTCACTTGGGGCTGGGTTGGATTAAGGTTTGCCGTGGACACAGGGTGAGCTGAGCGCTCCTGAGCCTGGCTTCAGTGCAAGTGTCCCTGAGCAGCAGAGCTTTGGGCCCTGCTGCCTCCTGGCACGGGGACACTGCTGTGGGTTTGCTCTCTGCAAGGCACTCGTGAGCTCACTTCTGTCACAGTCACAATGAACCCTGTGGGTGACCCTGCAGTGGCTCTGGGGGCTCTGCAGTGACCCTCCTCTGGAGATGGAGTGGGGAAACTGCTTTGAAAAGCAGAAACTGTGTGAGAACTCAAAGGGATCCTAAAGAAGCTGTAAGAGATTTCACCAGAGGACAGACTGGGCTGTGGGACTGCCTGTGGCAGTGAATTTTAACCCCATGGCTGCTGTCTGAGACAATTCCTGGTCAGATCCTGGAGATAAGAAGCAGCCAGTGATCACTGCCAAGGTGGGCACCCTCAAACGGAAGCAGCAGATGAGGGAGTTCCTGGAGCACCTGCCCAAGGACAACCACGACGACATCTTCAGTGCAACTCCCCTCCAGAAGAGGAGGGTCCAGGTAAGCCTGGGACAGCAGCTCCTGTGGGACTGCTCTCCTGCTGGGTGTGCCAGGGGGCTGCTCCAGTTCCACCAGCACAATCCTGGGGATCTGTGGGAAGGGGCTTCTTTCCTTCACGTGCTCTAGCAGCCCTTGGCTGGTGGCAGTGAGAAGGTTGGACAGGCTGGGAGGAGCCTCTGCATGGTGACAGCACCAACTGAGCAATTGTCCTTCTGAGCAGTCCTGGGCAGCCTGGAGCTTGGCACTGTAACCAGAAATGACTTTTTGAGGGTGTGGCAGCACCAAAAGCCCTCAGCCACGTGCTGGGCAGGATCTGCAGGGGCACTCAGACCAAGGTGGAGGTGCAGGGTCGTGTCCAGTTCTGGGCACGGGGCTGGGGCTGTGCCTCAGCAGGGACAGGGGACTCAGAGCCAGGGCAGGGAGGAGTGGAGGGAGTGCTGGGAGGGGGGAAAGGCACTCCAGGCTCAGGTGACCGACTGACAGCTCTGAGGTGGCCCTACAGCTGCCAGCACTGCGAGGGAGCCGCGACGGGGACACCGAGGATTTGGCCCTCTCGGAGCTCCCGCTCAGCCCCTCCTCGGGCCTCTTTCCCCCTGTGAAAACCCCACAGTGTGAGCACATCAGCCCGGGAATGCTGGTCCCCATCAACAGGTAGGAGCTCTTCCAGCAGCTCTCTGTGAGCCTTGGCATTGCCCAGGATCCCTTTTTGTCTCTGAGGAAGGTGGCTTTGGAGCTGGGACAGCAGCTCGCTTCCACCACTCCTGCAGCCTCGCTTAGCCTGGGAAAAGCTGTTCCTGCAGCCCGTGTGCTGCCGGAGCTGCTCAGCTCCCTGTGGGCAGCTCCTGCTCCCAGCCCTGGCAATGGCCCTGGCTTGGCCTTCAGCCTCAGCAGAGCCTTCAGTCCTGCCCTGTTCAGCCAGGGCTTCAGGCTCTGCTCAGATAACCAGAACCATCTGGGAGCCTGGAGCCAGTGGGGTTGTGTCACACGGGCTGGGCCTGGGAAGGGGATGGGGCTGGCTGTGATCCCTGCACTGGGATGGGGATGGGGCTCAGTGTGATCCCTGCACTGGGATGGGGATGGGGCTGGCTGTGATCCCTGCACTGGGATGGGGATGGGGCTCAGTGTGATCCCTGCACTGGGATGGGGATGGGGCTCAGTGTGATCCCTGCACTGGGATGGGGATGGGGCTCAGTGTGATCCCTGCACTGGGATGGGGCTGGGGCTGGCTGTGATCCCTGCACTGGGATGGGGATGGGGCTCAGTGTGATCCCTGCACTGGGATGTGCAGCCCTGGGAAGGGATGAGGCTGGCTGTGATCCCTGCACTGGGATGAGGCTCAGTGTGATCCCTGCACTGGGATGGGGCTGGCTGAGGTCCCTGCACTGGGATGGGGATGAGGCTCAGTGTGATCCCTGCACTGGGATGTGCAGCCCATGGCCCAGCCCAGCTCGTTCCCTGTGGGAGCTGGAGCTCTGGGGCTCCCTGGCTGCCTGCAGAGGGTTCCAGGGAAGGGTCCCAGCCCTGCTGAGCCCTGCTGAGCCCTGCTGAGCCCTGCTCCCTTGTGCCCAGGAGTGACTACGACCGGCACGTGTTCCGCATGCAGAAGAACACCCGGGGCAGCAGAGGCACCTGGGACAAGGTCAAGAAGAAGTCGGTAATGCTGCTTTCCTTGGCTCTGCCACTGCCACCTGAGCCAGGCACAGCTTGGCCACAGGAGACAGTCCTGGGATCACAGCCCCCTGTGTGCTCTGGATGGAAAATGGGAACCCTCCCTGAGTTTGGTATCTGCTGCTGTGGAGAGAAGTTCCTTTCTGAGAGAGGAGCTCTTCGTTGTCAGGATTAACTCCATTGCTTTTAGTCAGGATCTGGAATTGCTTTGGAATTCCATGGTCTTTAGGTTCTTGTTAAATTCCTCTGAACAGGGGGAAAAGGAACAATAGCCATAGGATATCCTGAGGTACAATAAGGGCCCCACAAGGATCACCCAGCCCAACTCCTAACAGTGACCATAAGTCAGCCTTGTATCCTTGAATTTAGGTATCAGTTCTTCCACTCTCCCAGGCTCTGCAGCTCCTTTGGCTTTTCCATAAAACCCTGTGCTCCTGGGAGCAGCTTGTGCCTGTGGCTCAGGGAAAGCAGTTGTGGAATTCTGGGAAGTGGGGACCCCGAGCTGGTTCCAGCCCTGGCTGAGCCTCTTCCTTTCCCTCCCTCCCTCCCTCAGGCCGGAGCTGTGCACGAGACACCGGCTTCCTGCAGAACCAAGAGTGAGTATTCCTGGCTCCTCATTGCCAGCTCCTTCCCTTCCTGCTCCATCACCGTGAGCTGTGTCCCATCAGCCTTTTGCTGCCCCGTTTCCCTTGGGACACCCCCTGATGATCCCTGGTTTTATTGCAGGGGTGACCCCGGCCCCAGTGGTGGGGAAGCTCTTCACGGCTGAGACTCCAAACTCGTCCTGCTCCAGTGAGGAGAAGGATTCCTACTTTTCCATGTGATGGACTCTGTGGATGTCTTCTTCAGCACCTCCTACTTTTCTATCTGATGGGATGTCTTGTTCAGCACTTGCTGTTCAGAGCACGAGGGTTCTGCTGCCCCTCTGGGAGGGAATACTGGAATGATTTCAGTTTGGAAAAGCTGTCCTGCTATGGTTTTATGTGTTTTAACTCCATTCCCACCCTGCTGCCAATGCTTGGCTTTTCCATGTGTACAAAGTGTCATTTCCTTGTCCAGGCTCCTCCCCTCTGTGTCCTGCTTCTCCTGGGAAGGAGAAATGTACATAGATACCAATGACTGCCAAGTTTTGATTCTTTTTAAGCTAAAATATCTTCTGGGGTATGCTTGTATAATAAATTTAGCAGCACTCCAGAAGGAACTGAAATTGCTTTTTAATTTACTCTAGGGACAGCTTGAATTTTTACATTTCCTTAATGTAATAAAGAGAAGCTTTTTTTACTCAGAGATTACTCCTAGTTGTTGTGGGGCAGCTGAATCCAGGAGCTGTCCAGCTTGGAATGGTGCCTGGTTTGGAATCACGGAGTGCTTTGGGTGGGAACCTTTAAGTCCCACCCAGAGCCACCCCTGCCGTGGCAGGGACACCTCCCACTGTCCCAGGGTGCCCCAGTGTCCAGCCTGGCCTTGGGCACTGCCAGGGATCCAGGGGCAGCCACAGCTGCTCTGGCAATCCCAGCCCAGCCAGGAATTCCCAGTTCCCAATCTCCCACCCATCCCTGCCCTCTGGCACTGGCAGCCATTCCCTGGCTCCTGTCCCTCCATCCCTTGTCCCCAGTCCCTCTCAGCTCTCCTGGAGCCCCTTCAGGCCCTGCCAGGGGCTCTGAGCTCTCCCTGGAGCCTTCTCCTCTCCAGGGAACATTCCCAGCTCTCCCAGCCTGGCTCCAGAGGGGCTCCAGCCCTGGGGCAGCTCCATGGGTTCCTCTGGATCTCTCCAGGGCTGGCAGCTCTGCAGGCGGGGTCTCGGCTGCCCAGGACAGCTCCCGCTCCAGGGATGGATTTCTCCCCGTTCAGGAGCACCGATGGATCCCGCGCTGTTCCAGCCGGTGGCAGCAGAGGCTGCGGCGCCGGGGCTGGGGCAGGACCGGGCAGAGGCTCCAAGGGACGGGGGCGGCGCTCCCCGGGGCCCCCAAAGCCCAGCCCTGTCCCTGAACACGGAACAGCGGCAATTCCCGTTTTAACCTGGAAACGCGGGGCTCAGTGACGGCAGGAGCTGCTGCTGCGCTCCTAAATCTCTACTGAAGTACTCGAGCCATTATTGTGGTTTGTACAGGAATTGGGGATGGCCAATTCCTGTACAGAGCTGTGCGCTCCCCGGCCCAGGGACCCTGGGGACACACGGGGCGGTGCCAGCGCAGCTCCCACGCCCTGAGGTTTGACAAGTGTTTATTTACATCATTTACATCCAATCCCGAGGGGGTAAAGTGCAGTGCAGGGCCCGGAGCGCCGAGCTCAGCCCTTCCCCTTGGCGGGCAGGGGCTGCGGCAGCAGCTGCAGATCGAACTCGTGGCGCAGGAAGCGATGGAGCTCCTCGGCCTGGGGCCGGCTCAGCCGCGCCCCCGCCGCCAGCGCCGGCACCGAGCTGCAAGAGAGGGAACGGAACGGGAGGAGCCCCGGAGCCGGGATGGGGCCGCACCGAGAGCCGGGCATGCAGTGCCCGGGATGGGGCCGCACCGAGAGCCGGGCATGCAGGGCCCGGGATGGGGCGGCACCGAGAGCCGGGCATGCAGTGCCCGGGATGCGGCGGCACCGGGAGCCGGGCATGCAGTGCCCGGGATGGGGCGGCACCGAGAGCCGGGCATGCAGGGCCCGGGATGGGGCCGCACCGAGAGCCGGGCATGCAGTGCCCGGGATGCGGCAGCACCCGGAGCTGCTGCTGTCACCTCTGCACGGGTGCCCGAGGGTGAGCAGCACACCTGAGCAGTGAAAACAGGGAATGCCAGAGGAAAAGAGAGCGAGGGGCAGCAGGAGGGAGGGGGGAAGCAGAGCCCGTGTCAGGGCCCTGGGCTGCTCAGCGGGAGAGACAGGAATGTGTGAAGAGCTGAGATGGGACAGGAAAGCTCCTGGGAGAGGGTGGGAAAGGCTCTTCCTGAGCAGCTATCCCGGCAGGAAAGGAGCCAGAAAGCTCTCCCTGAGCAGTGATCCCAGCAGGAAGGGATGCCCTGAGCAGCTATCCCGGCAGGAAAGGTGCAGGAAGGGATGCCCTGAGCAATGATCCTGGCAGGAAAGGTGCAGGAAGGGATGCCCTGAGCAATGATCCCGGCAGGAAAGGTGCAGGAAGGGATGCCCTGAGCAATGATCCCGGCAGGAAAGGTGCAGGAAGGGATGCCCTGAGCAGTGATCCCGGCAGGAAAGGTGCAGGAAGGGATGCCCTGAGCAGCTATCCCGGCAGGAAAGGTGCAGGAAGGCTCTCCCTGCCTCCAGGGGAGGAGAAGGAGTGCAAGGCTGGGCCCGGGAGCCCCTGCCAGGCCCTGTGCTGCCCTTACCTGTTGGCCACGGCTGTGATGGAGCCGAAGGAGTGGCAGAGGTTGAGGGCAGCTCCGTAGTTGAGGTTGGGAATGCTCAGGTAGAAGTTGAGGAGGTCCCGGCCGTGCCCCTCCGGCTCCGTTGGCACCTGGATGGCAGCGTCCTTCCTGTGCTCCAGCAGAGCCAGCTCCTTCAGCAAAGCTGCAGTTTGCTCCTGGCAGGAGCTGAAGAGGATCCTTATTCCAGCCTGCACCAAGGCTGAGAGCGCTCCATCGTAGTGCTGAGTCCTCTGGAAACACCGGGACGTCTCTCCTGAGGAGTGGAAGCACAGGAAAGCAAGACCTGTTATTGTCCAGTGGAATCATTTCATTGCAGGGTTTGGATTTTTGGATTAAAACAAATGTCTGTGCATGGATAAAATTGTGCTTGCTCCTGACATGGAATCCCAGGATGGTTTGGGTTGGGGGGCACATTAAATCCCATCCCATCCCATCCCATCCCAGCACTGTCATGGCAGGGACACCTCCCACTGTCCCAGGCTGCTCCAATGTCCAACCTAGCCAGGGTTCCCGGGGCAGCCACAGCTTCCCTGGGAATTCCAGCCCAGCCCCTCCCCAGCCTCCCAGCCAGGAATTCCCAATTCCCAATCTCCCACCCATCCCTGCCCTCTGGCACTGGCAGCCATTCCCCGTGTCCCTCGGGGCAGGGCGTTCCGGCAGCACCCACCTGGCCTGACCCTGTCTGTCTCCACAATCACACAGATCCTCTCGAAGATGCCCTGCAGGCGCTGCAGCCTCTGGCTCAGTTTGTTCCTGTTCCCGGGGCTCTGCAGCTCCGACTGCAGCACCCTGTCCACGGCCAGGCGGTTGCTGACGATGTAATCGCTGCTGCCCAGGGAGCAAACCTGCACCCGGAGCCCGTGCCCGGCCCGCAGGCACGACAGCACCTCCGGCCCCGAGCACATCTCGCGGCTGTCGGCCAGGATGCACAGCGAGGGGCTGTGCTCCCCTGGAACACGGGATATCCCGGCCAGCGAGGGGCTGTGCTCCCCTGGAACACGGGGGATCCCAGCCGGGGAGGGGCTGTGCTCCCCTGGAACACGGGATATCCCGGCCGGGGAGGGGCTGTGCTCCCCTGGAACACGGGATATCCCAGCCAGGGAGGGGCTGTGCTCCCCTGGAACACGGGATATCCCGGCCGGGGAGGGGCTGTGCTCCCCTGGAACACGGGATATCCCGGCCGGGGAGGGGCTGTGCTCCCCTGGAACACGGGATATCCCAGCCAGGGAGGGGCTGTGCTCCCCTGGAACACGGGATATCCCGGCCGGGGAGGGGCTGTGCCCACAGGGAACGCTGGAAATCCGAGCCCTGGCTGAGGAAGGGTTTGGGACAGCAGGACACGCCGAGCCTGAGCTGCTCCCGTTGGTCTTCAAAGAGCTGGACACCTGTGAGTGTTGAAAATCACAGATTGTGAGGGTTTTACATCAAATCAATGAAAGGATGTTTTGCAGTATCAACACTTTCAGATTATTGACACTTTAATCCCTGTATCTGTCTCCCCACTGAGCTGAGCTGATTATCCCAGAGTTTGGACGACAAAAGCAGCAGCTTTCACTGAGAAGTTCAACAAAACCTGGATCCTGTAAATCAGAAATCAGGCTGGGAAGTGTGAGAGATCAGGAACTCAACCTCAGGGAGGTGCTGAAAGCCCTGAGTTCAGACAGTGAACCAGGATTTTCTATACAAACCCAAAGAATCAGTGCACACTGCTGTTCCACCATCCTCCTTGATCAAGGGAGAATCTAAGCCCAGTTTTAATTTATTCACTCCTGAAATACTCCAGGTTACCCTGGGAGTACAAAGCTTCTAGCAGCAAGGAAAGGGAGATGGTGCTGGAAATGTGCAAGGCCAGGCTGGAACAACCTGCTCTATGGAAGGTGTCCCTGCCATGGCAGGGGTGCAATGGGAAGGGTTTTAGGTCCCTCCCAACCCAAACCATTCCATGATTCCTGAGTCCTGCTGCTGCGCAGGAATTCTCTCCCACAAGGAAGCTCCCTGCTTTCCTGGGCACTGACCTCAGCAGCAGCCTGCAGATCCGTGTTCCTGCAGCCAGAGCCAGCTGGGGGGATGGATGTGCTCCTGCCTGGCCGCTCTGGGGGTGGATCCAGCACCCCAGGCACGGAACCTTCCGGGCCCAGCAGCCTCTCAGTGTCCTGCCCCCCAGCCCCACTCCTGTGCTGCGCAGAGGGGGCTTTGGGCAGAGCCTTGGGGAGCTGCCCTGCTTCCAGGGGCCTCTCCCTGCTGGCTCCCGTCTCCTCCTCGCTGGAGTCACTCAGGACAATGATTCTGGAAGGTTTCTTCTTCTGCCCTGGGGCAGGAGCGTTCCCTGCCCGCCGGGCCTGGCTCAGCCTCCTCCTGCGGGTCAGGTACTGCTGCCTGCTGCTGCTGCTGCCCTCCCTGGTGAGCAGAGCAAAATCCACACACTCTTCCTCCTCACTGCAGCCGCTGGGAGCCTCCTCCTCCTCATCCCCCACGCAGAAACTGTCCTCAGCATAGGTCACGTCTTGCTCAGGGATCTGGGGGAAACAGAGCCAGGAAAGCTGCAGTGGTTCTGCTGCTCCTCAGCAGGAGGGCCCTTGGCTTATCCAGCCCTCCCCACACAAATACTGGGGCTGAGGGGCTTCAATCACATCCCATCCCACCCCTGCCATGGCAGGGACACCTCCCACTGTCCCAGGGTGCCCCAGTGCCCAGCCTGGCCTCGGGCACTGCCAGGGATCCAGGGGCAGCCACAGCTGCTCTGGCAATCCCAGCCCAGCCAGGAATTCCCAATTCCCAATCTCCCACCCATCCCTGCCCTCTGGCACTGGGAGCCATTCCCTGGCTCCTGTCCCTCCATCCCTTGTCCCCAGTCCCTCTGCAGCTCTCCTGGAGCCCCTTCAGGCCCTGCCAGGGGCTCTGAGGTTTTCTTGGATCCTTCCTTTCTCCAGCCTGAGTTCTGTGTAGGAACTTGTAATTTACCAAGAAAAGGCTGCAACTGCTCTGCAGAGCAGGCCAAGAACCTCCCTGTGGGTCCCACAAGGGAGGTCCCCAGGGAGAGGAGCCCCTGACTTCCTGTAGGGGGACACAGTATGGGCAATGTAGAATGTGATCTTATCCCCCAACGAGCTGCAGCTGGGCCCTATTACTAAAGATTAGGAGCCAGCTGGATGATAACAAGCAGCACCTGTAACCAATAAGAACAGTGATATAAAAGAGTGGACCGATGGAAACTGGACTCAGAGAAGTCAGAGGGCTGCTGCAAGAACCGTCAGTGCTTAGAGGAGCTGCCTATGAGAAAGCATCGAGGAGGTATGAAACTCTGAGGCTGTGGAATCCTTGCACTACAATGATAAGAGAACTCTTGATATATAGGACAACATATAATGAAAATAGAGCTGTTGTGATATAGAAGACAACAGCTCCCCACCTGGGAGAAGATGGCCGAGGGGTTGAAGGGCCTGTGCACCATCTTGTAGCGGCTGCCGAGGGCGGGGCTGCGCACGGAGCTCAGGTACACTGCCCTCATCTCGCTGTCTGCAGCGCACAGGGGACACAGGAACGCAGGGTTAGTGCTGAGACAATGCTCACTTCACACTGTGACACTGTGCTCTCCGTGTTCCTTCATGGTTTCCCAAAAGCCTGCATTTCCCAAAGCAACAATCTCCAGCCTTCTCTAGAAATCCCAAAGCCCAGGATTACGGATGAAGGAGGGCAGGGATTGGGAAGGAATTCCCAGATACTGGGATGGACTTCCCAGAGCAGCTGTGGCTGCCCCTGGATCCCTGGCAGTGCCCAAGGCCAGGCTGGACACTGGGGCACCCTGGGACAGTGGGAGGTGTCCCTGCCATGGCAGGGTGGCACTGGAAGGTTTTCAATGTCCCTTCCCACCCAAACCATTATTGAATTCCAAGTGTACCCAGCCTGTGTCATGAAAGCTGCCATTCCATCCCAGAATATCCTCAGCTGGAGGGGCCCACAGGGATCATCCCAGCCCCATCCCTGCCCAGACCCCCAACAACCCCAGCCTGGGCATCCCTGGCAGCGCTGTCCAAACCCCCCTGGAGCTCTGGCAGCCTCAGGCTGTGCCCATTCCCTGGGCAGCCTGGGCAGTGCCAGCACCCTCTGGGGGAGAACCTTTCCCTGAAATCCATCCCAAACCTCCCCTGGCCCAGCCCAGCTGCTCCCTCAGGATGCAGGAGGTTTCCAGGCTGGCAGAGCCCCGGATGCTGTGGCAGGAGCAGCTCCTGAGCCCGGGTGAGGAGGTCACAGCTCCTGTGTCCCACGCCAGGGATGCTCTGGGAGCTCCCCACTCACCGTTGAGGGCCTGTGTGGGTTCCCCTTCATCATCGAGGAACTGGGCCAGGGACGGGCTGAGCTCCTCCCCGGCGCCGTCGCTCTCATCCGAGGAGATCCCCTCAGCATCCAGCAGGGACAGCTCGGCCTCCTCCTCCAGGAACTGCCTGCCTGCAGCCTGCACACGCCAGCAGGGCAATGACAGCTGCCCCATCAGCCAGCACTGCCCCGGGAGCTCTGCCCGAGCCACCCCAGGGCTCCACCTCGGGAAGGGGACGCTGCTGGGGCAGGGAATGGCACGGGCACAGCGCCCAGCTTAGAGTGCCCAGCACACACAGTGGGTCACTCTGCAACTTAGAAATCCAGTTTTACTCATTTCCTGTGCTTTCAAAAATCCAGTTGGATTTGGGATTCCTCCAAACTCAAGTGCAGCAGGAATTTCAGACACAGACCCCACCCTGGTTTGCCCTTTTCTGCTCAGGATTTAGGACTCAACAAACAATGAATCCCTCAGATGGTGCAGCTCAGTCCAGGGAAGGTGCGACACTTCCCTTGTGAGTGCAGTGCAGGAGACTTGATCCTAAATTCCATCAAAACCAGGCAACAAAACACTCCCAAGGTCGTACACAGAAACCAAAATTAATTCAGGAAGGTGTTTTGCCCGAGATATTTTACATTAAGTTCATTTTTCTCCTGTAATTTCAGCTATAAAGTACTAAAGTAAAACATCAAATTAGCCTCAAAAATATTATGTATCTCCATGGCTCCAAGAGCATGGTTTGTTTGCCATGTAACAGATACCATAAGAGAAGTCTTAATAATGAAGATTATTGTTAAAAAATTTTAAAGTGTCCAACATATTGTGCCCTGGAGCCCTGATTATGGCAATTTCTGCCCAGTGAAACCACAGTCATAAATATTTGAGAGCTTTTTAGTTTCAGGAAGTCTGGTGCTGCCTCCCCTCCTGCCTCCATTCCTGCTGAAGTGTTAAACATTGAGCTGAGATTTAACACTTGGGATTGAGGGACCATTGCTGCCTTAAACGTCCAGGGCTGAGGCCATTAGTGGGGATCATTCATGTGAGCAAGCAGCCCAATCCTGATGATGATGATAGCAACAAAATTTTATTGTAGTTATCGCTGTTATAAAATTATTATTATTATCATTATCATTATCATCAATAATAATTTGTTATTTTATTTTGTTAAAAATATTTAAATATTATATATTATTATAGTATAACATACAATCCCAGAATACCCTGATCTGGAAGGGGTTCACAGGGAATATAATAAAATATAATGAATACAATATAATAAAATATAAGAAATATAATATATATAATGAATATACCATAATAAATATACTATACTATACTAAATATACTATACTATAATATACTATAACAAATACACAAAATATAATATAATATAATATAATATAATATAATATAATATAATATAATATAATATAATATAATATAATATAATATAATATAATATCATATCATATCATATCATATAATATAATATGATATGATATGATATTATATTATATTATATTATATTATTTTTACTATAATTTGGAATATTATTACTTTTTTTTTTCCTTTCTGGACAGGACCCTGACTCCTCTCAGGGTATCCCTCGAGCTGCCCTCTGAGCTGTTCTCTGGTGTCACAGCTGTCACCCAGCCCTGCAGTCCCCTCTGCCCCCAGGCCCTCTCCCCAGCATTCCCAAATTCCAGCTGCTGCAAAGCTGAGCTCCGTGTCCCTGGGGGGACACAGTGCCACCCACCTTGGCTGTCCCACAGCTCCTGGCACGTTTGGCTCCTCCTGGCCGGGGCCTGGCCCTGGAGCTGCTCCTGCCCCTCTGGAAATCTCCACTGTCCTCACTGGAGGTGTCTGACTGCAAAGGGAACACACAGAGTGAGCAAGGGACCATCCCAGGAGTCACTGAACCCCAGCCTGGCTGGGTGGGAAGGGACATTAAAGCTGCTCCAGAGCCATGGGCAGGGACACCTCCAATAACAGGCCAGGAAAATGGGATTTGGATGAAAAATCAGCTCAAATGTGCCATGAATTTGCTTTTTTTTGTTCAAAGCTCTGTGGCAGGCAGGTTATTTCACCCTTCCTGGCTGTCAAACAACAACTCCAGAGTCACCAAAGCCCCAATCCTGGCAGTGTCCCAGGCCAGGCTGGACACTGGCACAGTGGGAGGTGTCCCTGCCACGGCAGGGCTGGCACTGGGTGGGCTTTGAGGCCCCTCCGACCCAATCCACTGTGGGATCCTGTGAAGTGTGGAGACCCTGGGAGGGAACAGAAGGGAAGCAGGAGTGGGTTCCCATTATTTCTCCCCATTCTTTGCTGACCACGTTGGGAGGGCGCCGGCGTTTCCTGGTGACCCGAGCTGGAGACTCCAGGTCGCTCTCATCCATCCCCTGTGGGAACAACATCAACATCAGTGCACACAGAGTTTGTGTTTGGCTGCTTACATTGCCATTTTGCTTCTCTTGTCTATTTTTTCCTCTAAAACTCACATCAGGAGACTTCAAAATGTTATTTTTTATCCTTTTTTTCCTCTGGAAAACAATCTCTTCCTCGCTGTCACTGCTGGGTCCTGCAGAAAACAGAATAAACAACATTCACCAGAATTGCACAGTTCCCAACACAATTTTGTTAGAGCTGAGCAATCAAACCCTACCTCTCTCAGAAAAGCACCTCCAAAGGAGATTATTTATTGATCTACAGGGCAAATATTGTTCTCTTCAGCCTTGTTAATCAAAAGAGATAATCTCCAGCTGGGATGGACAATAAATCCTGCTTCCCTGGAGAGCCCTGGGGGGGAAGTGATTTCCCCAGGCAGCAGAGGCAGGAAAAGGGAAGAGAAAGCAGGACACCAAGAGAAGAAGCCATTAAAAGTTGAGCAAGAGCCAGAGTTGTGGCAGCACTTTGTGGCACAAATCCCTGTGACAGCAGTGACTGGGGCTGCAAATGTCCCTGCCACAGAGGGCACAGAGCTGCCCCAGGGCTGGAGCCAGCCTGGGAGAGCTGGGGGTGCTCACCTGGAGAGGAGAAGGCTCCAGGGAGAGCTCAGAGCCCCTGGCAGGGCCTGAAGGGGCTCCAGGAGAGCTGCAGAGGGACTGGGGACAAGGCATGGAGGGACAGGAGCCAGGGAATGTCCCCTCGTTGACCCAACTTCAGCATCTCAGCCATTACTCCTCTTCCTTCCAACCCTCCCACCTCAGCCATAAAACCAAAGTGAGGATCCAAAAGATCCTGGATCCTGTTTCCAAACCACGAAGGTCTGACTCCTGTCCCACCAAATTCCTACCTGCAGCATGGGATCCATGGAGTTTGGTGTTCTCCAGGCTTTCTGTCCTTCCTGGAGGGGAATCCAAGGCTGATCTCCCAAAGTTCTGCCTCCATGGGCTCTCTTTGACTTGATCTACAGGAGGCACCTCTGGAATTTGCTCCCTGGCAGTCGAGAAGACTTCCATAGAAATTCTTTTGACAGCTTTGATATTCACACCCTTCCTGCTCGTTGGGGTCAGAAGTGCTGAAGGCAAAGGTTCAGGGGGTTCCCTTCCCCTCCTGCTGCCTCCTGACTCGAGCACAGCCCCTGCAGCAGGAGCACCCTCGGCCCCTTCCCTGCCATTGCTGTCCCTGCTCTGGTGTGACAACGGTGTGGACATGTCCCTGCTCTCCAGCCTCCTGCAGTCCCACCCTGGGGAGGTTTCCAGCCTGCAGCCATCACTCAGGGGTGTTCTGGCACTCCCCAGGGCTCTGTTCAGTGTGGGGTCACCAGCACTCCTGCTCTCCTCAGGGCTCTCGTCCCCGCTGTCCTCGAGGGAGAAGCCCAGGTCGAAGGTGACAGAGAACAGGTCCTGGGAGCAGTCGTAGGGATCATCCTTCTCCAGGGCCACTGCTGATGTCCCCATGGGTTCCCTGCAGGGCTGGGTGGGGCTCACACGGGCCAATTCCCTGCCTGGCTCCCCCTCTGCCCCAGCTGGACCTGCCCTGGCTGCAGGCTCAGTGCTCACGGGGCTGCGCTCGCCCGTGTCCTCACCAGCCTCATCCTCAAACAAATGCAGACTCTGCTCCTCACCAGGAACTTCAAGGGCAGCCTCTGCTGTGTCCTTGGGAAGGAAAGGCTCCTTTGCAGGGCCGTTTGCCAGGGGCTGGCCCCTGCTGGGAGCGTTGTTTGGGATTTCAGGGAATTCCTCATTGTCAAACAGGCCATCAAAGCTGTCATTCCAGAGCTGCTCCTCTTCAACAGCAGCAGCCTTGGCAGATGACACAGTTTTGGACGAATGGGGACTTCTTGAGGCACAGAGTTCCCTTGGAACTGTCGCTTTGGGATTCTCCAGGAGCAGCAGGGAAGGATCAGGTTTTGGGGATGTGGGGGAGACTCTGTCCTGCAGTGCCTCTGAGTGAGAATCAGGGAGAACTTCTGGGGAAGGAGATCTTGTTCCCTCCTCTCTCATCAGGCTCTCCAAACCCTCCAGTTCATCCCCAGAGGGAGGGGACTGTGACAAAAGCCTTTGCACCTGGGAAAATGTTTGTTCCAGCCCCGGGGGCTCCTGGGGTGGCCCTGGGAGGGTGAAGGAATCCCTGCAGGATTCAGGGAGATAAAACAGGTCTGAGGTCACAGGGGAGGTCTCGTACCCTGAGTCCCTGTGGAACCTCCCCAGGGCCCCACGGGCCTCACCTGCAGGGCTGTTCTCCTCTGCTGCTGGACTGGCAGGGCCTTCAGAGCTGTCACTGTTGTCACACAGGTCAATAAATGCCTTTAAATCAAATGTCACCTCCATCCCCTCGTCCTTGTCACTGCCGGGGTGAGAGGGGCCAGGCACAGCAAGCCTTGTTCCTGAGGGAGGGGCAGGAGGATCCTGAGGCACCACAGGCACTTCCTCACTGAGCCCAGGGGCTCTTCTGGGAGCCTTGGCTTTGGTTCTTTTAAAGGTGGCAAAGAAGTCACTCCCATCATCACCTGCATCAGGAGGGAATGGTTTGGGTTTGGATTTTGCCAGGTCTTTCCTGGAGCAGCGACCTCTCCTTTTGTTCCCTGGAATGTTCACATCTTCCATCCTGAGGTGAGGCTGGAGCTCCTGCTCATAGCTGCAGTCTCCCTGGGGACACAGGGCACAGGTTACCAGAGGCACACCCAGGGCTGCTCACAGCCTGTTCCCAACAGGGATGAGGGTTTTGTTCTCCTGCAGAACTTCCCACAGACTCTGAATCAACTTTTCATAATATAAATCTGCTGTTCAAAAGGCAACCAGCTCTGTTAAACATGCACAGTGGACCTGGACATGGAGGATCTGAACAATTATTTTTTGGCAGTTCAGGCAGATGAATCCCTGGATTCCTCAATCACTGAAATTACACGAGGTACCTTTAGAGAGGGTGAGAAAAATGACTTTATAATTAGAGATTGGCTTGTCTGAAGATATTTCTGGAAGCAAGATCCAAAGCCACCTTGCAGGAATTTGAAGACTGATCCCTGACAGGGTTGGGGATCCTGCAGCAGGCAAAGCAAACTGTGCACTATTAACAGATTGTGTCATTAATCATCATCATCATCATCATCATCATCATCATTTCAACACCAATTTCACACAGATGCTGATGCTTAAACCATCCATTCGTAAAGATATCAAAAAAAAAACTCCAAGTCTGGATATTTTAACTAAAGCTGCCTTAGGAGAAGGCTTAATAAAAACAGTGAGGAAAAGAATTGTCACAAGAAGGCTTTAGGATGATTTTGATCTGGCAGGTTGTAAATAATTTGTTTACCTCAAGCCTGGCCAGAACACAGACTCAAAACATGGAATTCTTTGTGTAAAAAGCAAGAGGAACAGCAGCCCTGGTTCCAGTTCAGTGCCCAGGTGTCACCTGAGCAGAGGAGCACTGCAGTGACAATAACGGGGCTGATAAGGGTCTGTTGGGGTTTATCTCAGGAGCAGCTGCCCCCTGCACAAGGGCTCAATTCAAGCATTTCAGTGTTACACAAACAAGACAGAAATTAAATGGATTAAGGATTAATTAGCTGCCAAACCACTGAACATGAGTGAAACAGGAGGAGGTGCTGTCCCTGTTCACCCCACACAGTTGTGAGAGTGCAGCACTGATCAGGCTTGGTCTAATATTGTCCTGCAACCCAAAACCAACCAAAGTACAACCCCAAAACCTACAAAACTCAAACTCAAACAACACCAAAACCTACAAACCCAAAATAAAACTACAACCCCTAAACCCTCCAAACCCAAGCCAAATCAAACTAAAACTCCCAAAACCTACAAACCTAAACACAATCAAACTACAAACTCTAAAACCTACAAACCCCAAACTCAAACTACAAGCCTCAAAACCTCCAAACTCCAACTCCCAAACCCAATCAAAATACAACCCCTAAATGCTAAAAACCCAAACCCAATCAAACTACAACCCCCAAAACCTCCAAACCCCAATGAAACTACAATCCCCAAGCCCAATCCAAGTACAACCCCCTAAACCTACAAATCCCAAACCCAAACTAAACCCCCAAAACCAATCCAAATCCAACCCTCAAAACCTACAAACTCAGAACTACTCTAATACAACCCCTAAAACCTACAAATGCAAACCCACTCAAATACAACCCCGAAAACCTACAAACCCCAAACTCAAACTAAACCCCCAAAACCAATCAAAATACAGCCCCCAAAACCTACAAACCCAAACCCACTCAAATACAAGCCCAAACCCTACAAATTCAAACCTACTCAAATACAACCTCAATACCTACAGATTCAAAACCATTCAAACACAACCCCTAAAACCCACAAATCCCAAACTAATGGAATTGCCAGAGCAGCTGTGGCTGCCCCTGGATCCCTGGCAGTGCCCAAGGCCAGGCTGGACATTGGGGCACCCGGGCACAGCGGGAGGTGTCCCTGCCATGGCAGGGCTGGATGGGATGGGATTTGAGGTCCTTTCCCACCCAACCTTTCTGGGACTGTGGGATCCCAGCACAGGCAGCAGGATCAGCGAGGAATTTCCCAGGAATGTCCCCCCAGACCCCAGAGTGCTGAGAGAGGAGCTCAGCCCTGCTGGAGCCTGGCAGCGCTGCTGGGGCCAGGGACAGCCCAGAGCCAAATTTAGCATCGAGGGCAGAGCTGGGTGACCTGCTTTGGGCTCAGGGCTTGTGTAACTGCCCCACTTCCACCCAAACACTTTCTCCTGCACAAAACACCCTGTCCCAGCCAGGCCACCCCGTGCTGGGACACTGAAAGGGCCCTTCTGGGATTGGCACGGGTTGGCCTGAACGTGCACAAATGGGGAACCTTAAATTACCTGCCCAGCTCCCCTCTAACCCAGAGCTGCAGGGTGTACCAGCTCCTGAGAAAATAGGTCAGGAGCAGGAAAACAGCTCTGGGATTATTGTACTCAATCAATGAGCCTGCCTGCACTCACTGATTCCCTTTAAAAAACAAAATATGCTTTAGCAGAGGAAATAGGAAGAGAAAATGAAAATCCTAATACTAAATATATATAAAAAATTAATAATAATAATAATAATAATAATAATAATAATAATAATAATAATAATAATAATAATAATAATAATAATAATAATATATTAATATAATAATATTTTATATATTATATACCATATTATATTATTATATATAATATTATGATAATATAATATTATAATATAATACAATATAATATTATAATATAATATAATATAATATAATATAATATAATATAATATAATATAATATAATATAATATAATATAATACTGTTTATAATATATTATATATAATACATATTACATTATATTATTATAACTAATGATAATATTATTATAAGAACTATAACTATAGAGTTATAAAGCTATATATATAGCTATATAACTATAACTATATAGTTATTATAATAACCATAATATCATTTTATATTATAGTTACAATACTATATAAGTTATCAAATTATTTATTTTACTGAATTGTAATAGTATAGATTATAATAACATGTAATTATATTAATATTATATAGTATTATATATAATATATATAATATTAATAGTATAAATTATAATATTATGTGGTTATATCAATATTATATATTTTAAAATTATTTTTTGATATGTAAATAGATGTGTAATTATACTCATTCTGGTTCCCCGTATATAAATTTAATGCATCAAGTACCAAAAATGCAATTACCTTCTCTCTCATCGTGAACTGCTTTGGATGCACATTTTCTAACAAGGTTCCTCTGCCTGATGAAAGCCTGGTTATGCTGCTGATTGAAAACTCAGGATAAACCCATAGACAGCTACAATGTGGATTTCTAACAGGTAAAGCCTGAGTGAAACCCTGCAGAATTCCCCTTTGTGTGCTCTGGCCAAGCAGAAGCTGCTCCTCACCCAAACCCTCGCAGCCCTCCCCATCCCCTCTTGAACAGCTTTAGGCTCCTCTCCAACCCAAACCTCCCTGTGATCCCAGGAGTTTGTTCTGGATGTTTCCATCATTTCCCAGCCCTGCTGCCCTGCTGCACTGACAGTCCCTGCCCACGGTCCTGGTGCCCTGTGCGTGCCCTGCTCCCTCCTGAGCTCTGCCTTCACTCACCAGCCCTTCCAGGAACTGCAATCCATCCCCGCCCCAGCACTGCTCCCTTTCCAGAACACGCTGCAGGGCAAGAAGCACTGTAAAAACTTGGTTTTGGAGGTTTAAGTGTATTACAGGAGATGATCTTTAACAATTTATTTAGTTGGGTCATGGAAGGAGCCTGAGGGACACAGAAACCCCAATTTCCTTCTACCAAACTGAGATAATTCTCTCCCTAATGGCATCACATTACTGATGGATCTGCTCGTTCTCTTGGGTTTTGCTTTCTGCTACCCAATAAAAACAGCCTTAGATCCCTAAAAAGAAAGATGGTTACAAAACTCAGGGTATGAGCCCCGGCAAATATGGGATCAGTAAAGAGGCTGAAGAGTGAATGTTCAAGAACATCAGGAAATAAATGAGGGTGCCCAGAGAAGCTGTGGAAGTGCCCAGGGCCAGGCTGGACAGGGCAGAGCAGCCTGGGACAGTGGGAGGTGTCCCTGCCACGGCACTGGGTGGGATTTAGGGTCCCTCCAACCCAAACCGTTCCAGGATTCCATACTAACAATCGATTTAGTGAGAACATGCCCTGCCCCTCTCTCTTTGTGTTTATCACTGGCATGGCAGAGCTGGAAGCTGAGGGCAGGGATCCATGGAGTGGTTGGGGTTGGACCATCCCAAATCACTGTGACTCCTCTGCTCTCACTGGGAACACATCCCCAGCCCCAGGAAAAGCACCCAGCACCTGCAGTTCCAGGTCTAAACAACCCAGCCCTAGTCTCAGTTAATGCTTGAATTTAGAAAATTCGGCAACAAGGTCAGAAGAAGCAACTCAAAGGAACTACCTGAATTGGAGAGCTGAGATTTTGGGGCTCCCTGGCACCTCACCCTCCAAAACCAGTCCAAACCCTTCCACCTTCTCTGGAATCAGAGGTTTTGACACATCTCAGAAGAGGATTTTAATCAGAGAGAATTTATGGGCAATGAGGGCCTAAAAAACCCAGATAAAACCATTCACTGGCCTTATTTGAACCATTTTTAACTTTCCATTCAGGGTCTCCTGAGAAAAAAAGTCCAGCTGGCTGAAAACACTAAATTTTCCCCCAAGACACATCTGATTTAAAACTCCAAAGGCTTGGGAAGCCTTTTCAGGTTCACTGGGATTGCAGAGTGTCCTGGGAATGTTTTCCCTGCTGGCAGAGGATCCCCTGAGGCAGCCCCAGCCAGATGACAAATGATAGCTGAAATTAAATAAAATAAATTTCAATAAAATCTCAGAGCTGAAATTTGAATAAAATTTAATTAAATTTAAATAAAATTCCAGAGCCAGCAACTCCAGGGTCATCCCAGGGTTAGGAGACGTGTCCCTCCCAAGTTATCTGGGGTCAGAGGGTGAAAAACTGAGTCAGTCCCAAAGATTTGGGGATTTATTTTGTTTTCCTTGTGCAAACTCCGAGTTCCCACTGCCAGCTTGGAAATGGGAAAGCTCCAGAGTGACCCTCCCATCTGGACACTAAAATGAAGCATTCCTCCTTCTCTCCTAAGGAAAAACAAAGCACGGGCACTTCCCTCTCCCTGGGAAACCTGGACAAATATCATCCCCCTCCAAGGCTGCCCAGCCTTATTTCCAAATAGCACAATTTAATTTGCAAAAAATGCTTAAAATAGATGGAATAATTTTGCAGAAGGACAACTTGATTTGTTCCCATCCTGCACCAAAGATCCCCCTGGGAGTAAATCCCCCATCTGCCCCACAGGCGTTGCTGTAGCAATAAAGCCCCCAGGGCATTAAAGGCTTTGCTGGATGTGCCTTTTCCAGGGGTCACATCTGGGCCTTCTTTGACTTTTTCATTTTCTTTTGACTGGGCCAACTTCTTCTTTTAAAAGATTTTAAGAGCATGTAAAAACTTTTTTTGTTTTTGCCAATCATTTTCACTTCATCTATTAAAAAAAAAGCGCCTTTAAATTGACTTTGTTAAGCTATTATACAAAATATAAATAATAATATAAAATACAAATTTTTTGAATCACTGAATGAGTACAAGGAAAGGAAAGCCACACATCAATGAATTTCTTCTCTAACAGAAAATACCCAAAAACCACACAAATGATTCTTATGCTGGCTTGTTTTGTCATGACAAATCTCTGAATGAAATTCTGCCCAAGAAATACTTGAGCAGAAATTTCCAGATTATTTCATTATTCACAGTAAAATAATGATTGGCCTGATTTTACGTTTCATCTCCCAGTAAGAAAATAATCAATAAAACTGTGCTTTGAGGTTGCCTCTCTCGGGTATTTAAGGAAAGAGATGTGACCTGTATTGGTGTTAAACCCTCTGTTAATTAAGCACCGTAAATGAACGTCACAGATCAGCTGGGTGTAATTAGCCGAGCAATATTTATAGCAGGAACCTGATGCACAGCACATCCATGCAAACCCTTCCACCAGAGCATCATGGAAGGGTTGGAAAGGATCTCAGATCCCACCCAGAGCCACCCCTGCCATGGCAGGGACACCTCCCACTGTCCCAGGGTGCCCCAGTGCCCAGCCTGGCCTTGGGCACTGCCAGGGATCCAGGGGCAGCCACAGCTGCTCTGGCAATGCCAGCCCAGCCAGGAATTCCCAATTCCCAATCTCCCACCCATCCCTGCCCTCTGGCACTGGGAGCCATTCCCTGGCTCCTGTCCCTCCATCCCTTGTCCCCAGTCCCTCTGCAGCTCTCCTGGAGCCCCTTCAGGCCCTGCCAGGGGCTCTGAGGAGTCCCAGGACCTTTCTCTCCTCCAGGTGAACATTCTGAATTCCAGTGGGAACATCCCCAGCCTTGGGAGCACTGTCAGTGCCTCCCAGGAAGGCAAGGATGACTTCAGGGAACGTCACTGAACCTCTCAGACAAGAGCTCAGTGTCAGAGCAGCCTGATCACATCAGATCCCATCAGATCAGGACACTGCTGCCTCTTCCCCTTTTGTGGAACACTTTTGGTGTCCCTGGACTGGCACCAGCTGGTTCAGTGTAAGAAGGAGCCCAGGAAACTCTGGAGTTAATTTCAAACCCCGGTGTCAGTGCTGACTCCAGCCCTGCCAGTGCTTTATTTCTCCCTGGGAGGCTCCAAAGGGTGAGTGTCACCTTGTGTCACCTCCTGTGCTCTGGGGCACCCTGGGCACACCAGGGACACCCTGGGAGGAAGGTGAGGAACGAGGAAGCTCCACACGTGCACCTCTGCCCGCTGGCACAAATGGAGCAGGCTGGAGGCCAAGCCAGCTGGGGCTCACCCCAGACAAAAGGAGGCTCAGGGGCACCTGCTGATTCTGGAACCATTTCCCTCCTCCTGACATCTCAAGCTGCACCAAGGGAAATAAGGGTTGGATATCAGGAAAAGTTTTTCACAGACAGAGTGATAAAGTTCTGGAATGGCTGCGCAGGGAGGTGGTGCAGTCCCCATCCCTGGGTGTGTTTAACAAAGCCTGGATGTGGCACTGGGGGACAGGGTTCCGTTGAGCTGCTGGGGCTGGGTTGGACTCCATGGTCTTGAAGGTCTCTCCCAACCCTGTGATTATTCTGTGATTCTGGGAGTTTGGGGGAATTCTGGGAATTCCCAGGAACTGGGGAGGTGCTGGAGTCACCATCCCTGGATGTGGCACTGGGGCCCAGGCTTCAGTTGAGCTGCTGGGGCTGGGTTGGATCTTGAAGGTCTCCATGGTCATGAAGGTCATGGGCATTCTGTGAATTCTGTCCCATCCCTGCCCTCTCCCCCTGCAGGGTGTCCTTGGCCCCAGCTGGGGACAGGGACTGTCAGAGTGTGGGAAATGGATTTGTAAAAATTCTCCAAGCCCGACAGAAGGCTCACACAGTGTACATCTGTATATAAACCTTGAAATAAGAAATGCTAGCTTAAAAATACCAGAGAATAAAACAGAAACTGTTGAAAAAAATTAAACTAGAAACAAGTTTCAAAGTATGGCCTTACAAATAAGACTAAATACCTTAGAGAAATAGAACTATGAAAAATGCATTATAGTAAGACCTATAAAGAGTAATTTTAGACAATTAACTTTAAGGCATTTACAATATAGTGTAGCTACAGCTGATAGGCCAAGAAACACTTAGAGTGTATTGTAATTAAGAAATAGTTGACTTATAATTGTGATAGCATGAATTATAACATCTGTATTGTCTCACTCTTCTGATGAGACTGAAAATAAAATAAAAGTTTTTAAAACACCTCAGTTGCCCCATCTCTGGGTCAGAAAAAGGTAAAATCCAACATCAGAGGAGTCAGGAATGTCTCTGGTGGGATGGAGAAGCCTTTCTGAGCTGGCCAGGTCGGATCACAGCCTCCCTCTCACACCCCAGGAGCACAACCACAATGTCTCCATTCTCCTCCTTGATTAGCCCTGGTATTATTCAGCAAACTCTGGCAGCTTAGCAACAGCTTCTGATGACCTAAAAAACCTCCACGTGCTGAAAGGCAACATTTGGGGAGCTCAGCTGGAGGGAAACATAAGGAGGTGAACCACTGAAGCCTCCATCCACCTCTGCACCCCCTTCCTTGTGCCTTCCAGAAGGATTTCTGTATCCATCCCTGTCAGAAAACAAAATTCCCGTCTCCCAAACAGTTCCCATCCATGTTTGTTTGGCTTAGCTCCTCTTATCCCTTAATTCTTAGGAACAATTGGCTTTTTAGTTCATAAAAACAAGCTCAAAAAGCCTAAAATAAATCCCCTAAAACAGGCCATGGGCTCCTGCATGACTTTTCTGTCAGCTTTTGATGTACACACAATGCCAAACTCTTCCCAAGTCTGGAATAGCTCTGATATCCCTCCTGGTGGCTTAGCTCCTTGGCATTTGGAGCTCCTGTATTTCATGTCATTCTGTCACAAACTGATACTGGAATCCATTCAGAAAAGACTGATTTAAGGGTGGTTTTTTTATCCTTTTTTTAAACACTTTCTGTGGAAAAGATTGGGAATCACAGCACAGCAGTGAGAGACATTTTTAAACAAGATTAAATACACATAATTAGTTTCACAATTACTGTTTTTTAAAATTTTTCATTATTTTTAAACTATTCTAGCTGTGCATTCAGCCCCTGGGCAGGTTTCTTACCTGCTGGTGCCTCATCAGCTCCATCATCTCCATGGCCCTGATGAAGAGGTGACAACGATCCGAGTGATCCACCAGGGATGTGGGCAGAGGCTGATTCTGCCAAACGCTCCACTCAGACAGGGAGAGCTCCCGAGCTGCCCCCTCCTTCTGCAGGGGAAATCGGGATGGGAAAGGACATTTTCAGCAGGGAATTCTTTGCTAAACCTCGCTGTCAGGGACAATTGTAGCAGACAACTTTTATGAAAGATCCTTTCCTTAAGATTTTTCCTCCTGAGGAGCTGAGAGGCCTCAGGAACAAACTGTAAACAATGGTTATCTGCTGCTGTGGAATGCAACAGGTGCATCTGGGATTGGTCTCATGGGGTTGTTTCTGATTCATGGCCAACCACAGTCAGCTGGCTCGGGCTCTCTGTCTGAGCCACAAGCCTTTGTTATCATTCTTTCAGAATCCATGTTTAGCCAGCCTTCTGATGAAACCTTTTCTTCTATTCTTTTAGTATAGTTTTAATGTAATATATATCATAAAACAATAAATCAGCCTTCTGAAACATGGAGTCAGATGCTTGTCTCTTGCCCAAGCAAGAGAAGAACCCCTGTGAACACCCTCACAACAATAAATACAGAAATGCACAGAAGGATTTAAACATCTGGTCTGAAATAAAACCATCAGGAGCAACCTGGCCTAGGGGAAGGTGCCCAGCTGTCCCTGCCCAGGGCAGGGGGTGGAATGAGATGGGTTTAAGATCCCAAAACATCCTGGCACTCTGTGCATACAGCATCCTGCATGGAAATCTTAAAAACAGGAGCAGAACTTAATGGATACCAAGACTAACTAATATATTTTTAATTTATTGACCCAACTCTTAATTTACAGACCTAACTTTTTACTTACAGCCCCAACTTCAAAGACCCATTTCAAACATCCAATTTTTAAATTCTTTACCTCAAAAACCCACATATAAAACTCAAAAAGGCATTTTTATAACAGCCTTCCTTCAAATCCAGAGTTAAGTCTGGTAATTCCAGCATCCTTCAGGCCTCATTGCATGGAACTCACTGGTGTTTCCTCCAGGTTTTCCAAGGTTTCAAACTGAACTCGAGGCAATACTGGTTCCTTGATCCCATCACTTTCCTTAATCCTGTAGAGTCTGTCCCATATCTCAAACTCCTCAGGGGACAAGGACCAGCTCTCATGGGAGTTTGTTTGCTTTTGGCCTGTGGGGGGAAAAACAGCAACAGGAAAATGTTACCTGCTGTAGGAAAAGGGATGCACAGAATGAAAGCACTCGGTGTGGTACCAGACACAAAAAAATATCTTCTCTGAGCCACAACCAAGAGCAGATGCAGAGAATCTGAATCCAGAGACAAGTATCCAAAGAGTGCTAATGTTTTATATGGATAAATATCATTAAACAGCTGGTTTGGGGCAGGGCATCACATAAAAATACAGAGAGATATAAATCACTCTCCCAAATAATGCCAAAGCCCTTCAACAGCCCTGGCTGGGAAGCGATTCCAAAGAATCAGAGTTGAGAATGGGATTGTGTTCAGGCCAGATGTGTGAAGCTGGGAGAAAAACAATGAAGGCATTTGCCAGGATCTGGGGTGGATCTGCAGTCCAGGCTCTTTTGGGAATTAATGCCACAGAGGAGGAATCAGGATCTCTCAGTCCTGTCAAGGTCCAGCTGTCAGGGGCTGTGTCTGCACAGAGCAAACCCTGAGTCCTGCCCACGTCCTGTTCAGGAGAACCTGGAAAAATGAACCAATTCTGATGTTCCTAAGGCCATCACTAAAACATCCCAGAAGATCAACACTGCTGTGGAGTATTTCTCACTCAAGTGTGGAGCTCACTTTCCTGAAGAGATAACACCCAGTCCAAGGAGCTGGCAGGGGAGGAAAAAGAGATCTGAAGGAAAAGGAAATAAGGACAATTCTCAGAGCAGGATTTGGAATCAGGGAACGTTGAGTGGGAAGGTGATGCCTCAGGTTCAGCTTTTCTATTTTCACATTCTGTGCTGCTTTAGTGTGAGGGTCTGGGCTCCATATCAGGGGATGGTTCTGATGAGGTGCAGTTCTGAGCTCTGTGCACAGAGCAGGGAGACAAAACAATTCCTGCTCCAGCTGGGCACCAAGGACAAATGACCCAAACCTCAGCCCAGGAGCACAAACACCGTGGGCTGGAGAGAGAAAAACAAGCAGGGTGGGACTGCAGGGGCTAAAGCTGGAATGGGACAATGAACTGCAAGGTGCAAATGGAGCAGAGCTGATCCCAGGGACAGAGCCCGTGCCCGGCCGTGCATTTTGGGGCCATTTTGGTTGATCTTGGGTGCAGCCCTGGCTGGGCTCTGGTGCTGCCCAAGGTGGATCCATGGAGGAGATGCTTTGAATGAATCCCTGCTTTATTCTGGAGCTCCATCCAGCCTCTGCTCTAGAGCAGCCTCATCAGAGGGACCCACAGGGGTCACAGAATCAGGAATGACCTGAGTGGGAAGGGACCCACAAAGACCACCCAGCCCAAGCCCTGTCCCAGACCCCCAACAATCCCACCCTGGGCATCCCTGGCAGTGCTGGCCACAGGCTCCTGGAGCTCTGGCAGCCTCAGGCTGTGCCCATTCCCTGTTCCTGAGTCCCTGTTCCAGCCAGCCCCACCAGGGCACGTGGGAACAGCAATGACTTCAGTGCTGTTCCAGCTGCCTGGGACAGGGACAAGATGATCCCCTGATACCAGCCCAGGTGAGCCACGCTGCCAGGCAAGGAGCCTGCAGCAGCTGCCAGGGCCTGGGAACAGAGCATTCCCAGAGCTCTGGGCAGGATTGTGGCTGCCCACAACATTTCCCAAACACAGAGAAAGAGGAACCTGGACAAACATGAGCGCTGCCATCAGAGAATGGAGCACAGGGAGAACATTCCCATCCTCAGGGAGGCTGATAAGGCTCAGGGATCAGGGCTGGCAATCAGCACGTCCTGCGGTCCCTGGCACAGCCTCTCCCCTCCATGGGAAGCAGCTGCTGCTGTCCCATGGGAGATTATGCTCCAGAACATTCCGAGTTAGGGATGCCAGGCCCTACCAGACACAAACACAGCACTCAAATCATCCACGTTATTTTCCTTGTTCTTCTCCAGAACTAATGCATTTTCACTGCTCTTGAAGTGGGAAGAGAGAAAGAATTAACCACAGGCAACTGGAAAGGCATGAAAACCCCACAGAGCAGGTGTTTAAACCCTAAAGCAGGTGTTGGCAATCTTAAAAAGTGAGTCCAAAACAATTATTATTAGCATAAAACCAGCAATTATAGAAAAAACATGAAATTGTAAAATCAAACAAAATCCACAGTTATTGACGAGTCAAAATTGATCCATCTGAAATGAGGGAGTAGAAGAATTGTGGAGAACCAGCAGAAGAATAAAGAAAATGAGATTTCATCTGGACAAAAGCAAAAAGAAAAAGGAATTACTGGTAGCTTGAAATGAGATTCAGCTCTGAGGAACAACAATATTAAAATGCTCCTCATTTTAGCAAACTCTTAAGAAAAACCCCAAAAAAACAAAACCCAAAAATCAGAGAGAAAAAAGAATATTAAAATACAAGAAGTTATATAAGAGGCTTATGAAGTAAAGGGATTTTTGGCTGCACTTTTTCAAGGAGAGCTCTGAAAACTGCAGGACACACTTGGTTAATGGTGGGACAGCACAAGATATTGGATCCTTCTGGAGCTGACAGACAAAAGTTATGGAGGAGGTTTTGAAGTGAAAGAGGGGTGTAAAATGAATAGAAATTGGATCAAATTAAGAAGAATAGGAAATGTGTATTTTTTCAGGTAATGAGTACCAGGACAAGAGGAAACAGCCTCAAGCTGTGCCAGGGAAGGTTCAGGTTGGACATGGGGCAGAATTTCCTCATGGAAAGGGTGGTCAGGCCTTGGACCTGCCCAGGGCAGGGCTGGATTGCCCATCCCTGGAGGGATTAAAGCCCTGTGCATGTGGCACTTGGGACATGGGGCACTGGTGGCCTGGGCCCTGCTGGGGAATGGTTGCACTCAATGGACTCAGTTTTCCAACCTAAATGATTCCATTACTGTATTGATTTTGACAAGAAAATAAGGAGAATGTTTGACATTGCTGTGATAACTCAGCCCATGACAGCTCAGTTTCTGTCATGGAGAAACCTGAGGATGAACTGGACCTCAACAACAAAGTGAGAGCAGAGATAAGAACACACCCAGCTCACCCACTGCTGCCAGCTTCACCCATTTTTATCGTGGAACAGCACTAAAATGAAAAGAAAATGCAAAAGAGTCATCTCCTTTCTCTGTCCTCTTTTGGGTCGCTAAAACCAGGAGCAGCCCCTGGTTCACCCAGTAAGTGGGGGATTCCACACAAGGGTGGTGCTCAGTGACCTGCACAGGGCAGCCCTGGCTGGCAGGAGAGGCACAGAGCCCTGGTCACCCTGGGCACAGAGCCCTGGCCACCTTGGGGACACAGCCCTGGCCACCCTGGGGACTGAGCCCTGGCCACCTTGGGCACTGAGCCCTGGCCACCTTGGGCACTGAGCCCTGGCCACCCTGGGGACTGAGCCCTGGTCACCTTGGGCACAGAGCCCTGGTCACCTTGGGCACAGAGCCCTGGTCACCTTGGGGACACAGCCCTGGGCACTGAGCCCTGGCCACCCTGGGCACTGAGCCCTGGCCACCTTGGGGACTGAGCCCTGGTCACCTTGGGCACAGAGCCCTGGTCACCCTGGGGACACAGCCCTGGCCACCCTGGGGACAAAGCCTTGGCCACCTTGGGCACAGAGCCCTGGTCACCTTGGGCACTGAGCCCTGGTCACCTTGGGCACAGAGCCCTGGTCACCTTGGGGACACAGCCCTGGCCACCCTGGGGACTCAGGCCTGGCCACCCTGGGGACAAAGCCTTGGCCACCTTGGGGACTGAGCCCTGGTCACCTTGGGGACAGAGCTCTGGCCACCCTGGGGACTCAGGCCTGGCCAACTTCAGCAAATCAGCCCTGGTCACTCTGGGGACTCAGCCCTGGTCAATTTGGGGACTCAGCCCTGGTCACCCTCTGGCAACTCAGCCCTGGTCAATTTGGGGACTCCACCTTTGGGGATTCTACCCTGACCCCCTCTGGCTACTGAGCCCTGGTCCCTCTGGGGACCCAGAGCCCCAGCCCTGCCCAGGTAGCTCACACAGAAGGGCAATTCCAGCCCCTGTGCTGCTCCCACAGCAGGAGCATTCCCAGCATTAGCATTTCCTTTATGCCCTCCCTGCTCGTTTCTCTTTTCTAGGACAGACCAACAAATGCTCCAAAATGATTCTTTTCATCCCATGTTGGGCTCTGATTGTTTTCCAGCAGCTGTGTCTGTTTAATCAGAAATAGGAACTTCCCCAAGGCTCTGAGTTTCTTCTTTCAAGAAGCTGCTGTTGGTCCTTACAGAAAGCACTAACAAAGAGACAGAGCAGGAAAATTCCCAAATATTTATAAAATACTTTTTTCCTCTCTTAGGATTGTGTTCAGTTTCCTGAGCATTCCCATGCCATTGAACTGCATCAGCTAGAAAGCCTCCAAGAGAATTTTCCTAATTTTCCTCCAAGAGGGTCTGCACAATTCCTAAATATCCTACCCTTGATTTCTCCTTTTCCTCACAGCAAAATCCTTCAGTTTTCAAGCACTTCTGGTTTATTGTCATTTACAAAGTCACAATGCCCAGAGCAGCTGTGGCTGCCCCATCCCTGGGAGCATCCCAGGCCAGGCTGGACAGGGCTGGAGCAGTCTGGGATAGGGAAGGTGTCCCTGCCCTAAATGGGAATTTAAAGTCCCCACAACCCAATCCAGTCTGGGATTCTGGGATTTTGGGATGAACCTTTGCCTCCTGTGTGTGCAGCTGGAGTTTCTGACTTGCAGGGAGTGACTCCATGGAGGAGGAGGATGAAGCAAGGCCTGGCTCAGGATGAGGAGGTGCCCAGGAGCAGCCCTGGCAGTGTCTGAGCTCACAGAGTGACCCTGAGAGCCCCAAGCTCCCGCGAGGGAGGGCTGCAAGTGCTGGAACACCATAATCCTCTTACCAGTGACACAGGCAGAGAGAGCACATTTGTGCTGCAGGGAACTGCATCTCCTCTCTTTGGAAAGCACCCTGGAGGTGCTCTGCTCCTGCTTTTCAGCAGTGATAAACATTTTGTGCACTTTGGGATTGATGCCTTCTGGAACCATCCGTGGGCTGTGCTGGTAGAAACGAAGGGTTTTGTTCCCTGAGATGGCTTTGTGGATGCTCCTTTTGTTGCACTGGCTTTGGTTGTAGGTCTGAAAGAGAAGGTAAATAGATAAATCATCTGCTGATTGATTGGCTTTTTCACAGCATTTAATCAAAACTAAAAGAACACCTCAGTGGCTGCGGGGTTTCTCACTTCCTGTTCCCTCAGCAAGGACTTGTTTGGTTTGGGGTTTTCAATGGACCAGAAGCAGGCACAGCACTGGAGAGTGAGAAAGGAGCACAGCCCTTGCCTGGGGGAAGTTACAAGCTGTCACTGATACAGGGATGATGTAAATTAGATTACATCAGAAACAGGGAAAGGAGCTCAAGCAAAAAAAAAAAAGCCTAAGATGATTTGTTGATGTCATGAGTGCTCTGAGTCCTTTTAATTACTCCCCATATTATTGTGCAATGGAGAAACCATGGCCAAGCTGGGGAATGTGAGGAGAGAAACTGGGGCCTCCCTCTGGAAGTGCCTCCCCCCAAGGAGTTTTGTGCTCTGCTCCTCCCTGAGCCCCTTGAAACCCTGAGAGTCCCAGGGGGCAGCTGCCACCTGACAGAGAGGATTCCAGGGAGCAAAAATAAATAAAATAAAATAAATAATAATTTCCCTGAATAAAACTGGAAGAGGCCCACAGCCAGCATTGATGAACCCCTCAGGCATTCCAAAAAATAACTTTTTAATCCTAGAACAGTCAAACCCCAGTGTTCTTATGGCAGAAAAAAGCGGTGTTAACAAAATTAGCAGCATCACAGAGTTGTGACTTCACTGGCTTTTCCTTCCCCTGTGCTGAGCAGCTCCAGGGGACACCCCAGGGTCCATCCCAGCAGCTCCAGGGGACATCCCAAGCCTGGCCCTGGGGCTCACGGCAGCTGCCACGTGGAGAGGCTGCCCTGGGAGCACGTGGGAGCCACGGTATAAACACTGAGCTGACAGAAATTCCTGCCAACATCACGCTGCCAGACCTGCACTGACCCCTTTCTCCCAATAAAACATCTCCAAAAGCTTTGTGATTGATCTGAAGTGGTTTGATTAAAAACGACCTCAAAATTAAAGCAAGCAAAACAAACAACAAAAACCAAAAAAATCCCAAAACTAAAACAAAGGGAAAAAACCACACAAAACCCCTCAAAGAAATTCCCATAAATTAATACATAGACATTAATTATTTAGCTGCAAATTAAGTGATAGGGAAGAACCTCCACATTGAGTCTCTTTCCAGTTCTGCTGAACTTAAAAACCCCAACAACAACCCCAAAAGACACCCTTAAGAAAAACCAAACAAACCCACCAAGACAATACTGGTTTGCAATTAAGCTTATTTCCTGACCTCAAAATAAAAAAAAAAAATATATATACAATGACTGTTCTACCTGAGGGGAGGTTCTGTCTGAGAAAATCTGGACAGCACAGTAATCCAAGTACTTAAGTGAAGCCCCAAGGAATTTAAGGGACTGTTTTATATCCCATTACAGAGCAGAGCTTTCAATAGTAACCAGCCTCCGTAAGCAGCACCAGAAAATATCTATTTACAAGCTCCACTCAGGTTTATCATTTTTAACTCTCATCCCTTCAAAGAGGAAACTTATTTCCCCCCAGGGAGGATTCTCTGCAGTCTCATTCAGAATTAAATCCCTGCCATCCACAAATCCCAGCCAGAGCTACAGCACTGACTGGAATAAATGAAATAATACCAAAATGTGAAACTCTGGGTTTACAATTGATTCACACAGATCTGGAATGTGTTGGTTTGCATCCCCTCTCACTGGTGATGGCAGCAGGGAGCGCCCAGCCTGTCCTGCCCCAATCCTGCCCTGTCCCATCCAAGGTGAGCCTGGCCCTGCTGTGCTGGGATCGCCCAGCTCCCAGCACATCTCCAGGGAACATGGATGTCCCAAGGGACAGTCTGTACCCACAGATGATTAACGATGCTCTGCCTGAGTGCTGGGCTGCAGGAGCCCAGCCAAAGTGGATTTGCACCTAAGCCGATCTCCTCATCCTCACACGCAAGAGCGCGGCCACTAAAGCCAGCTCTGGGTGCCAGTGGCGTCACCAGCCCGGTAAGCACCAGCCTGCACAGCCACTGCCACCAGCAGCACCCCCAGGGTCCCCCCCAGCTCCAGCCCCTACCCCACACCTTCCCCTGCATCCTTGGAAAGCCCTGGAATCTCTGAGCTGCAGTTTAATACTTGGTGACATGGCAGGCTGGGAGGGCTGGGGGTGCTCCCCTGGAGAGGAGAAGGCTCCAGGCAGAGCTCAGAGCCCCTGGCAGGGCCTGAAGGGGCTCCAGGAGAGCTGCAGAGGGACTGGGGACAAGGCATGGAGGGACAGGAGCCAGGGAATGGCTCCCAGTGCCAGAGGGCAGGGATGGGTGGGAGATTGGGAACTGGGAATTCCTGGCTGGGCTGGGATTGCCAGAGCAGCTGTGGCTGCCCCTGGATCCCTGGCAGTGCCCAAGGCCAGGCTGGGCACTGGGGCACCCTGGGACAGTGGGAGGTGTCCCTGCCATGGCAGGAGGCAGAACTGGAGGATCTTTCAGGTCCCATCCAACCCAAACCACTCTGGGGTTCTGTGCTGGAGTTTCCTGTGACAGTGAATGAGGACACTGAACAGAAACTCCCTGGGGGCTGCAGCTTTGTCCCAAGGGACAGCTCTGAACTCTGCTCCCTGGAAGGGACAGGATCCAGGAAGGGGCTGGAGCTGTGTCAGGGCAGGCTCAGGTTGGATATCAGGAAAGGTTCTTCCCCAGAGGGTGCTGGCACTGCCCAGGCTGCCCAGGGAATGGGCACAGCCCGAGGCTGCCAGAGCTCCAGGGGGGTTTGGGCAGCACTGCCAGGGATGCCCAGGCTGGGGTTGTTGGGGTATTTGTGCTGGGATGCTCCCTGAGTGTGGAATCCTCTGAATCTTCTCCCTCAGGCAAATCCCCAGGGCATTGCCCTGGACAGACCTACCAGAGAGCTTTCCCCATCTGGGCAGACAGAAAGAACTTCCCCATGGAGTCATGCACAACACCATGATCCATCCCAGTTCCTTTCCCCTTATATCCCAAATTCTCATGATTTCTCCTTTCCCTGTTCCCTCATGGGTTGTGGAATCCCTGGTGGCCGGCCCCATCTTCCCCATAGGGCAGTGCCCTTTGCTTGCCCCTTGTGCCATCCTGTCACAGACATCTTTTATGAAAAATCCTTTCCTTAGGATTTTTCCTCTTGAGAAGCTGAGAAGCCTCAGGAACAAAAGGTAAACAATGGTTATCTGCTGCTGTGGAATGCAACAGGTGCATCTGTGGTTGGTCTCATGTGGTTGTTTCTAATTAACGGCCAATCACAGTCAGCTGGCTTGGACTCTGTCTAAGCCACAAGCCTTTGTTATCATTCTTTCTTTTGCTATTCTTAGCCAGCCTTCTGATGAAATCCTTTCTTCTATTCTTTTAGTATAGTTTTAATGTAATATATATCATAAAATAATAAATCAGCCTTCTGAAACATGGAGTCAGATCTTCATCTCTTCCCTCATGCCCCCCTGTGAACACGGTCACACCACGCCATGCCCTCCCACCCCTAACCCCGCACACAGCCCGTGGCCAGCCGGGTGTTCTGCCCCTGCCTTCCCCGCTCACCCTCTCCTCACGGCCCTGGGCCAGGATGACGACGATGCGGCCGTGGCGGCGGCGGCCGGTGCGGCCCATGCGCTGCACCAGGCGCACGGGGCTGCGCTGCGCGTCGAAGCACACGATCAGATCCACCTCGCCGATGTCCAGCCCCTCCTCGCCCACGCACGTGGACACCAGCGTGTTGTAGCCGCCCTCCCGGAATCGCCTCACCACCTGCAGGGACAGCGGGAACGGGATTGAGCAGCTCAGCCAGGAAAACTGAGCTGTATCCTTGTCCTGGGCTGCAAGATCTGTGAGAGCCGGTGCAGTTATCTTCTGTTCGTGGGGCAGTTTTATCTCTGTCACAGCCAACCCTCCCTCCAGATCTCTGCTGTCCATGGGCCATTAATTATTAACTATCTTCTGTCCATGGCCACTGAGTGTCCCTGCAGGGCTGATCCAATGCCAGCATCCCATGGGGAGATGCTCCGCCCAGGGGAGGAGCCAAGCATTCCTACCTGGGCACAATCTGAGCCTGGCACAGCACAGCAGCCTTTGCCCCCTGCACTGCCAGAGGAGCAGCTTTCTGCTGCCCTGCATGGCCAGAGGGAGCCCAGGCCCATCTGCAGCAGCCCTGGAGCTGCAGAGGAAAACTCCCCCCTTGTGCAGGATCCCTGCTGCAGCAGAGCCACAGCTGGCACTGCAGGAGGGCTGAGCCCCCCTGGCATGGGGCTGGGACACCCCCTGACACACAGGGGACAGGGACTGCTCTCACTCTGGCAGGGGGTTTTTTGTATTATGCTATTTTTTTTTACTCTTTTTTTCCCTAATAAAGAACTGTTATTCCTACTCCCATATCTTTGCCTGAGAACCCTTTCATTTCAAAATTATAACAATTCAGAGGGAGGGGGTTTGCATTTTCCATTTCAGGGGAGGCTCCTGCCTTCCTTAGCAGACACCTGGCTTTTCAAACCAAGACAATCCTAAAACAACAAATTTTGGCTTTTTAAATTTCCCAGCTGCTACCTTGCGATCAAACACCACCCCAGTGTGACCAGCATCAGCATTTCAGCTCTTTAACTCTAAAATAAAGGGAAAAAAGCACATCTTATTCTGTCTCCAACCATGTAAAACTGATCCTCCCAATTTAATAATTAAATATTTTAGGGGTTGTCTTTTTTTAGCTTTGCTAGATCAGAATTTAATGCTAGATCTTATCTGTCCTACCTGGAAGAAAAATAAAATTTCCACAGCACGTATTCGCATATTTCCCCAGATTTTTGGCATTTTAATTTAGCAGTCGTTAATATAATGAATATAAATTATAATAATTCTATTTATATATAATATAAATATATAAATTATTGGTCTATTTTGTTCAGTGAGCATAATTTTGGATCCTCTGGAAACCACTGGACTCTACAGGGATTTACCAACGGCACTCACAGCTCAGCCACTGCCACACAGTCCATACTCCTGGGGTTATTCACACAATTAATGTGTATCACTAATTATCACCAATTCCTCATCCCAGCCTCCCCTCTCCTCACCTCCAGCTGCTCCTTCTGGGTGAAGCCCTTGGTGCTCTTGCCCGAGGAGTGTCCCACGAAGGTCATGGCGCGCACGGCCGGGCTGAGCCGCGCCAGCATCTCGGCGATCTCCTGCACGCTGTCCCGGAACGAGGAGAAGATCATCACCCTCGTGTCCCCGGGGGAGCCCTCGCTCCTGTCCTCATCTGCTGCATTAGAAAATGGCAGGTTTTAATAGAATCATCAGTAAAAACAGACAGGGCACCCCCTGCAAGTTACACATTCACAGCTCTCACAGTCCCACTCAATGGGAAGAACAAATAGGCAGAAAATGCTCCATGATCCACCCCCTTAAAATTCCTCTTTGGATCAATGCAGGCTCTCATGCTCATGGAGAATGAGAATGTCTTTATCTGAGGCATCCTCACTAAAGTCACTTTGAAAAGCTGGGGTTGGATGGGACGTGTTTTGGAGTGAAGTTCACGATGCTGGTGTCTCCATTTCGGCGCTCTCAGGACAGCAGATCCATAACCCCAGAATCCCAGACTGGTTTGGGCTGGAAGGGACCTTAAATCCCATCCCATCCCACCCCTGCCATGGCAGGGACACCTCCCACTGTCCTAGGCTGCTCCAGCCCCAGTGTCCAACCTGGCCTTGGGCACTGCCAGGGATCCTGGGGAATGGATGGAACAGAAGGGGCCGGTGCTGTTCCAGATCTGGCTGATGACTTTGGGCATGAATTCCCTCCCTTTCCATCTCAAAAGGAGAAGCAAAAGGAGGGAGGCAGGATGACAGAAAGAGCTCTGAATGGGAAGGGGAAAAAAGGAGTGAACTGTATTAAATGCATTGGGGTGTACCCTAAAGTTACAAACACAGAACTGGGAAACAAAGTTCCTAGTAGAAAACATCAGTAATTTCAAAGGTTTGCTGAGAACACTGCATCCAAGAGAGAAAAAAAAACACACAAAAAAAAGAGGGAAGGGCAGGTCAGAAATTATCAGAACTTCACAGAGCACAAAGACCCAAACAGGCAAGATAAACAGTTAACAAGATGCAAAACAAATGTTATTATTACTCATGTAATATTCCAAAGGCTGGAATCAAGAAGCTGAAACATCTCAAAACCAAAGAGATCTGGGTGATGTCTTCATCAGGATGAAAAAGAAGAGAGAGAGAGAGAGACAGGTGAATGTAACTGAAGGGTTTGAACTTCAAATTGATACCTCAGATTGCTTATCCTCAGGCTGGATACCAGAATTTTCACACTTGAGGCCCTTAAATGAGTTCATGGAACTCTGCAGCAGGAACTGAGGGGGGCTGCCAGGACAAACTGGGACAGGACCAGCAGGAAAGGTGGTAGCCCCAGGAATGAGTTCCCTATCCCTGTTTTATTCAGATGTTAGAGCAGTTTATATCAAATCAATAATGAGAATTTATAGGAAATTTTATCTTATAGAAATCTTGTGGTAAAGTTTTCTAGAGGGGAAGATGCACAAACAACCAAAGCCATAAGGCAGCACAAAGGAGGAAATCAATCAGGAGGATATTCCTTGTTTCCATTCCCAGACTTTCCTGAGCTGTTGGTACTCACCAGAACCTCCCTGTTTCCAGGATCTGAAGTGTTCTATTACAATCTCCTCCAATTTCTTCAATTTTGGATGGCTGTAGACAAATTCCTTTTTCTTTTCCAATGCTGGAAAGGAAATAAAGTAATGAAAGATGTAAATAAACCTGCAACAAGCAGGAAGGTTCAGTGAACTTCATTGCCTCCCACTGTAATTATCTGAGTCAGACCCAAATCCTGATATTGATATTTAGATATCGGTACTAAACAAAACAATAAACTGCTGACAGAAGAACATTTGTTAAACCAAATTTTTGAGAAAGTGCTGTTACTTTTGTTAGAGTCACACTGGGAAAGACGTACAGTGAAACAGTTGTACTTTAACCTTCATTTTAGAGCAAATTAAAAACTTCAAACACAGAAAACTTTCTTCAAAGAAGGTAAAACCACCGAGGGAGGAGTGAGAGGGAGGGAGAGACAGAACATTGGGAATTCAATCTGGAATAAAGAGCAGCAGCCAGGGCAGCACAACTTTTAAACAGGAATATTCTGTCCCTGAGAGGGGAATCCTGACCTGTTGAGCTGTTGCCAGCACTTCCCCTCTCAGGAGTCACAGCAGTGTCTGAGAACATGTCCTGAAGCTGCTGGTAGAGCTCCATGAAGTCCTGGTTGCGCCCCAGCTCGCTCTTGGTGCGGGAAAATCCTTTGGAGAGAGTTGAAACATCTCAGGATTCCATTTCCTTTCCCAAACTCTGCCTTTAGCAAACCTCACTGTGCCCAGCTCTGGCCCCTCAGCTTGGGAAGGACTGAGCACATCCAGAGGGGACAATGGGGCTGGAGAGGGAACACAAACCCTGTGAGGAAGCCCTGAGGGAGCTGGGGGTGCTCAGCCTGGAGAAAAGGAGACTCGGGGATGCCCCCATCACCCTCCACAGCTCCTGAAAGGTGCCTGTGCCCAGCTGGGGCTGGGCTCTGTCTGCAGGCACTGACACACCCAGAGCACACAGCCTGAGCTGCGCCAAGGGAAATACAGGCTGGGTATCAGGAAAAGTTTTTACAGAAAGGGTGACAAAGTTCTGGAATGTTCTGCGCAGGGAGGTGGTGCAGTCCCCATGCCTGGGTGTGTTTAACAAAGCCTGGATGTGGCACTGGGGGCCAGGGCTGAGCTGAGCTGTTGGGGCTGGGTTGGACTCCATGATCTTGAAGGTCTCTTCCAACCTGGTCATTCTGTGATTCTGTGAATAAGGGGAACAAAACACCAAATCCATCTGCAGCCCCTCATTGCTCAAGGTGTTTGGTGCCACACCAGCCATACAGCAAGGTAAATGGAAGGAGAAGGGTGGAGCTGACAGGAAGGATGCTCTGAGGAGATTTCACCTTTGGATCCATCCATGATTCCCCACAGGTAGATGAACAAGGAGCGGATTCCCATCTGCAGCAGCAGCTCGTAGCCGTGGTACAGACTGATACAAAGGGCAAAATCTCCTTCAATGATGCCTTGATGGATTCCCTGGGGAAGAAAAGCAGATTTTCACCGAGTTAGGAAGTGGCTGAGGAGCAGGAATCCAACTGCAATTCCTACCCAAAACCAGAGTGACACCTGAGGAGCAGAGCAAACCCCAAAGGGTTGTCCAGGAGCAGTTTGTCCACCAGAGCCCTCAGGGGACAGACTGCACAATGCTCAGTGAAGGCAATCCTCTTCCACCTCCAAAATACCTCCATTATCTCCCAAAATTAGCTCAATAACCCTCAGACTCTGACAGCTGAGCCATCAGCATTTGGGAAAATCTGGCATTTCTGGCACATCCACCCAGGCCATGGAATCAAGTCAGGAAAATTGCCTGCTTACACTGAAGGAGATTTCCCATTGCTCTTTTTGAGGCACACAGTCTTTTTTTAGGCTTTTTTTTTAAAGTTTACAAAATTTGACCATTCCATAAGGATTTACCAAAAACCAGGAATATACATACCTTTGAGGGGAAAATGAAAACTTGGCTGTTAGTGATTACAATGTAAACTCTCAAAGCAATTTCACTTAAATAGAGTGCCTGATCTTTTCCTTAACCCTTCTATACTGGCATCCAGAAACGTGGGACAATTAGGAATATTTTTCATAAATGATCTTAAAATAGATAAATAGATTCCATAAATGAGCTTAAAGATCCCTTCCATCCCAAACCATGCTGTGATTCTATTTTATTCCATGGCTAAAAACAGAAATCTACTTAAAATGTCTCCGGAAATATTGTCATGATGGATTATTCCTATTTATTTACCACTTTAATAGCATGAAATAAATAAAGAACTTACTGCATGTTGTGCAGAGGGGTTCTTCCTGTACTGATCCCTTGCCAGGATGATCTGGTACTTGGTCAGGTTGGGAATATCCCTCCTGGATAAAACTCCCACCTTAATCAGGCGCCCAGCAAATGCTTCCAGCACCTGCAAGCAAAACCCAGCACAGGTGAAGGGGGGTGAGCCCTTTGACCTGATTTTATTTTTGTAGATCCTACACAATGGAACATGAGGAGCTCATTGGTTTTATTTGAGACACAGGGCTTTTCAGAGTGAGCTGTGCTGAAGTCTGAGTGCTGTGTAACTGTACCAGGTGTTCTGCCTCCATAATCAGGGTGTTTTTAGGTTAATTCCCCAAATTCCTGCCAGAGCACTTGGACAAGGCTCTCAGGCACAGGGTGGGATGTTGGGGTGTCCTGTGCGGGGTCAGGAGTTGGACTCCATCATCCTTGGGGGTCCCTTCCCACACCCTCCTGCCCCAGGGTAACCCTGATCCACCCAGGAACTGAGGAGGGGAAAATCCCCCTGGGATCTGCGATGGAACAAGGGCTGAGCCAGCAGAGGGGGACAGGAATGGGAGGGACCCCCAGGTGTGGAACAGGGGCTGCAGTCCCTCTCCCTGCTCACACTCCAATGGCACCTTGATCCCAGGAACACCTGGATTCACCTCTGAGAGACCAAACTGGGTGAAGGACTGGGCAGGATCTGTGTGGAAGGGATGGGAGCTGGGAGACAGGAGCAGAGAGGAACGGGCACAGGCACAGCAGCGTGTCCCATTTCCTGCAGAACCCACCCCAAAACACAGCTTGTTTTCCAACATCACATGTACCTGCTTTCCACCTCGCTGCAGCAAGGACAATAACCTGCACTAATGCATCTTAATCCTGTTTTTCCTCTTTGCTTCCCAGCCTTAGGTGGTCAGGATTTTTCCACAGACTTAGTTTGGCCTGAGCACTAACTCTGCCATAATTGCAGTAATCAGATTTGTCCCACAAACCCTGTTTACAACCTGTTGGCCCCCTTGGCCAAGGGCCCCAAAAGTGCACAAGAACAGGCTTCTCCAAAGCTCACAGTTTCCCAGCGCCACTTCATGTGTTTCCCAAGTGTTCAGGCACCCCAGCAGCAGCACAGCTGCCCTGCCCTAAGAGGGCTATGGTGTAACAAGTGCTTAATCCCTTTAGTGTCCCTTCAGCCCACTGAAAAGCATCCAACTAAACCAATAAAGCCAGGCCTAAGTCAGGCTTCCAGCACTGATCCCAGCAGTGGAGTTGGTGGGGAGGAAATGCCCTGACAGCTACAGAGAGCCACGTGTAGAACCCAGTCCGTGTTCATCCATGAGTAACAGCACTCATTTGTTACTCAGGACACTCCTCCATCTGGGTTCCCAGATGCTGTTCTGATGCACATGCTAAATATCCTTAACATGCACATGCTGCTGATGCTCTGGCAGCGTAGAGGCAGCTCTGCTCAACTTCTGTCTGCTTGCTTTGATTATTCCTATGGTTTAGTCTAAAAATTAGTTTATGATATTGTTTATTTACAGGTCTTTTTTATCTTCTTACTCTGTGTGCAGAACCTGTGTGGCATTAAAATGAAAACAGAATCACAGAATGGTTTGGGCTGGAAGGGACCTTAAATCCCACCCAGTGCCACCCCTGCCATGGCAGGGACACCTCCCACTGTCCCAGGGTGCCCCAGTGCCCAGCCTGGCCTTGGGCACTGCCAGGGATCCAGGGGCAGCCACAGCTGCTCTGGCAATCCCAGCCCAGCCCCTCCCAGCCAGGAATTCCTTCCCAATATCTAATTTAAATTAAATCTAAAATCCTAAGGAGTGGAGTGGGAGTAACTGCCATCACCAATGACAGCAGCATGAATCCCCCAAAGAACCAAAACTGCAAGGGGAGATTTGGAAAGGCCCAGGGAAAGTTGGGCAGCCCCAGCTGAGCCATCTCCACCCTGCCCAGCCAGGGCCCAGGTCCCTCACACTGCAGCAGCAGCAGGGAAAGCAGCTCGTAGCAGATAAGGGAATCCACAGCCATGGAGCCAGGATCCTCAGTGCTTTGGGGCATCTTGGGCTGCTCCTCTTCCCTGCGAGGGTGACAGGGGCTGGGCTGGGATTGCCAGAGCAGCTGTGGCTGCCCCTGGATCCCTGGCAGTGCCCAAGGCCAGGCTGGGCACTGGGGCACCCTGGGACAGTGGGAGGTGTCCCTGCCATGGCAGGGGTGGGATTGAATTCCCTTCCAACCAAACCATTCCCTGACTCTACCCTGGGCCATGGGATGGGAGCCAGGCCTGAGGCAGCCCTCCCTGCTCACTCTGTGTCCCCTGGGACACCTGAGACACCCAAAGGTGTCACCTGGGACGCTCCAAGGCCTTCCCAGCCCTTCCAGGTCTCCTTTGTCCCCAGGGGAGCTGGGTCACGGCCTCACAGCTCCCAGGGAAAGCAAGGCAGGACACTCCATCCCAGGCATTCCTTCTAATTAAGGCTCATGGATTAATTCAGCCAAATAAACCACTAACGCTCTAACACCACCAACAAGCAAACACCAACTGGAGGCTGCAGAAGTGCCAGGAATTTCTGGAGGAAAGGGAGGAAATAAATGAAGAAATCAAATGTTGTTTTCTTAAAATACAGCCAAAACCATTCACCAAGCCACTGGGAAGGCTGAACACACAAGGAGTTCATTTATCATATTAGTGAGAACAAAATTAAAAATGCAATTTAGTTTTAAGGGTTTAAAATTCAGAACTTGGTATTTTATCACAGAGTTTTCTACTGTTCTGTTGTTTTTCAATCCAGGCTGTACCTGATGAGTCCCTTTAAAAGGACAGAGACAGAGATGTCTGTGCCAGCTTATAGGAAAAGGCATTGTCCAAATAAACCAAAATGCTGACCATGAAGGAAGAACCCAGTGCTTTTTATTTGAATGGATACCACTGGAATATCTCATTACCCTCCCCTCAAACCCCAAACAGTTGGACATGGGCACACTTGAAATGCGGAAGATGAAGCTTAAACTATATCTCAAGTAGCAGAAACTGATTCAGGCTTTTCACAAATGTTCCTCTTGAAAAGAAATTAATATTTTCATTAAAAAGTAATGGCCATTAAATCTGATATTTCAGTACTGGTTTATGATTTCCTATAGCTGCTGCAGAGTGTTTTTTTCTAAAAAGCAATTTCCATTACCTGTACTTTTCTGTTTCATCCCTTGACCTAGTTACTAACATATAAGAAAATGATATTGTCCCTGTTTGCTCAATGTACACCCCTGTCTGATTTAATCACCTTCTGCAAAACAAGCTGGTGCTGTTATGAAAGGCAGCAGGATGCAGTCACCTGGAGCTTCAGACTCCCAGGGAACAGTAAACACAACCTACTTAGGAGAGCCTCAGCAGCAGGCACTGCTCCCTGCTTCCATTTATCTTGCCTCCATACCTTCATTTTTAATTAAAAAGATAATACTTGGGGAAAAGTCCCCTCAGCCTTTCCAAAACGCTCCAGTGTCGTGTTACCCAAACACAGCCAGAGAATTAATTCCAATTAATTGCTCAGGAGCACTCGTGGCTTTCTGCAGCTCAGTGATGGAGCTCAGAGCTGACAGATTTACAGCCAGCAGATAAAAGACAATTGGCAGAGTTATCCCACCCTGCCCTGGACCTGCCAAGAGCACAAAGACTTGCTCTGTTCCGAGGTATCTCCCACAGCAAACCACAATGAGTTCTTGGAGCCCATGATGAGCTTAGAACCTGGTTTGGAGCTCTGACAGGAGCTGAGCACTTGTGTGCAGGGCAAAGGCCTTGTGTTCCTGTGCCAGCTACACCTCACTAAAAACTGCTCCTAATCTGTTTTCTGTTGGCACAATAAGAAACAAAGGCTCTAAACTAACGCCCTGACCTAATTATTTTAGTGCAGATTTGCAGGGGTTCTTTACCAAAGAAAAACACCCACAAATAACTGTTAGAGTGCCTTTTCTTTCCCAGGGGAGAAGGAGGGGGGGCAGAAACCTGCTGCCAAGCAGGCAGGACCTCCACAAACAGGGACTCCACAGGTGCATCCCCTCCTCAGGAGCTCCCCAGGGGCTGCCAGCCTCCCCTGGGTTTTACAGAGCCACACTGGGCTGAAGGAGAGCTGCACCTTCCTCCAGACCCCCTGGCTCCAGCACTGACAGAGTCCCAGACTAGTTTGGGTTGGAAAGGACCTAAAATCCCATCCAGTGCCACCCCTGCCACGGCAGGGACACCTTCCCTGTCCCAGGCTGCTCCAAGCCCCAGTGTCCAGCCTGGCTTTGGCTATCCAGGGATCCCTTCCCAACATTCTGGGGCTGAGCTGGTGAAGGAAACGAGCCCAGGTAGTGCCAGGGAGGCAGCAGCACAGCCCAACCTCTGCCCTAAGGGGATCCCCCAAACCAGCAGCAGGGAACAACCAAGAGCTCCAGGAGAAACCCAGATCCGTGCTGGCCCTGAGCTGCTCCAGATCCTCACATCCCCAAAGAACTGAGCCAAGGAAGGCAGGGCAAGGCAAGAGGGGGCTGTGCCCACCAGGCCCTGCTGCTCAGGGGGCACTGGGACCCACGGCAGGGCTGTGCCAGGGCAGAGATCCTTCCCACTGCTCCAGGGAAGGGCAGAGGAGGACCCAGAGCACTCCCTGCTCTGGCCCAGCACTGAAATCAGGAAGGCTGGGGTTCCCCAAGTGTGATAGCCACGGAGCAGCCAATATTCCCCAAATAACTTGCAGGAGCAAACCACATTAAGTGTCTGCCTGCTGGGGAGGCTCTGGAGCTCTGACTGGCACTGAGCTTTAGTTATTATCTTGTAAAACTTCAGAGTTGAGACAAACAAACTCTGAACCAAACAAACTCTGAACCAGGCAGAAAAGTGCATTTTGTGCAATTCCTTCCTGACATTTTCTCACCTGGCCAATAAAGGAAGGAGAACAGCAGGGCACCGCAGGGCAGGGTGGATTTTAGCTGATCCTGTCGCTCTCCAAACCCAATACTGCTCAGCCCAGTAATGATCTTGGCACCAAAGTTCTGTTTAAGTTTATATTAACTCATTCACACCCTTCCCAATCTTCCAGGGACATGAGACACGCTGAAAATCCACTGTTTTCCCTGGAAGCAAAAAAATCCAATACTTTGCCCTTTTCTAACACTCAGTTTTCTCCTGTTACAGCATTTTTCCTTTCATAAAGGTTATAAAACAAGACTTCCAGCTTTTACTTTGTAATTTGACCAAGAACAATTTTACTTTTTATTGAGAGATGTTAAAAAATAAGTGGCTTTTCTACATCAACTCACCACTCAGTAAGTGACTGTCAGACAGAAAGGAGCATCCACTGAGGATGGTTTGGATCTGAAATTTTTAAGGCTGAATATCAGCTTTTCTGTTCTATTCAGAGATAGAACCTGCCAGGAATGCACAGAGAACACAGCACCACCAAAACTGTGTTTTCTCAAAGAGTGGCTCTTTATTAGCCAGCAGTCATACACAAAATGAGCAAGTTTGGGGAAAAAACCACAACAAATACAACAAAAATCAGCTTTTTTTCATCTGCAGTAATAATGAGTTCCTCTGTTATTTATCCAGACACAGCCCATCACATCTTCAGTACTCCATCAAATGCACTAATTACTAAGCTCATCAGGAATCAGAGACAAATTAAATACACACAGAGTAATTTGTACAGATGGATTTTTAAACAGGATTTTAAACTCCTCCCAGCCTCTTTCTCCCAGTCAATATTCTGTGGTATTTGGCTTATATAGAGAAATTTAGCTGTGATTTTAAACTCTCTTTCTGCTGGTTGGTTTTCCTTTGTCTTTTCTCTCATCTCCAGCAAAGACGCTTCATACTTAGAAATCATTTCATTTAAGCAACTATTAATTCTCATAATTAATGTGTAGGCAAAAGAGTTGGGATTGTTTTCCATGAATTATTTTCTGCAGGATGGGCAGAAAAGGACCATCCACATGCTGCCTCAAACAGGAATGGCAGTTCCTGGGAGAAATCTCCAAGGATGCCCCCCCTTGGTACTGACAGCCCAAGAGCCAAAGTTCAGTGGAAAATTCCTCAGCCCAGCCCTGGAGTGTGTGCTGTGGGATGTACCTGGGGCAGGGGTGGGCTCCCACTGTGCCTCCCCGTGGGGCTGAGGGTGCAGCCAGGTCTCTGGTTGCTGCCAGAGGATTCCCTGCAGCGAGGGAGCCCGTGGTGCTGCTCTGGGGCAGCTGCCCGTGAAATCAGATCAGCACCCACCCAGACACTAAACAAGCACCAGCTCCAGCCTTGCTCCACGATTTGCCTTCCCAGTGAATTCCAGAGCCTGTGGGGCTGATGCAGTGCCTGCAGGCAGAGCCCAAAGCCCTTGTGAGCTGTGCTTCACTCCCTGCAGCCCCGGCACCCCAAAATCCCTCTCAGGACATTCCCAGCTGCGCCTCTGGTTATGAATTCCCCAGGAGCACTTCCAAGGCACAGCAGGAATTGGGTCTGCCCTGCCAGAGCACATCAGGACTGGCACATCTCAGCTTCTGGGGCAATTCAGGGTTCATTTTCACAGCCAGCTCAGCCCCTGGGGCTGGGGAGCCCAAGCTGAGCCTGGAGAAAGGGACTGCGCAGAAAAAGGGAAAAAAGAGGGGGCAGATTTAGCATCACAACAGTCACATCCCCAGCCTCCAGCTTTCCCTGGAAGCATCAACAGTGCACAGGAAAGGACTATTTTCCTGTTATTCTAAACCCCTAAATGCTCCAGGATTCTCTTTCCTGCCACAACAGCCATTCTATGTTAAATTTGGAATACAAGACAACAGAGCCCACACAGACTCCTGATTCAAACCCAGATCCTGCTTTAATTGCCATCTCCACCCCATAACGGGCTGCCCATCTCCTCATTCAAAGGCTTGTCTCAGCAACTACAAAATTACACAGCTGAAAACCTCCAAAGCTGGACTTCAGCAACTATATATCCCAGAGTTTTTGCATTCCTAATATTTTGGCAAGACCTCAAAGCTCTCCAAATAAAATGAAAGGTCTGTCTTTAAAGTGTGGTTTGAAAGAAGCAAAATAAAATCCCAATAAAGAATAACTAATGGGATATGTAGAGCAGTGGGGAAAATACCACAAAGAGAACAGCTGGGAGAGAGGGAATGAGTGGGAAAACAGCCAGAACACAAACTTGTGTAAATTCTGCTCTGCTCAGTCCCTGCAGCACGGGGTGAAGGGCACTGCCTCTTCAGGAGCGGGCATCCATCCTGGATCCCTCCATCCCTGGCTCCATCCATCCACCCATCCCCGGGTGCCCTGCCCAGCGCGGGGCGGGCAGAGGTGGTATCCCGCCCGTCCATCTGTCCATCCATCCCTCCATCCCTAGGTGGCCTCCTGGAGCTGGACAGGAAGAGGCAGTGCCCTTGGTTCCCCATCCATCATCCATCCACCCATCCATCCATGCGCCCTCCCGGCGCAGGGTGGGCAGTCAGGTACTCCAACCCTCCATCCCTGGCTCCATTCCCCCATCCATCCATCCATCCATCCATCCATCCATCCATCCATCCATCCATCCATCCATCCATCCGTCCGTCTGTCTGTCCGTCCCTGCATGCCCGGGTACCCTGCCCGGCCCAGGGCGGGCAGAGGCGGGTCCCTCATCCCTGGCTCTATCCCTCCCTGCCGGCGCTGGCGGGCAGAGGCGATGCTCGCGGTGCCCATCCCTGGCTCTATCCCTGGCGCTGGGCAGGCAGAGGCGATGCCCACGGTGCCCATCCCTGGCTCTATCCCTGGCGCTGGGCGGGCAGAGGCGATACCCGCGGTGCCCATCCCTGGCTCTATCCCTGGCGCTGGGCGGGCAGAGGCGATGCCCACGGTGCCCATCCCTGGCTCTATCCCTGGCGCTGGGCGGGCAGAGGTGATGCCCGCGTTGCCCATCCCTGGCTCTATCCCTCCCTGCGGGCGCTGGGCGGGCAGAGGCGATACCCACGGTGCCCATCCCTGGCTCTATCCCTGCGGGCGCTGGGCGGGCAGAGGCGATGCCCACGGTGCCCATCCCTGGCTCTATCCCTGGCGCTGGGCAGGCAGAGGCGATGCCCACGGTGCCCATCCCTGGCTCTATCCCTGGCGCTGGGCGGGCAGAGGCGATGCCCACGGTGCCCATCCCTGGCTCTATCCCTGGCGCTGGGCGGGCAGAGGCGATGCCCACGGTGCCCATCCCTGGCTCTATCCCTGGCGCTGGGCGGGCAGAGGCGGTGCCGCGGTGCCCATCCCTGGCTCTATCCCTGGCGCTGGGCGGGCAGAGGCGGTGCCCGCGGTGCCCATCCCTGGCTCTATCCCTCCCTGCGGGCGCTGGGCGGGCAGAGGCGGTGCCGCGGTGCCCCCGCCCCGGTGCCCGTCCCTAGATAAGCCCGGCAGCGGCGGCGCTGGGGGCGCGGAGCGGGGATGGAGACGGGCGGGTGCCGCATGGGCGGTGCGGGGCCCGGCGGCCCCGGCGCGATCACGCTGGAGGAGCTGGACGGGCTGGCCGAGGAGAGCCCCGACTCGGCGTACCACAGCCACGGCAGCAGCCTGGAGGAGGAGGCGGCCGAGCGCATGGACGACGAGGAGCAGGAGCGGCTGCTGAGCTACTGGCAGAGCGTGGGCCGGGGCCACCAGGTGGACGTGCCCCGAGGTAAGGCCGGGATGCGGGCCGGGGCCGGGCTGGGGCCGCGGGGCACGGCAGTGAACGCCCGGCACAGTCCCGAGCCCCCGGAGCCCGGCTCTGAGGCGGCTCCAGCCGTACCCGGGCGGTGCAAAGCTCTCCACAAGGCAGGGAGGCGGCTGCAGCAGCGCCGGGGCGATCTACTCGCACTGAAAACAACCAGCGCGAGTTTTCAGAGCTAATTCAGTGATCCATTCGCACTGAAAACAACCAGTGTGAGTTTTCAGAGCTAATTCAGCGATCCATTCGCACTGAAAACAACCAGCGCGAGTTTTCAGAGCTAATTCAGTGATCCATTCGCACTGAAAACAACCAGCGCGAGTTTTCAGAGCTAATTCAGTGATCCATTCGCACTGAAAACAACCAGCGCGAGTTTTCAGAGCTAATTCAGTGATCCATTCGCACTGAAAACAACCAGCGCGAGTTTTCAGAGCTAATTCAGTGATCTATTCGCACTGAAAACAATCAGTGCGTTTTCAGACCTACTTCAGTGACCGATTAGCACTAAAAACAACCAGTGAGTTTTCAGATCTAATTCAGTGATCTATTCACACTGAAAATAACCACTGCTAGTTTTCAGACCCAAAAACAGCCAGTGCAAGTTTTCAGAGCTAATTAAATTTTAAACTGACCACCTGCAAAAGCGTTCTTCCTAAAAGTATCCCCTCTACCCCTGTATAGTTCTCCAAGGAAAGAGGGCTGTGTTTACAAACGGCCCAGAGTAAACAAGTAAAGGATTGATTTGCTTTCAACAGCTCCCGGGCTCATCTTAGTCAGAGTCGGTTGTTTTCAATTTTAAGAGAGTGGAGAATCTGAAAGAGTGATGAGTCAGAGAAGTCCTAACCAGCAGCAGAGAGCCACCTCAGGCTGAGCTCGGTCAGATTTAACTCTGCCCTGTCCTGGCCAGAGGAGCAGACTGAGATCTGCAGCATCTCTGTCCTGGCCAGAAAACTCACCTTCCCGAGGTGGGGAGAGCCAAACCCTGCCCAGGCTGCACTGGACACTACCAGTATTAAATTACTGTTCTTTAAAAACTCTTTCTATATTCCAACACAGCAAACTGAGTCCATCCTTTTCCAGCCACACTTTGAAGTCTCATCTTAACTCTGCAAAGCTTTAATGACAATTAACGTGCTAAAAGAAGGGTAAGATAGGTCTGAGCAGGGCTCCCTGCCTAGCCTTGCTCTCCCTGCCCCTGGAGGGTCTCTGGATGCCCAGGGCCATCCCAGAGTGTCAGTACTCACTCCAGCAGCCACGGGTTTGTGTCAGGAATGCTGCAATCTGACAGTTCCAGGATCCCCAGGGCACGGAGGGTCTCTATTTAACACTCCTGAGTGCTCAGGAAACCAGAGCCCTTCCCCAGAATTACCTGTTCTGGTAGCCAGGCACTGGGACTCCTAAATTCCATCAGGAGGGATACAAAGTCCAAGGAATAAGTCAAAAGCAGGGTGTGAGCATGTTTTAGTTACATAGTTTTCCGTATTATTTAGTTACACAGTTATCCATATTATTCAGTTACACGGTACTACAGGTTTGCTCTGCAGCACTCAGCACATGTTACTAAAATCAAGATGGAACAACACAAGGTTTTTAGAGTAATAAAAGGTTTTTAGAGTAATACAGGGTCCTGTCCAGGGCTGAAGGAGGAGGGGATTTCCCAGGAGGAGGAATCCCCCTGTGACAAGGAGCAGCCCATGTCCCTGCTCTCTGGGACAGGGACAGGACCCAAAGAATATTTAGGATGGATTTTAGGAAAGGTTCCTCCCCCAGAGGGTGGAATCAGCACTGGAAAAGCTGCCCAGGGAATGGGCAGCCCTGAGGCTGCCAGAGCTCCAGGAGAGAGCACAACACCCTCAGGGATGGCCAGGGTGGGATTGCTGGGGGTCTGGGATGATCCCTGTGCATCACTGAAACCATCGCTGCAGAAAACACAGCTGTCCTGTCCCTCTGCTGCCTGCCTGGCCCCGCACAGGTGGAGCTCTCCAGACTGGGACAACACAGAGCACAGACTCAGAAACTGAAGGATAAAACTCCCCAAAGGACTTTAATCAGTTGTAATCCCTATCCTCTGCATTAATATGGAATGCAAAAAACATAACCCACCCCCACTAATTGATAAAGTAATCTAAAAATAGAGTTAATTCTAGAGTCCTGAAAGCTTTCCTAATTCTTGGAAAATTGAGAGGTGAACTCTACTTTTATTTTTCCCTCAGCCTCCAAAGAGATCCATTTGCATGTCAGTTATTAGTTACATTTTAAATGTTTCCCATGACATACTGCAAAGAAAAAATGTCTACACTTAACTACAATGTAGCTTTTTTACCTTTATTTTTTCCCCCTCCCCTTTGTTTAAGGATCTTTACTATTCCAAACAGCCTTAAGGCTAAACCCCTGGAGTGGATGCCAGGAGATGGAGGTTTGATTCCCAGCTCAGCTACAGATTTACTGAGTGACCTCGGCCAAGTTAATTCTCCTGCATCTTAACTCTCCCCTCCTCTCACACATGGATAATAAATACTCTCCTCCCCCATTATCCTGCCTCTTCCACCTGAGGCACCTCCAGCTCCCCAAAACGGGCTCTGGGAGCTGAAACTCCTCCTTGTCCTGCATGCCCAGCACACACTGTGGGCAGCAGGGCAGGGTTCACATCCAGACTGTCAAACACTGCACATAAAATCGAGTTTCTAATCCTCCAAGTACACAAATGCTTCATCACTCCAGCTCTGGAAGGCAGGGGACAAACTCTTGTGGAAGAGAGGTGTTCCATTCCTTAGACTGACCTTGTGTGACTCACAGTGTGTCTGTGCCTGTCTGGTAGGGATCACATCCTGAGCAGCATTTATTCATGACCTTCCAATTGATCAGAATTGATGTCAGAGCAGCCACAGTTATAGAATTAAACATCCTATGGATGTTTAAAATCCATTCCCACAGCGGTATTTCCTTGAGCCTGCCAACAGGGCAGCCACCCCAATGTCCTTTGTGTGGATACACCTGAACCCAGCAGCACAAGAGGTGCTGAGCTGGGAATGGCCCCTGCACAGGGCCAGGAATGGGGCACAGCCAAAAGCTTTCCTGGACACTGGGGTGGGAAATGTAGGGAATGGGAGAGGGAAACCATTCCTAGCAGCACAGGGGCAGAACCCAGGGAACCTCTGCTGAATTTGCAGGCAACCCTGACATGGGAAGAGATGAGAATCTTGACCCCATGTTTCAGAAGGCTAATTTATTATTTTATGATATATAATATATTAATATATTATATTAATATATAATTGATAAATTAATATTAAGATATTATATTAAAAGAAAATTATATACTAAAACTATACTAGAAGAATAGAAGAAAGGATTTCATCTGAAGGCAAGGAAAGGAAAGGAAAGATAAAATCTTGTGACTGACCAGAGTCTGAGACAGCCAGATTGTGATTGGCCATTAATTAGAGACAACCCCATGAGACCAATCCCAGATGCACCTGTTGCATTCCACAGCAGCAGATAACCATTGTTTACATTTTGTTCCTGAGGCCTCTCAGCTTCTCAGGAGGAAAGATCCTAACAAAATCCTAATAGGGATTTTTCATAAAAGTTGTCTGTGACAAACCTGTCCTAGGAAAAGCTTTTACCTTGCCTAGAGAAGAGCAAACCAGAGCAGCCACAAAGATCCCCAAGGGAATGAGGCACATTTCAGTCTCGTTTCTGCAGTCTCACGTGGGAACTGTGGTTCTGTTGCAGACATGGCAGAGCCCATCCAGCAGCTGACCAGGAACAACAACCCCCAGGAGAGGCAGAGCATCCCCTTCACCCTGATCCAGCGCAAGGAGAAGGTACTGCTGCCCCTCCTGCACACAGGGCTGCCGCCCTGGCCCCCAGAATGGCAATGGGCTCCTCACAAAGGGATTTCAACTCTGTGGGACTCTGAACACGAGTGCAAAACATTGTGACTGTGCCACTGCCTCTCAATTGGAACACCTCATCCCTTGGACATGTGTAATTTTCTTTTTTGCAAGCCAGAAGATGGCCAGGAATTATACCCTTTGAAACATAATTAATTTAACAAAAACCCCTCTTTGCCATTTGAAATAAAATGCCCCTTTTCTTCACTTAAATTGCTGCATTTGCTCCTTTTCAGTCATGTTGATAAAACCTTACAAAGAGTACTTGAAGAGATGAATAACTGAATTTAAAACTAAAAATGTATTTCTGTATTACGGATCATTATGAAACAAAGCAGCAATTTATAAACCCATATTATCCTCTAATAAAAAACTGAAATTAATGTTCAGCAAATTGCTTGCAGCTCAGGAAATGTGCAAACAAATGTTTAATCTTAAATCAAAACCATGAAAACCTTTACTGACCATCTGTGAGGGCTTTTTGGCCACATTTCTTTTAAATAGATTAAAATAATTCACACTTATAAATATCATCATTTGAGAGCGTTTCATTTAAACACTCGAGTGTGTTTAAATGAAGTGGGGAATGCTGACTGTTTATGCTTAAAGCATTTTTTAATGTTACAGTATTACTGTAACAACTGCAGCTAAAAAATGAGGTTATTCAGTGTTAATTGCAACTAAATGTTTAATAGTGCCAGTCCAAAAGATAACAGATCCTTATTTTAAAGGAGAACTACCTAAAAATCTGCTGAAGTCAGTTTTGATCCAAGATTAGCAGTGTATTCCTTGGTTTATAGGAGGAAGGATTAAAATTCATGTTTCTTTCAAGGTCATGGCACTGAGAGCTGAAAAGACGCAGTTCTTGTGCTTCACTTGTATTTGTTTGCCTGATGTTTTTAGCTGATTAAATGACAATCCCAAATTCTTCCCTGTGTGTCTGCAGCTGGGAGATCTGCTCTATGAGAAAAGGCAGTATGGGAAAGCCAAGTGGGCTTGTATCAAGATGAAAGAGAAGCAGTATGAGCAGAGCATCTGCCTCGGGTTCATGAAGCTCATGAGGTACATCTGTGAGCAGAACTCCTCAGGTAATGACACCCCAACCCCACAGCAGCTAGAAAATTGTGTTTCTGCCCTCTCTGCTGATTAGGGAGATGCTTTGAACAGCTTGTCCCAAATACACACCCTACAGAGATGTTTTTTCCATCATACAGCCTTTCTATAAAAATCACAGAAATCCTGGGATGGCTGGGGTTGGAAGGAGCCTAAATCCCCTCCAGTGCCACCCCTGCCATGGCAGGGACACCTCCCGCTGTCCCAGGCTGCTCCAAGCTCTCTGCTGTAAATCTGCCATTTCCTACAGGATTTGCAGAGTTTCATTTTCACAGCAGCACTGAAATCACCTGGCAGAGTGTGATACCAAAAGGGAGCAGAGTTTTCTGCCTCCTTCCCTTTAGTTCAAGCTATTAAATTGTCCCTGTCCCAATGGACACGGCAAATTTGTGGTTGAAGCATGTTTTCCAGCAAGATAATCCAGTTTTAGCTCAAAATAATGGCAAATCCACCATGTCCTTGAGAGCTTGTGCCTGCCTGTAAAATGCGCACCTGGTGTGCAATCCAATTTAATCTGGTTTTCACTTCCAGACATCAGTTCTCATGTTTTTCATCCTCCAGTTACTATCAAGTTTTGTCATGCTCAGTGCTCTGTGCTGTAATTGACTCAGCCCTTAAGTATCTTTCCAAGAAAATACAAACATTGATCACAAAAGCTTTTCCTTCCCCAGGGTACCTTCCCCATTCTTTTAACACTTTAATGTGGTTTAAAAGTAATTTTAGCTCCAGAACTGCAGGGTTGTTATCAAACTGTAAAGAAAGGAAGTTCCCTCTGCCTCCTGCACTCCAAACACACAACAGTGCAAAAAAAAAATACTGCAATATTTTTAACAGCAGCAAACCCTCAGTGAATTCACAGAGCAGCCCCTTCTCTTGCCTGCAGTTTTGTTCCCAAATATTCAAACCATGACACAAGGTCAGTTTGAAGATAAACACAACTCCTTTAGGAGAGGGAAAGACTTCAGGCAAACTCCCTGCCCTGCATGAAGAGGGGAGAGCTCACCAAATGCTGTGTTTTGGACACAAATGCACAAACATCTGCACACACACACAGACTACAAAGCACAGGGAAATCATGGAGTCACAGATGGTTTGGGTGGGAAGGGACCTTAAAGATCTCCCTGTTCCACCCCTGCCATGGCAGGGACACCTCCCACTGTCCCAGGCTGCTCCAAGCCCCAGTGTCCACCTGGTCTGGAACACCTTTAGGGATGCAGGGGCAGCCACAGCTGCTCTGGGCACTCACTGCTCCTCCAGCTTGGAGCACACCCACACTGCCCAAACCACCCCAGTGAAATCCCTTCAAACACTTCAGGTTTGAAGCAGCCTGATACTGACACTTTGTAGACTGTATGATTATTTGTTGTATGATTATTCCTCTACATTTCTATCTACTGATGAGGATCTTACCCTTCCACTATACTAATTACAATCCCCTTCCAATCCTTGGAATCTGGTTTAAACCCAGAGAAGAGTAATAAACATAGTCCTGTTCATACTGGCCCTATCCCTAAGCCTAAGCATCCTCTTAACTGCACTAAACTTTTGACTCACCCAAACAACCCCCCACTCAGAAAAACTATCCCCACACGAATGTGGATTCGACCCCCAAGCCCAGCAGGCAGGCACAGTGTGCAGAGCTTCCCCTGAGTCTCCTGAGTGCCCTGACCCCCTGTATGTGGGCAGGGCTGTACCTGGGCATCACCGTGCCCATCGTGACCATCGTGCACACCAACGAGGCGCAGTCGGCGATGACACAGGCGGTGACAGTGGCCTATTACCTGCCCGAGGTGCTGCAGGACGAGCCCCCACACCCCTTCGACTCTGACATCATCATCGAGGAGTGGCCTGCCACCATTGTCTACAGCAGGTGAGAAATGCTCTAACTGCTCTGATCAACCCAGGAAAAACACCCAGCTCTCAGTCCGGCCACGTTAGGATTTTTAGACCTTGTAAAACTTAATTTCAAGAGTTGTAAAAGCTGCCTGGTCAGGAAATAAAGGTTACAAAATTATAACAGGGAAGGGTTTTGGGCACTGCCCAGGCTCCCCATGGAATGGGCAAAGCCCTGAGGCTGCCAGAGCTCCAGGAGGGTTTGGGCACCACTGCCAGGGATGCCCAGGGTGGGATTGTTGAGGGTCTGGGCAAGGACAGAATTGGAATCCACAATCCCTGTGGGTCCCTTCCAGCTCAGGTTATTCTATATTTATATCAATTACTTGGTAAAATGATGCATCTGTAATTGTGTGCTAAAATACCCTCAGACTATTCTGTGTAGTCGGGAACAAAGTGTCTGACATGGCACAGAAAAAATGGTTTGGGATTAATCACAGTCAGTACCATTGGTGAAACACAACCAAGTCATTCAGAAGGCATTTGTGGAAAAATAGTGGGTTTGAAATGAACACAGTGGCTCTGGAAGAACAGTGGGTTTAAAATGAGTCACAGAACGAGCTAGGTTGGAAAAGACCTTTGAGATCACTGAGTCCAACCTATGCCCTCACACCACCTTTTCACCCAGACCATGGCACTGAGTGCCACTTCCAGGCTTCACTTAAACACCCCCAGGGATGGTGACTCCACCACCTCCCTGGGCAGCCCTTTGCAATGCCCAGTCACTCTTTCCTGAGGAGCTTTTCCCTCAGGTCCAGCCCAAATCTCCCCAGGTGCAGGTTAGGGCTGTCCCCAGGGTGCAGAGCCACCCCAGCAGCATCAGGGAGCTGTGGAAGCAGCCAGAGCTGATCTGAGCTGACCCCTGCAGGAGCTTCCGAGGGATCACCAACGAGGACTCCATCATGAGGGAGATCAACCTGCTGGCAGCCATCCTGGAGAGCCCCGAGCTGTGCCTGCGGGACACGTTCATCATCGCCGGCTACACCAACCCCGCGGCCGCCAACCGCCACAACGAGATCTGGTTCCTGCAGCGGCCCTGAGCTCCTCCTGCTGCTGCCCTCGGAGCCTCCTGCTGCTGCTGCTGCCCTCGGAGCCTCCTGCTGCTGCTGCCGCCCTCGGAGCCTCCTCCCCTCACAGGTGACCCCAGGTGTCCCCTGTCACAGGTCAGCACTGGGCATCTCAGCTGGGTTAGGGGCAGCCAGCCCAGCTCAGCTCCCCAGGCACACATCCCTATGGTAACTCTCACTGATTTCATGGAGGGTTTTAGCACTTTAAAGTTAGTTCACCTCTTCTATCTTATTGACCAGGTAAGGGAGGCAGAAACCTCTTCCCTTCCACATCCCCAGCCTGCCTGTGGCTCGGGATGGTCCCTGAGGACATCCTGGAGCCCTGGCCTGCTCCAGTGCTGAACAAAGACCCCGCTGGGGCTCTCAGTGTGACACACCAAACCCACCTCACACAGGCACAGCAAGAATGTCCAGGTCTCAGTTCCTGAGGAGAACCACCAGGTTTAGCCCACTGGGATAGAGCATGGAGTAGGAACAGGCCAATGCCGACAGCTGTGGCACAGAGATCCTCAAAGCTTACCTCAGAAAGCTCCCAACCAAAGCACCCGAGTCTGCAGAGAGACCAAAACTCCTATTGCTCACTCAAGTGTTGACAGCAAAATTACAGGTTATCCTCATCAAAATTACAGGTTATCCTCATCAAAATTACAGGTTATCCTCATCACAGCCCCCAGGAACCCCATGGCTGGCTCTGGCACTCCTAAGGAGACACTGGTGATTTGGAACTGCAGTTTTCTGAGCAGTTTATCCTCACAGCTTTGCTGGGTGCTAAAGCACTGCAGCTGGAGTAAACTGTTCAGCACTTCTGGCTGTTAACGGCATAAATGACACAAATAACCACAGAGAACATCTCAGATGGGAGTGACCTGGGGCAGACAGCTCTGCTGAGAGCAGGGCTGCAGCTCCAGGCAGCACAGCTGGGTTTGAGCATCCCAGGGACAGGGAGCCCCCAGCCCCTGTGGGCCCTGTCCCAGTGTCTGACCACCCTCACTGTGAGAGATTTTTCTCCCTAATATCAATTTGTTGTTTGTTCTGCCCTCACCCCTGTGCTAAGCCCTCAGCTGGCAGCCTGGCTCTCTGCAGAGGCTGAGCTCCCACGTTGCAGAGCCCCCAGAAGGTCTGGGAGCAGCATTGCCACCGTTCCCCACAGCCCAGGAGCACCTACTGCACTTTAGAGTCAGGGTAGCAAACAATCCTGCTCTCCAAAATCCCTCCCTAATGTCTCCCCTTACTGATGCGATGGTAGAGTTTATTCTTATAGAAGTAAATATTTTATATAAAATTCACTGAGTACATCACCAGCATTATTCATTGGTTACAGGATTTAGGGTTCCAACAGAGCCTCTGTGCTCTTTAATTCCAACACACAGAGCAGCAACCAGAGCCAGGGGCTGCTCACTCACAGCAGGGTGGGAAAACACCCCCAAACATGGATTTGTGGAGGACTTCTGAAAGAGCCCAAAGGCTCCTGGTCCCACAGGGAGGGAGGGCTCTGTGCTCAGCCCAAAACCTCCTCCTGAGCAGCAGGATCAGAGTGGCCTTGGTTTAAGCAGGACCACGGTGCCCTCTGGTGCCTGCTGGGCACAGAGATTCCCTGGGAAGCAGCAAGGAGAAAGGGGAAAAGGAAACAGAAAATAAAGAGACACAAAAGCCTTAGTTTTAGCACAAAAAAACCCAAGAGTTTTTATGGAGAGGGGAGAAAAAGACCAAACAAACTAAAATGCAATACAGTGTCCCAGCCTGAGAGAAGGAAAATTAAAAATGCCAGCCAGTATTAAACTAGAGGCTCTTAATTAAAGAGAAACAGAGAAAGTATTTTTAAAATTGAGTTGACTAGAGGGCCGAGGGAGGCATTAAATAAAAGGTTTTGTTCTCATATCCTCCCCCAGATTTTTGTAAGAGCACATAGAAGTAATTTTCACCTCTGACAAGATTTTATGGCAAATTAAAGAAATTTCTGCCATCAGAATTCTTTTGCCAGTGAGGGAAATTCTCCTTATGCTTCGGCACAACAGATGTTGGATAGCTCCTGGAAGCAGTGAAATCCTCTCTCTCACCACAGAGCACCAGTTTGTACATAATTCACATTTTAAGCCTCTCCTGCAAAAGCCTCTGCTCTGTCTGATGTCCCTGCCAACCCCTCCTGTGGCTCAGTTCACCGTGGGTGATGTTCTAGAAACATCCTGGAGCACGAGCAGATCTGTCTGAGTGTGCTGACATCCCACCTGCAGCCCAGCTCTCCCTGCTCTTTATGGCAAACTGTGAATCCCCAGGTAGTATTTATTTATTTTAACTTCTGTTAGATGGCTTCTGCTGCTGAGAAAAAACAAAAACCCAAACAAAACCAAACAAAACACCTACTTCAGCTCCAGTTTGGAGATACACTTTATGGCTTGGTACCAACAGCTGCCACTGGCCCTTGGGAGCACAGGGACCAACAGCTCCAGTGTTTAGCTGACACAGAATCCAGTTTATTCAGTTGTTACACCTCTGAATGCCAAGCAAACATCACTGCTACTCAGATCCGACACACCATGTCAGGCGTGACTGCCTAGAACAGGTATTTTGTTATCCACCCGTGGCTCTGCTTTGGAGCCACTTGTGGATTTTCAGTTTTAATGTGCAGTTATTAGCTTTCCACTCATGAAAGGAGATAATACATCAGCATTCACCCCTATTTCTGGAAGATTAAAATATGTAGCCTTAACAGATAAGTGTTGTCCTGCATACTGTGTATTTTCCAAACCAGAGTTAGTGCCTAAAAAGTTGATTCCAGCTATTGTGATACTCAGGGCCTTGCTTATTGTACGTAAAGACATCTCCACAGAGTTGCTCTGGCATTGTTGTGCTGTGCTGTCTGACACTGTCCTTTGCTCACACTGAAATGTTGTCTTGTTTACTGTTTGGCACAATTAAAGAATGGTTTTACTGTGCACAGGACACCTGGCTCTCGTTCTTGCAGCACACACAGCTGCTCTTGCCCTCCTGCCTTGGGACACTGCTCTGATTTTACAAAAGCCAAATGTGAAATGGGCACCTCAAGCCCCAGAAGGTGAGGGCCAGGAGCCCTTTCCCCAAGGGCTGAGGGCTCCAGGAGTGAGGCTTGGCCTTGGCACACACTAAAAACCCTCCCTGCAGCCCTGGCTGTCACTAGAAGTACTAGAAGTTGTGTTCTCCAGGAAAACAGCAGCACCTGAAATGCAAATGCACAGCAGAGGAAGGAAACAGAAAGCACTGCAGCCACAGGCAGGGCTGGTGGAGCCCAACCAAGGTGCTCACCACAGCTTGAACCCCAAAACAAAGCCCTGCACTAACAGAACCCTCAGAGGCACCTGCAGCAATGCAAAACCACTGTGAAGTTCCTCATTTAAACACTCTCAGGTCCCTGGGTTGCAAATATCTGATGCGCTCACAAGTTTGCCTTCACACAGCTACACCAAAATCCATCAATTTTAACCAAATTCCCAGCATTACCAGGTTGGGAGAGACCTTCAAGATCATCCAGTCCAACCCCAACAGCTCAACTCAACCCAGCCACACCCAGGCTTTGTTAAACACACGTGCTCTGAGGCCAACAGTCTGATATATAACTCAATCCTAACCTTTTATGCCTCTAAACACAAAAAGAGCAGATATTTTACACTTTCCAGACTGGTGTTTTATGGAACATCATTTGCCAACGGGTATCTTACTGGGAAGGCACAGATCACTAAGTTACAACTGACTGACAGACAAACAGCTCTGGTCCCCAAAAATCTCTCTTATATTTGGGCAGTAAAGATTGGTAAAAAAGAAAAAGATGTCATCATCATAATAGAAATAGGCCAATAAAAAAAAAAATAGGCCAAATAAACCAATTTAAAAAAAAAAAACCTCCAGGTAAACTAATTACACTTACAAATGACTTAAAGCTTATTCTAAAGAATATTCCTAATCACAGAAAATGTTCCAGCCCACAAACAGATTCCTCAAGGCATTCCCAACATCTTAATACTGAGTTCAGCCAAATGCAGAAACCTCAGTTTAGGTCTGGTGTCAATTTCGCAGACTGCTGAAAGAGGGTGAGGAAAATTCAATTCCAAGTTTTCCACCTGAGCTTTCCAAGTTACTGCAAGGTAAAAGGTGCCACTGGTGCACAATGAAACTGCAGCTGCTGGAGTTGAACCTATGGTGCTTAATTTACCCTATAATTAAAGTTAATTACATAAGAAATTGTTGTCTTTATAAACACTGCAAGTCTAGACAGAGATGATAAAACATTTCCTGTTACTGACCACTGACCAAAAAGGAAATGCAGCCACTCACCTTGATGTAAGTGTTCTGAAATTCTACCAGTTCTTCCCCAAGTGGAACTACAATTTTTTCCACTTGTCTCTCGTGAGAATAAGGCTGAATTTCTGGAGAATCTTCAGCACACACCTCTATCTGAGCAATCAGCAAGTTGGAAATAACTTGTTGCACAGCCTGGTAAAGCCATAAAAACAAAGTAACTATTTCTGTATTTTAGCAAGGGTTACATAAAATAGTTAGGAAAAGACACCCACTACCTATAATGAAAAAAGAAAGGACAGGAAATAGAATTCCAGACTTGGGGATTGGAAAGGAACCTTAAATCCCATCCCACCCCTCCATGGCAGGGTCACCTCCCACTGTCCCAGGGTGTCTGAGCCCCCATGCCCAGCCTGGCCTTGGGCACTGCCAGGGATCCAGGGGCAGCCACAGCTGCTCTGGGCACCCTGTGCCAGGGCCTGCCCACCCTCACAAATCAATAAAATGTGGTTTACAGCATGAGAAACACCAAACCTCACCAAGTAATGGATTGTAAATTGATTCAGCCTTGATGTGGAATGCCTCGGGAGCCTGCAGAGGCTCCAGCAAAAGAACAGAGCTCCCACCCAGCCCTGATTGTTTAAAGCATTCCAGGAGCTGTGGCTCACCTTGGTGTCACTGCCTGGGGTGGCACTCAGGGCCAGGACCCGGAATTGGTTTGTGTATTTGCTCAGCTCCCTCACAACCTGAGAGCAGGAAAGCTTCATTAATGCCCTGAGAGGAGATTATTTCCTTGTGCAAACTACAGCAGTGAAAATACCCACTGAGTAGGAAAGGCTTAACAAAACACTCCAAAAATACTGAATCCCAGAATGGTTTGGGTTAAAGGGACCTTAAAGATCATCCTGTTCCATCCCTTGTCATCCACAGGGACACCTCCCACTGTCCCAGGGTGTCCCAATGTCCAGCCTGGCCTTGGGCACTGCCAGGGATCCAGGGGCATCCTGGAAATGTACCAAGAACAACCTGGAAAAATTATGAAATGATTTCTCATTTGATTTAACAAAAGTATTGACAGCCCACTAATTCAGGTGAGCTGCCAAAAAGTGAGTCTGAAGATAAACTGTAAAAAATGTAATTAATGGATGATTAATCCTATGTAATCTGAAATCCACAAATATCCAGTAAATTTCTCCAGTGTACCAAAGTAACTTCTTAAGTCACCTATTGCTCTCAGGAGATTAACCCTTGATAATGCAACAAACTCTTGGCAAATCAACAGAAACAACAAATTTAAAAAGAAATCTTGAACTGAATAAAGAACCTTATAAAAACACTGGTTTTTTAACATTGCCCAGCCAAAACTGTCTTTAAACCAAAATTACAATTTAATGGAGGCACTGAAAAACATACCTTACGGGTATTATTAATAAACAAGGCAATGATAACACACAGGAATGTTGGAGGGCTTTCAAACAAAGTTAAGGACCTCAAGGACAGCAATCTCCCCCCAGCAATGACACTGATGCTTTATGGAGATGCTGGAAGCAATTTTGGGGAAGGTTTTTGTGCCTGGGAGAGAAGAGTGGGGTGGCTCCAGCCCTACCTGGCAGTAGGCATGATTGCCAAGGGCTTTGTGGGCTTCATCAATAACCAGACATTTGATCTCCACAGCAGGACAGGTCCCACGAGAGAGGTCATTGACCATTATCTGAGGGGTGAGGAAAAAGACTCTCTTGGTGTTCCACAGCTCCCGGCGGCCCAGAGCCTGTGTTCCTCCTGGAAATCAAAGAAACAACATCAGGGAACTCAGATCAAGGTATCTGACAGTGATCTGACAGTGACAGGGCTGGCAGACACATAAAATCATGGGATGCTTTGGGTTGGAAAGGGACTTTAAATCCCACCCAGTGCCACCCCTGCCACGGCAGGGACACCTCCCACTGTGCCAGGGTGCCCCAATGTCCAGCCTGGCCTTGGGCACTGCCAGGGATCCAGGGGCAGCCACAGCTGCTCTGGGCACCTGTGCCCACCCTCACTGAACACAGAATATTGACAGAATATTCACTGAATGACCAGGCTGGAAGAGACCTTCAAGACCATTGAGCCCAACCCAGCCCCAACAGCTCAACTGAACCCTGGCCCCCAGTGCCACATCCAGGCTTTGTTAAACACACCCAGGGATGGGGACTGCACCACCTCCCTGCGCAGCCATTCCAGAACTTCATCACTCTTTTGGAGAAACTCTTTCCTAATATCCAACCTATATTCCCCTTGATGCAATACAATGACCAGGAAGAGTTTTTTGCATTAAAAAATTAAATCCAGAACCATGGAAATCAAGGCTGGGGAGCTCAAGATGCCTTGTAGATGCCCACTGCCCTAAACATCATTTAAAAGACCTCTGGGAAAGGTCTGAGCCTAAAACCAGGTTATGGGTTCAGTCATTAAGGCTGCTACCTCAGAGAGGAATAAACTGCAGCTCAGGGGGGCTGCAAAGACTTCATAAAAAGGTGAATGGAAAGTGACAATGAAAGTGACGAGGAAAGCGACAATAAAAGTGACACAGAAAGCGACAAGGAGAGGAGAAGGAGGGGCAGAAACAGCTCCAATGTGGGTTCGAAGAGCCATTATTCTTTGGCTTCAGCATCCCACAGAGCGCTCTGCGTGTGCAGAGATGTGCACGCTGCGACCCACAGGGCTGCACCGCAGCGCTTCACCCTTTATACAGGCGACCTGTGCTTTTAACTACGGCCAAACCAGCACTCAGCCCTTCCAACACCTCTCACGTTTTATTTTTCCCCTCACACTGTGTGTTTTCACGCCGGGCAGCCCGCGGGCAGCGGCCGTACCTGTCATCTCCGCCATGTCCCGGCACGGGATGCCCATGACGCGGCCGCACGCCTCCATCTGCTGAGCCACCAGCGGCTTGGTGGGGGCCAGGAACAGCACCTTGCCCGAGGGGAACCAGCGGTAGAAGTTGTACATGACCACGGCGGCCACGAAGGTCTTGCCCAGCCCGGTGGGCAGGCACACCAGCGTGTTGGCCAGCAGCGCGGCGCCGGCCATGCGCTCCTGGTAGGGGCGCACGGGCAGGTTGGTGGGGTAGATCCAGATGGAGCCCGCGGCCTCGCTGAAGCCCTGCGGCGGGCCGGGGTCGGCCGCGGCCGCGGCTGCCAGCAGCAGCTCGTCATCGCTGTCCCCGGCCGGCTCCCTCCGCTCCGCTCTGCCCTCAGGCGCCCGCCACACTTGCAGCAAAGTGCGCTGCCGGCCGCCGCTCATCCTGCCGCCATCTTAGCCCTGCCTCACCGCCGCCGCTTGAAACCGCCGCCGAGAGGGACGGGAGCCGCCTCCCGGCCCTCCTCCCTTCTCTGCCGACCCTCCCCTCGCCCTGAGGTGCCCGCCAAGCCCGGGGCAGGTCCCGCTGCTGCCGCCGCTGCCCTCGCTCAGGGCGTGCCCCAACAGCCCCGAGGCGGCGCCATTTTGTCCCTCCCTCGGCGCCCCTCCCCGAATTCCCGCTGGGAGCTCGGCCGGGGCTGAAGGGGACGGTCGGGAAGCGCCTCCGGAGCCTCCCCTTCTCCCCCAGCCTGCCCCCGGCCCGCCCCTCTCCCTGCCGGGCGGCTCCCAGCCCTCCTCCCCGGAGGAGGAGCAGGAGGGAGGCGGGTGGGAAGATGGCGGCGGCCGCGGCTCCGGCGCAGCCCTGGAGCGCCGAGGAGCTGCGGAGCGAGACGCTGGCTAAGAAGGAGATCATCAAATTCCTGCAGGAGAACGCGGCGCAGGCGGTAATGGCGGGGGATAATCCATCATTTGGAGCCGTGCGGGGGATGTTTGGGGTTTTTGTGGCTGTTTTATTCCCCTCACGCCTGGCGCGCGTGTCCCGCAGTTCCTGGCGGAGCACAAGCTGCTGGGGCAGGTGAAGAACGTGGCGAAGACGGCGAACAAGGAGCAGCTGATCGCGGCTTACACGCAGCTCTTCCACACGCAGGTGAGGCCGCGGGGATGGAGCTGGGCTCGGGCAGGGCAGGGGCCGGGGCCGGGGCCGGGCGTGCGGCTCCTCATCCTTCCCCCCGCAGCGCTTCAAGGGCACGGACGGCGCCGAGAAGGCGGCGGAGAAGGCGAAGCCGGCCAAGGCGGAGGAGGCCAAGGCGAAGGCGGTAAAGGCTGAGGAGGCTGTGGAGGAGGTTGGTGTGATGCCCTCGACTCGCGTTTTTCACCTGGAAAATCAAATTATGCGGGTGGCTTGTCTCGGGGTGAGGGTTAGGGGGATATTGGGGGAAGGTTCCACTATTCCTGAGGGTGCTGGCACTGCCCAGGCTGCCCAGGGAATGGGCACGGCCCTGAGGCTGCCAGAGCTCCAGGAGCTGCCAGAGATGCCCAGGGTGGGATTGTTGGGGGTCTGGGCAGGGACAGGATGGTCCTTGTGGGTCCCTTCCAGCTCAGGAGGTTGTGTGATCCTAAGTCTTCAAAAACCTGGTTACAGCAAGAAATCTGGTGTTCATACCCCACCTTAACCTTAAGCTGCATTTTCCCCAAATGTTGCAGCCCTGCAGTAGCATGAACACATCATTCACTAACAGTGTCTTCTTTGGTGCCTTAAACTCAGTGGTTGTCCAGTCTTGGATATCTGAGATTGTTTAACTCACCAGTCATAACTCTCCTTTTATAACCTTAGGGGCCGCCAAAGTACACAAAATCCATTTTAAAGAAGGGAGATAAAACCAACTTCCCGAAGAAGGGAGACACTGTCCACTGCTGGTACACGGGAAAGCTGCAGGATGGGACAGTCTTCGATACCAATATTCAATCAAGTAAGGTTATGGGTACATAGATGTGCAGATAAACTCTTGGGGTTGGTTGCTCCTAGAGGGAATTACCTGGGCTCCTCCAGCAGATGAGGGCAGGGGTTTGCCCCTGGGAGGTGTTTCTGGGAGCATTCCTGACAAACAGCTTCATCATGGTGCTGCTAAGCTGCCCTGCAGCTCCCGGATCCCGATTTTCCATGAGCTAGCAAGGGCAGTATTTTAGGGCAGGCTGGTGTCAAGTGACACGGCTGCATCCTGCCAGCCCTGGCTTCTGGCATTCCAGCCCCGGGAATGTGGAATGCAGGGAGTCAATCCCCAGGGGAGATGGTGCCTGGGGAACTCCTGCACCAGCAGTGTCCTGAATTTCTCTAAATAAACACATCCTGGGGCCACTCTGTGGTAAATCTTTACATATGGAGGCACTGGAATGAGGGGGATTTGAGCACTCTGGTGCGCAGTATTCCCTGCTGGAGTTTTGTGACAGATCAGAGGGGTTAGGGGTATGAAATGGTGCAATACTGGAAAGGCTTTCCCAGCAGTGGTGTCCCACACTCAGGAACAGTATTCCAGAGTCACTGGAATACTGTCTGTAATTCCTCATACTTGTATGTTCCCTGTTGGCTTTCCTTGGTTCCTTAATATGTCCATAACTTGTACAGTCAACTTGAGTAATTCAGGAATGAGCTTTTGGGGTTTGAAGGATGCTTTGGTGCAGCTTGAACATTTAATGGTGTTTTTAGTGCACAGCTTTAATATTTTCACCTGAAAATCTGATATTGGGCTAAAAATAATATCAGAAGAGCAGCTATTTATATAAAGCATGATTGCAATGGCAGTTTTCTACAGAGGTGTGCAGCGTGCTGGTGTGATGTTGAGGCAAATGAACACAAAACTCTTTTGCAGGTTCAAAGAAGAAAAAAGCAGCCAAGCCCTTGAGTTTCAAAGTTGGTGTAGGAAAAGTGATCCGAGGGGTAAGTAAAGCACTCGGGGCTCCCTCCAGTCCCGGGGCAGTTCCAGTCTGTGGTTTGGGACTGGGGTGCAGTTTGTGGGCTCTGTTTCTCCTGGGGGCAGATTGAGGGATTGCACTGGGAGGATGGAACATTCATCCTCAGCCGTTCCCTTGTCAGGCAGAGCTTGGAACACGGGCTCTGTTCCCTGGGGTCAGCCCAGGCAGTGTCCTGTTAGTGCCTCACAGCAGCTGAGACCGATGGCATCCCAGGTTCCATCCCTCCATCCCTGTGTGCATTCCCTGGGCTCCATCCATCCCTTTGTGCGTTCCCTGTGCTCCATCCCTCCATCCCTGTGTGTATTCCCTGGGCTGGACTCTGTGCCTGAGCACCCTTTCCATGGGGAAATTCCTGCTGTGTCCAGCCTGGGGCCATTCCTCTCCCCCTGTTCCCTGGGACCCCCCAGCTGTCCCCTCTGGCAGAGCTGTGCAGAGCCACAAGGGCCCCCTGAGCCTCCTTTGCTCCAGGTGTCCTGGTGTGGGATGTGGCTGGAGCTGGGGAGGGGTTGTGTCCATGGGCAGGGCTGCAGGAGCAGCAGTGGCCCAGGTTTCTCCCTGTGTTTATCCCGGGTTTGTGGGTGCCCCATGTTTCTCCCTGTGTTTATCCCGGGTTTGTGGGTGCCCCATGTTTCTCCCTGTGTTTATCCCGGGGTTGTGGGTGCCCCATGTTTCTCTCTGTGTTTATCCCGGGTTTGTGGGTGCCCCAGGTTTCTCCCGGGTTTGTGGGTGCCCCAGGTTTCTCCCTGTGTTTATCCGGGGTTTGTGGGTGCCAGAGCATTCCCTCAGTGGGCACAGCACCAATCCCTGGGCACTCCCTGGGAAGGGCATCCTGAGGCTGGGAACGCTGATGGGATGTGTTCCCATTGCTCCCCGGTGCCGTCCCAGCACGGGGGCACAGGTTGCTCTGTGGGGACAGGGAACACCCCCTGGAGTGCTGCACAGGGCTGGGGAGGTGCCTGGGGCTCTGTGGGCATTCCTGGAGCCCAGGAAAAGCCGGGAAGTGCGGTGGCCGCTGTCCCGTCCCTGGCTGGAGCTGCTCTGTCGTTGCAGTGGGACGAGGCCCTGCTGACCATGAGCAAAGGAGAGAAGGCCCAGCTGGAGATCGAGCCCGAGTGGGGCTATGGCAAGAAGGGGCAGCCCGATGCCAAGTATCCTTCCATGGCCTGTGACTGCCCAGGGAATGCTGGGGACAAGGAGGTGCTTTATGGGATACAGGAGAGGGGTTCACTTGTTACAGCAGGCTCAGGATATTCCCACTCAGGGAGTTCTGGGTACTTCCTGGGGGTGCAATTGCCCTTCTGGAGAATAACCCATACAGGGGAAGCCTGCTGCTGTTTTCCACCTGCATTTTTATCCCAGCTGCTTGCAAATGCTTCTGCCTGATGGGGATCCTCACCGGTGTAGGGAAACAGGAGCAGGGACAGTTACACTTGCTTCTGGGATACAGCTGAATTAGGGGGTGCAGGAGTGATCCCACAGTGTTTCATGCAGCCCTGTTGCTTTTTCCCAACTCTCCTGGAGGAGGAGAAGGGATTGTTCTCCTGTGCTGGAATCCTGTGATCTGAAGGGCTGCCTGTGTGACCTCCCCAGGCCCTGCCCCACAGCTGCAGACAAGGCTGGGCAGGGCAGGGCAGGGCAGGGAGCAGCAGGGTGTGCCGGTGGTGTGTCCGTGGGGCTGTCCCTGTCTCCCGACAGCTCCTGCTGGGCAGCAGCTGTGCCTGGACTGGGGTGTCCCACCAGGTCAGGGCCATGGCAGGGCCAGGGGAGAGGCTGGGGAGCAGCTGGGCACTCCCTGCCCAGGGAGGGGTCACTGCAGGGGCTGTTTCCTTTCTGTTTCCTTAACGTTTGCCAACAGGATCCCACCAAATGCGAAACTCTTCTTTGAGGTGGAGCTGGTGGATATTGAGTGAAGAATTCCCTGTGCTGCTGGGAATCCATTTCTGCCACAGAGAGCTTCCTGCTGGCCTTGCTGTAACTCCTGGCTCCGGTTACAGCGGTGCCTTTGTGGGGATGAGTGCTGAGTGTTGTCCCTGCCCCGCTGCTGTAGTGACAGCCCCACCACTAAAGCAGAGTTTGTACTTGCCAGTGCCTCCTCCCTTCTTTGTGTCTGTGCTCTGCCGGGCACTGCAGAGCCCCCGGAGCAGCAGGGCCCACGCCCAGCCAGGGCTCCTTCCCTCCTGTGGAGCCCAGTCCCACGGCATTCCCATCCCACAGTCCCACAACAATCCCACTCCACAGTCCCACAGCATTGCCACTCCACAACCTCACAGCATTCCCATCCCACAGTGTTCCCACTCCACACTGCCACAGCATTCCTGCCCCACAGTCCCACGGCATTCCCATCCCACAGTCCCACAACAATCCCACTCCACAGTCCCACAGCATTCCCATCCCACAATCCCACAACAATCCCACTCCACAGTCCCATAGTATTCCTGCTCCACAACCTCACAGCATTCCCATCCCACAGCATTCCAGCTCCACAGTCCCACAGGATTCCCATCCCACAATCTCACAGCATTCCTGCTTCACAATCCCATAGCCCCACACCCAAGCCAGGGCTCCTTTGCCCCTGTGGAGCCCAACCCCACAGCATTCCTGCTCCACAATCCCACAGCATTCTCACTCCATTTATTTGACAGAGATCCAGGTGTTCCACAGCTGTTCCCAGGTGTTCCCTGTGCCACAGCCCCTCCTGTGAACACCACCAGAGCTCAACTCAGGCATTCTGTTCTCTCTCCTGGCTGGAATGAGGCAGTCCAAGAAAGCTCAGAGCACTACTGAATTCCTCGCTTTTATTACAAAAATGGGAATGATCACTTTGATCAAAATGAAAAAAGTTTTGCTCACACCGTGTACATGAAAAACTCTAAATACAAAACTCATCCCGAACACAGTTTGTGCTTTTAAAAAAAATGAAGGTGGTTTAATCCCTGCCCCCTCCAACGCTACAGAACCCGTGTGGCAGCTCTGCCAGGGCCCCAGTCCCAGCACAGCCCGGCCCTGGCACAGCTCCCTGGCATTGGGCTGGCAGTGGGACAAGCCTTGGCTCCAGCCCTGGGCCAGGGCAGGCAACACAGCAGCTCTGGGGCAAAACCAACCCAAACCCCCACAGCTTCACCCACTCAGTTATGGAATCATGAGACTGACGACAATTCTTCTGACACTCCATAAATTAGTGCAGGGAATTAAAAAAATCATTTATGGTAAATGAGAATTGTACAGAGACCATTTATCAGTTACCAGCACACGAATCTTGCTTCACACATACCCCGTGAGCAGCAGCTCGGTTCACATGCAGAGGACCAAAAGCAGGTGGCACAACAGTTCCTTCACAGCCCAAAATTAGAAAAATATAACTTTTTTTATTCCATCTTTGTTGAAACTGTAGCACAGTGAACTCCACTCCCTCGGGGATCAGGTTGTGTGGTAATACTGTCCGTAATTCCAGGCGTTCTGGTAGTTGTACTGGAACCAAACACAGCAGCAGCATCAGGCACCATGTCAGTCCCTGCTGGAGCCCCTGGGGCAGCACAGCCCCCCCAGCCCCTCTGTGCCAGCACAGCACCCCTGGGAATGCCAGAGAGCAGTGCCATTCCCCATGGAACAGCACCCTGGGAATGCCAGAGAGCAGTGCCATTCCCTAAGGAACAGCACCCTGGGAATGCCAGAGAGCAGTGCCATTCCCCATGGAACAGCACCCTGGGAATGCCAGAGAGCAGTGCCATTCCCCATGGAACAGCAGCCTGGGAATGCCAGAGAGCAGTGCCATTCCCCATGGAACAGCACCCTGGGAATGCCAGAGAGCAGTGCCATTCCCTATGGAATGCAGGACAGCAGTGCCATTCCCTGTGGAATGCAGGACAGCCGTGCCATTCCCTGTGGAATGCAGGACAGCAGTGCCATTCCCTAAGGAACAGCACCCTGGGAATGCAGGACAGCAGTGCCATTCCCTGTGGAATGCAGGACAGCAGTGCCATTCCCTGTGGAATGCAGGACAGCCGTGCCATTCCCTAAGGAACAGCACCCTGGGAATGCAGGACAGCAGTGCCATCCCCTGTGGAACAGCAGCCTGGGAAAGGCAGGGAAGGCAGGCAGGGGTGGAGGTCCCACAGGGTGCTGCCACAGGACACATCCTCAGCACAGCAGAATCAAAATGCCCCGAGCTGGAGGGGACCCACAGGGATCAGCCAGTGCAGCCCCGTCTCTGCACACACCCCAACAGTCCCAGCCTGGCATCCCTGTGCTCCTGGAGCTCTGGCAGCCTCGGGGCAGTGCCCATTCCCTGGGGAGCTGTTCCAGTGCTTGCTCCACCCTCTGGGGGAAGAACCTTTCCCTGATCCCCAGCCTGAGCCCCCCTGGCCCAGCCTCAAGCTGCCAATCCTGCAGTGCTGTGTGTGAAGCTGGGGCATTTTTCCTGCTGGATGAGACTGCTCCCACTGCCTGACCTGGGAAGGAATTCCTGACCTGGCTGCAGACAATCCCAAAGCAGGGCTACCCAGGGCTTGTGCCCCAGCTGTACCGCTGCTCCTCCAGCTCTGGGGGCTCTGCACAATCTGAACAATGCTTTTCATAAAACCACTTCAAAACTTCCATGGATTTAATAAATACATGGATGTGGCAGTAGGGACATGGATCAGTGAAGGCCTTGCCAGTGCTGGATGGTCTTAGAGGGCTTTTCCAACCCCAACAATTCTATTCCAAGCTAAAATGCCCTGGAGGAAGAGCCCCAGAGGACAAGCTCATTTTGTACCAGCAGAACCCATTCCAAGGCATTACAGGAATCACTGCCTGGAGACAGTCACTATCCAGGCACACAGGAACGGGGCACCCCACGGCCAGTCTGGGCAGAACAGTTCCACACACCACCCCCTTTCCCTCCCTGTGTGACAGCCACCAAACTGCTCCTTGCTCCACACAACAACTCTGAGCACTTGTGGAGCACAGCCAGGAGATGCCAGCACCCCAAGAGCTGAGTTCTGTTTGCAGGCAGCCCCATACCTGGTACCAGGCGTTGTAGTTGTAGGCAGCCTGGTTCACCTGCATGTCCCCGTCCATGAGCTGTGCCGACGCCAGCCCCGCCTCCTCCGTCAGCAGCTTCTTCTCATCCGGCTCCTCGGAGCTGCAGGGAACACAGCACACTCAGAGCAGAGCTGGGCAGCCCAAACTCTGCTCAGCTGCTGCCCTGGCCCAGAGGGGTGAGGGAATTGGGGTCAGGGATGGACAGTTCGGGTTGTGCAGAACAGGCTGGGTTTAAAGCTGGTGCCCAAACTGAGACAGCAAAGGCACGTTCCTGCTTAGAGACTGAGTTACTTTACCAGCACTGTTTGGCTCAACTCAACAACTCAACAACCCAAAAACTTATTTTCCAAAATTATTTCCATCCCTGGAAGTGTCCAAGGCCAGCATGGATGGAGCTCTGAGCAGCCTATGGAAGGTGTCCCTGTCCATGGCAGGTTTTAGGGCTTTAAGGTGCCTTCAATGCAAACAATTCTGTGAATATTTAAGGCAGCACAACTCTATTTAGTACAGACTTCAAAGGACTAAAATCAAGTGATTCTATTCTCCCATCAGTGGGTTCAAAGCTGACAAACACCTCCACTGACAGACTAAAGCACCCCCCAGGATGAGGCTGCTCCCTGCCCTGCCCAGGGCAGCTGGGCTCAGTCCGTACCCGTTCTCTGCTCGCCGCTTCAGCGTCTCCTGCTCCTTCAGCAGTGCCTGGTGCTCGTCGTAGGCATCCAGGAGCCTGGGGAGAGCACAGCCAGTCAGGCCCTGTCAGTACCTGAAACACCTGAGCAAAGCCTACAGGGAGCTGTAACAGTACAGCAAACTGCAATGTAACACATTCTAATGAGTAATGAACAGGGGAAAGCCAGCTCCGTTCAGTTCACAACAGCTCCAGTTCCCAACCTGCTCAACTTCCCTCACACTTTACGCAGTTTTTATCAAGCTCCTTTATAAAGAAGTTTTCTAGAAGTGATTTGTGATTCAGCTGCTCCTTCAGAGCCTGCTGGAGATGCCACCCACAGCAGCACAGAGATGAGGGAATCAGCATTTAAACACTGGAAATTATTCCAATGCCAAAGCAGCCTTTGCCCATCGAGCAGGCAACAAGTGTGGTTAATGCAGCACTGGAGAGTCCTGGCTAAAATTCTCACAAATATTGAAACACCCCCTCATCTGCAGCATCTCACAAAACCTGCAGCTTTTGGCAGTGTGCTCTGGGTAAAAAGAGTTCCTCACACTCATTCTGTGTTCTGGGATTATGCAAAAATTCTTTGTGTTGATCTGTCTCAGATCCTAAACTTGCACTGACTGGCTGCCCTGCAGAGGCAGCAGAATTTAAGGACAGCTATTGTTAAAAACATACAAAGCAGAAAAACTGACTTGTCATTAATCCTTCTGGGTTATTTAGCTGCAAAATGTAAATTAAAACAATAGACAATTAAGAGGAAAAAGATATTGTAGCATTGAATTAAAACTTGCATTCCTGGTGTATCCTCCCACAGAAGTGCAGAGTTGTTGGTAGTGCTGAACACTGAAAAACCTGACCAGTGCAGTTTTGGAAACAAGCAGCAGCTGCCAGGAACAGTCTCAGAGGACACCTGTGTCACAGACTGTCCCATTCCCCTGGGGAGCACCTCCCTTCATAGGGCTTAGCAAGGGGAAAGCAGCCACAGGAAAACCTGGCAGGCAGCAGAGCTCTGCTCAGTGAGGTGATGAGCACTTCAGACAAAAGGGGCAATTATCTGAAAAGAGATTCCTGTATAAAAATCTATTCCTGTTTACAAATCTATTCCTGTTTAACACAGGAGGTTGGTTTAGAAAAGCAGCTGTTCCTTACAAAGAGCTGATAAAGGAAATAATTGTACAGAAGCCACTGACCCCACCCTTTTCCATGCACTCTCACAGTGACCCCAGTTTGGCCACTGCCCACAGGACATCTTACTTGTTCACATCAGACCCAAAATCTTCCAGGAATTCCACTTTTCTCTGTGAGAAGGTGATCCTCATTTTGATGGACAAGGCCCCATGGATGGCCTTGTCAAAGCAGCTCAGGATGTTCTCCTCATTCTGCTTGAGGTCACCACTGTACTCCATCTCCAGCAGGTTCAGGTACAGTTTGGTGTTTTCCTGTGCAGAACAGCCATTAGGAGGTGCACACCTGACCCTCACAGCAGGTTTTTAACTCTGTTACACACCCCAATTCACCCCATGAACACGCACAATGACAGGCAATAAAGGGATCTCCTCCCCCTGGGCTGGTTTGTTGCACGCCAGAAGTGACCAACACCAAAAACCCAGGTGCTGCACTTTGCTGGCAGCATCTGAGTGCCACATATTCCTGTGCTGACACCAAACCACCAAACACTGTCCCACACCAATAACACTGAACACACTGGGAACGTTTAAGATTCTAAAAATTAAAATAAAGTGTAAAGCACATTGTGCTTCTGGTGGGAAAAGGGTGCAAACTTCCAGATTCCCAAGCTGGGACATGGCAACATCAGTTTAGAGGGACTGTTGTCTCCATGCAGTAATGGGACATTACATCCAGTTACAACACCTGTCATCACTGTTGCCATGTTTTACAAAATGCTTCAGAAAGAGAAAAAGACACCAGGGTGGTTTGAGTTTTGGGTAAGAGAGCTGAGAGGGAACACATACTTTGTCCAGTTCTATGGCTTCTGACAGCACTTTTCTTGCCTTTGGCAGGTTTTTCTGCACTTTGAAGAGGTGCCGTGCCAGTTTGATGGCATAGAAGGAGGCTTCACTGATGGACTTGGCATTCCTGACAGCATCTTCCAGCAGCTGCTCCGCCTCCTCCATGTTGCCGTGCCGGCGCTCCAGGCTCACCCTGCGCAGGCGGATCATGGCCAGCCCCAGGATGCACTCCTCAAACGTCTTCAGGATCCTTCTGGCTTCATCAATGTTGCCTGCAAGAGCAGGGGGATGCTTTAGGACAGGGCAGACTCGCAGACAACTTTTATGAAAAGTCTTTTCTTTAGGATTTTTCTCCTGAGGAGCTGAGAGGCCTCAGGAACACAATGTAAACAATGGTTATCTGCTGCTGTGGAATGCAACAGGTGCATCTGGGATTGGTCTCATGGGGTTGTTTGTAATTAATGGCCAATCACAGTCAGCTGGCTTGGACCCTCTGTCTGAGACAGAAGCCTTTGTTATCATTCTTTCTTTTCTATTCTTAGCCAGCCTTCTGATGAAACCTTTTCTTCTATTCTTTTAGTATAGTTTTAATGTAATATATAACATAAAATAATAAATCAGCCTTCTGAAACATGGAGTCAGATCCTCGTCTCTTCCCTCATCCTAAGACGCCTGTGAACACGGTCACAGAGCTCCCCCAGCAGAGCCCCCCGAGGCAGGGCTGCCCTTACCCTGCTGCTCCTCGAAGGCTGCCCACAGCATGTGCACCATGGGCTTCTTGGGCAGGTGGATGGTGCAGGCCCTGCTGTACACGTGCCTCACGCCCTCGATGCTGTGGTTCTCCATGTATTTGGCATACTAGGGTTGGAAACAGAGCAGAGACCAGGCAGGTTAAAGCTTGTATTTGTCTCCAAGAACATGCCAGAACGATAAAATTCTTTTGTTTAAACCCATTCAGCACCTTTATGGAACCACTAGACTAGTTTCTGTAAGGAAGGACGTAGAGAGGCAACGCAGTTGGCAAATGCAGCAGTCAAATCTGGTTGCAAGCAGACCATCTCCTAATGCAACAGATATAGTTATAGATGAACAACGTTCCACAGGGTACAAGGGTTAGTCACCAGGTCAAGGTGTGCACCAGCAGAGCCGTGAGCTGCCTCCCTTACCTTGATCCAGAAGTCCTCATAGAGGGCACATGAAATGACACATCTCTCAAAGAGGACCACGACTCGCTCGTGAGTGCCATTCTCTATCTCAAACTCTAAGTACTCTTTCCAGTTTTTCAGCTGAATTTTCTCCAGAGGTTTTACATGAAAGTAAGGCCTCTTGATCTGCAAGAGTCACAGGATGCAACTGGTGATTACAAACACACCACCAAGGGGGTCAAACAATCAACAGCCACACAACCAACACTCAATTATTGCCATTTCAGTGACCAGGGCTCCTGGGACACCTCCTCATCTACTCAATCCAGGGTTATCCAGCTATGGATCAGAGGATTTACTGCAGTGACATTCCAGGCTAGAAACCTCCTTTCCCAGAGAGCTTTTGGAGTGCAGGTGTTTAGAGATGCTGGGGGAGGACCCAAGGCAGCCCAGGGTCAGTGACATTATGGACACACTGGACACTGCCCACATCCATCCACACAGGTGAAGTGCTCACTGTGGGACACCCAGCCCACAAATTCAACTCAGAACTCGGCTGAGGATCATGACAAGGAAAGACACAGCACTGAACTGGACTTCCTATCAAATATTTACATCAATCTGGATATAGTGAGAACACTAATTTAGCACCATTGTCTTGTTATTGGTGGCTGCAAGAGGGGCTGGGTGGGACAGAGCTCAGCACAGAAAATTAAACATTGCTCTGTTTAAATTGAAATTGCTTTGTCTGGCATCCTGCCAGAGATCCTCTGCTTTTGCTCATCATCTTTATTGTATCTGATTATCTTTCTCCTGTGCTGCAATTTCCTCTCATATCCAAATCCATACAAATGGATGAAGAACTTACAGTAATTAGGGAGAATCCAGTTCTTCAAAGCCACCTGAAATTTAAAGCCAATCTCCCTTCATGCTCCTCAGTGATCTCTGGTGTGGCACCCAACACCCTGTGGCCACTTTGCCCAGCTCACAGTCCCCCTCCTGCTGGAAGCAGCTCTAGGGAATGCCCAGCCCTGGGTGGGATCTGTGCTGTCCTGTATGGACAGGCTGAGCTCTGCACGTGCAGCTCCCCCAGCCCCAGCCCCTGGGGCTGCAGAGCACACACTGCTGGTGACAAGAGCACCCTGTGGCCAGCAAGGACACTCAGCTTCCCACACCTTCCCTGCCCAATGCCCACAGCTCCAGGGCTCTCCCAGGTCCCACAGATTGGCAGCTTAAGGCTTCCCCAGGCAGGAATGTGGGACACTGCTCTGCTCCCTGGTGCCACGGGTCACAGGTACAGAGCTCACTGCCAATGGCTCCCTGCCCTGCCTGAGAGCTCCTGGGCTGTGGAGGCACCTGGCCAGTCCCACCCAGTGCAGGCAATCACCAGTTCTGACACCCACACCACTAAAGAGTCTCTGAAAATCTGTCCCAGCTGGGTAACACAGTGGACTCTTTAGAGTAAGAAGTAAATTTAAAACAAGGACCATGTTTGCCAGGGAGAAAAATATAAAGACTGAGACGAAAACCTCCCATTGTTTTTTCAAATGGAATCCAACCTAACTCTGCTGCAAAAGCTGTATATTTGCAACGATCAAATTATTTGTTTAATTAATTACTTTTAATAATTATACATAGGAGGTCCACAACAAAAGCTACCTGATTAAGTGTGTAATGTTACAATAGAAAACCACAGGAGTTTCATTCTCCTCTGAGACCAGGCTTACCTTTCAAAGGGAGTCCCCTCCATCCCCTCATGCCTTTGCACCACCCCAGGGCATGAGCAGCACTAACTCCCAGGACTCACTGGCTTAGCAAACATTACAGCACCTTGCCTCTCTCCAAGCACTGCTCTGAGATCTTTACATCACCAGGTGCCTCTTCACAAGAAAAACGGCAGAAAAGTGAAACTGTTCCAGCTTTGAGTCTCTGTTCAATCCCCTCCCAGCAGTTTAAGTTAAGGCTGTTTCACACAATTCCCAGCTCCCAGTCCTGCTCCCTGCACCACTGCTGGTGCTGCCTCACACAAACCCCACCCCACTTACCGCTTCCTCAAACGTCCACCTCTTACTGACTTCATGCTCGTTGTGGTTAAATATCTCCTGATGGATCTCAATGATTCTGTGCCTCATGTTCTCTATCTCAGTGATCAGCTAGAACAGAATGTCAGAACATGTAACACAAGCAGACATGGTGCCACCTTTGTAACTGCCTCCTGTGCCAGGGATGTGCATGGATTCTCCCTGAGCAGCCAGGGAAGGGCTGGGACACTGCCTGATGGAGCCCTGGGCCTCGGCACACACAGCTCAACTGGTGTTTATCCTGTGCTAAACCTGGCTGGAGATTAAGGATGGATTTGGATCCAAGTCAGCCCTGGTTTCAGTGTGCTTGCGTTTTCCCATCAGCAATTCCTCTGGACAGCTCCAGGCTTTCCTACGCCTGTAACAGTCTGAACCTGCCCAGGCCAGTGCTGGTGAGGAGCTTTCTTAGACCACAGATAGCAATCTGCTGACCTGGAATAATTACTATTTGCTCCTTAGGTTTTGTACACCACTTCTTTCATTTTCTAACACATTTCTTTAACGGTCCTGAACTTCTCAGCACTGGAAGGGGCTGTCCTGTTAGCACATGAACCAAGGGCAGTGACGTACAGGAGCTCTCTGGGCACAGCTCAAGTGGTTGCAGTGGAACCCCTGCCCCAGAGAATGACAGGGTGGCAGTGCAGGTGCCTTGTTAGGGTCGGTGATGCCCTCAGTGCCACAGGGTGGCTGCAGTAAAAGGCCCAGCCAGCCCAGGAAGAGCAGGGTGGTGGTGCTGTGTGCCGTACCTTGGCAGGGTCAGTGATGCCCTCAGTGCCACAGGGTGGCTGCAGTGAAGGCCTGGCCAGCCCAGGAAGGGCAGGGTGGTGCCGTATGCCCGTACCTTGGCGGGTCAGTGATGCCCTCAGTGCCACAGGGTGGCTGCAGTGAAGGCCTGGCCAGCCCAGGAAGGGCAGGCTGGTGCTGTGTGCCGTACCTTGGCGGGTAAGTGATGCCCTGGCCAGCCCAGGAAGGGCAGGCTGGTGCTGTGTGCCGTACCTTGGCGGGGTCGGTGATGTCCTCGGTGCCGCAGGGCAGCTCGTCCCCGTCCTCGCCGCTGTGGCCGCTGGCGGCCGCCAGCTCCCGGCGCAGCTGCACAAACTGCTCTGTGGTCAGGAAGTCTCGGGGCAGGTTGTTCTGGATGTGCTCTTTAAACCTAGCAAAAGCCACAAAGAGGCACTGCAGAGGGGCTGTTTCACGCTGCACTGCTGCCCAACAGGGCACAGCTGTAAATCCCAGGGGGTTCTGCTTTGCTCCATGGCCCCTGAGTGACACTGAGTGCTGCCAGCTCACAGCCACAACTGCCAGCACCCATCGCCCTCACAATGCCATGTGCCAAAGGGACAGAACCCTTGCCATGGAAAAGAGATGGCAAAGGAGAAAATCAGTCATAAAGGAAATAATTTATTTCCCACACCAAGAGATCTGGGGAAGACTGTGTGCAATTTAACTGAGGCTGCTAATCAAGTCTCCCTACCAGTGCAGAATTCTACTATCTAAAACTTAACCAGGATTCCTCTTTAGTCAGTTACATTAGTGCTTCACCACACGTGGGCATTGCCCAAGTATTAAAGTCCAGAACTGCTCATTCTGATTTCTCAAAGACATCCTCTCTTCTTCCCCACACTTCCAAGGTCTGTTCTCATTGCACAACAAAACCTCTGAATTTACCTAAACCCAAATTCCTCAAATGTGCATCAGTACTTTCCAACAATCAGTCCAACTGCCTAAGTATGTGAGTAAATAACTACATAAACCTTTCCAAGCTCTTGTGCTCATGGCATTAACTGCCTGCTTTCCTTTACCTCTGGAAGTGATGGCTGTAGAGCTGCGTTGGGATTCCCAGGATGCGGTCATAGATGGATGTAACTTCCCTCAGGTTTCCCTGGTCATTTTCCCAGTTTATATACATTTCCCAGAGTCTGTCAGAGCGGAAATCTGTCCCAGCAGCCAGCACTGCGTGTTCATAGGCTCTGGAAAAGGAAAGGTTTTACACCGGTTTCTGGATACCAGGACCAGAGCAAGGAAGGAAAGTCCTGGCTCTTATTAAGGGTTATGAGCATCCTCCATTTCCTTGAAACTAGACTTATATTAATTATTGACATACTTCAGAGTGTTTTCCAGATATTTACAGAAAGGTGTCTAGAGATTCTGAAAGCTCACACTCATTTTTTGCCTCCAGTACTTCCACAACAGAACAAATACATGCAACAGCAGAAGCCACTGGCAGGAACACAAGATATTAGGAAAATACACAACCTTTACCACTTCTGTCTTGTACAGACTCCAAACCCACCAGTGCAGCAGCTTAACACCCAAAAGCTGTGCAGCAATTCTGCAGCTTGGTTGAGATTCAATTCCAGTGCAATTAAGCCTTCTGCTCAAACTCTAGCCCAGCCCTTTAACTGGGTCCACTGCCAGCCACAGCAAGCAGGCACATCCTAGCCATACCCTGGAAACACCAAGGAATTAAATTCCAGGATTCCAAATGCTGCACTAAGTATTTCTTAATATGTCTCCAGATATCCAGTGTGAAGCTCTCCAGCTTTTTCCCCTTGTACCACACTGCACACTCTCCCCCTTCTTACAGAATCTGACTCCATCATTTCTTAATTTAAAAATCCTTAGAGTGACGCCAGGTTGTTATGATTTTACCCTTGTCCTAAAACACAATAACCTGACCCCAGCGGTGTGTATGGGTATCAGGCTGCTCCCAACTCACCCCCTGATGGTACTGTTAGTTTCAGGATCAGCAGGGTCCAAAGTCTCCTTTAGGAAGTTTATATAATGTATCCAAAGATCAACACTAAGAGGAATTGCCTGAAGCCCTCGGCGATAGACCTATGAAGAGAACATGAACTGTACTTCAAATCCTTAATGGGGTCCTAAGAGAGAGGCAACACTGTGTTATCCGGTGAACCTTAGAAATACTAATTACTGGAATTTTGTTTAAATAATCTACCATTACCATTCGGGTGGAGGTTGGATAGAACATGGCAATGTTCTGATCTCCACGTGCAGAGTCTTGATCTTCAAAGCGCAGCGGTCCCTGCATTCTGACCAGGTTGTGTGGGCAGGCTTTGGGGTACAGACCATAGGGCACAGACCCATTAGAGCATCATTGACAGCGTCTGACCAAAAATGCAATAAGATGGAGCAATTGTGACCAGCAAACCAACTATTATTGTTTTGAAAATGAGTAATAAATGGAAGTGACAGAAAAGCCCTGCCCTACTTGTTAAGCTGCAGTGTAATACAGAGGCTTGCACTGCAAAGCTTGACAAACTGTAGAGGTTTAACGCACCTGCCAACAAAGAGAGAGAACATTAGCTCCAAATGCCACAGCTGTGACACGTGCAAACACGTCCCTCGAGCCCTGGCCGTGCAGGGCAGGCACTGGCAGCCCAATGACTCGCGGTGGGACAGTCATTGGTGGCTTTGGGACTGGTGGCAGCGCTGGCCCCGGGCCCTACGTACCTCGTCTGACTGCTTGACGTTGTCGTGGCGCTTCTCCAGGTCCGCGTACTTCTTCCAGTACCCATAGCAGTAGGGGTAGTGTGAGAAAAACCTGTCAAAGGCTTTCCTGGCTGCTGGCAAGTGGTTCTGTGGGAAACACAGTGAGCACAATCAGGGCTTCCCTTAGCAACAGCTTCAGGCTATTTTAAATACAATTATTAACAATGTTAGAAATGCCTGGTGCTATTTTGACAACCCAGGCTACTGGAAGGTGTCCCTGAAAATGGCCAGGGGGTGGAACCGGACGAGCTTTTTAAGATCACTTCCAACCCAAACCATCCTGGCATTCTATGATTAAATGACAGCAGTGGCAAGGACAGCTGCCTTAAATCAGTGTCTGTGACAGCTTGATATTCATTCTACATTTGCCACTGGAATTCCACAACTTTAGTTGTCTTTGTTTATTTATTTTGGGGAGCCTGAGGAGACAGGGGCAGGTACTGACCTCCTGCTCTACGTACTGCAGTAGATAAACCCATCCTGTGAAATCCTGCGGATTGTCCTCTACTACTTTCCAAAACTTGTCAAAATCCGGAGGGAAGTCAGCCTCGATATCTGTGGTCTGTAAGCTCTCAATGTTTGGGATTTCGCTCTCCTGCGTGTTGTCCTCGTTGAGGTCTGGGGAGCTGTCTGGGGACTGCTCCATCTCGGTGACACTCATGATCTCGGTGCTGAAGTCCATGTGCTGCTCCTCGGCCGCGCTCTCGGCCTCGGGCTCCGCGCTCGCATTGCCCACAGTTGGCTGCTCCTCCTCCGTGCTCTCTGCGTTCTCCATGGCACCGCAGCGACTGGATCCTGGGGGAACAGCTCCCTTCAGCACTCCTGGGGCACAGCTGGGCTCAGATCCCCAGCTCAGAGTGCCCAGGTGCTCCAGGCACCCCTGCGTGTCACCACAGCCCCCATGGCACCTGCCTCACACATCAGCCTGGCTCAGCAATAAAAATATTAACAGCAGAGATCTTCACATCTGCACATGCAAACTGTGGATTTCTAAAAAACTACTGCAGGGAGCTACTGAGGTATAAAAGTGAATCATTACAGTTTTCCTGTAGGAGCCCAGTGGAAGTTTATTCTAAATAAAGAATTATGTTCTGTCACAGACATCTTTTCATGAAAAATCTTTTCCTTAAGATTTTTCCTCCTGAGAAGCTGGGAGGCCTCAGGAACAAAATGCAAACAATGGTTATCTGCTGCTGTGGAATGCAACAGGTGCATCTGGGATTGGTCTCATGGGGTTGTTTGTAATTAATGGCCAATCACAGTCAGCTGGCTCGGACTCTCTCTCTGAGCCACAAACCTTTGTTATCATTCTTTTCTATTCTATTCTTAGCCATCCTTCTGATGAAATCTTTTCTTCTATTCCTTTAGTATGGTTTAATGTAATATATATAATAAAATAATAAATCTAGCCTTCTGAAACATGGAGTCTACATTCTCGTCTCTTCCCTCATCCGAAAATCCCCGTGAACATGGTCACAATGTTCAAATTCCACAGAAACATTCAGGCTGGAAAAGCTGTCTGAGACCATCAGGTCCAAGTCACTCCAGCAGTGCTGGGGCCACCATGGACCCACGTCCCTCAATTCATTCCATTTTCCTATTCAGTACAAGTCAGTACATTCTTTGTGAAACAAAGGTATTAAAAGGTGCCCTCAACACCAGGCTAAAGCAAAGACAGGAATTCCTGTCAGCACCGTCTCAAGCCCCTTTAGTGATGCCCAAACACACCCAGCAGCACCAGAGAGCCACAGAAATGCTGTGGCTGCCCCTGACCTGCAGCCCCTCAGTGCCACCACTCCCAGTGCCAGGCGCTTCCTCCCGGCCCTTGGGACAGACTCTGCTTCCCCCCACTCCTCCTTTGATGTCCCTGCCAAGAGCCACTGCCTGGCCCTGCCCTGCTGTGCCAGCTCCAGGCCAGCCTGACCTGGCTGGGTGCCACCCAGCCTTGGCTGTGCCCGGCCTTGCCTCCCAGAGCCAGAGCAGGAACACTGAGCTGAGGCTGCTCCGTGCCCCGGGTGGCTCAGGGACCCCAGGGACAGCACCCTGCAGGACACAGCAGCGCCCAGCGCTGAGTGCAGCTGGAAGGGAGCACAGTGCTGGACTGACACCCAGGGACAGCACCCTGCAGGACACAGCAGCGTGCAGCTGGAATGGAGCACAGTGCTGGACTGACACCCAGGGACAGCACCCTGCAGGACACAGCAGCGCCCAGCCCTGAGTGCAGCTGGAATGGAGCACAGTGCTGGACTGACACCCAGGGACAGCACCCTGCAGGACACAGCAGCGCCCAGCGCTGAGTGCAGCTGGAATGGAGCACAGTGCTGGACTGACACCCAGGGACAGCACCCTGCAGGACACAGCAGCGCCCAGCGCTGAGTGCAGCTGGAAGGGAGCACAGTGCTGGACTGACACCCAGGGACAGCACCCTGCAGGACACAGCAGCGTGCAGCTGGAATGGAGCACAGTGCTGGACTGACACCCTCACATCCTGCACTGCACTCCTGGTTCCTCCTGTGCTCTCCTCCCAGCAGGTGGCAAACACATTTGGGATTTCCAAAAGAAAGCAAAAGTGCCCAGCCCAGAACTCCCCAGAAACCTGAAGAGACAACACCCAGAGCACTGCTTTCACTTCAACAAGGGGATGGAAAAGACACCACTACATCCTGGGTGAAGTTCCTGCCAGAAAGGAAAAATCTCTCTCCCTTATCTTCGGCAGCTTCAGCTCCTGGGATAACAGCTCATGTTTCCCCAGGAGCTCACCAAGCCAAGGAACTTTGGCACAATGTCCAAGAGTCCATGTGGTCTACCCTGCAAGTTTTCTAATAAGTGCTTTTTAAAGCATTTCTGCTCTCCATCATTAGGCAGCCACGGCTTGGAGCAGCCCGGGGTAGTGATGGGTGTCCCTGCTCACGGCAGGGGTGGAACTCGATGGCTTTGAAGTGTCTGCCAGCCCAAACCATTCTGTGCCTCCAGATTTTGAGAAAAACCCTCATCTGCAACATTAAGTTATACATTAAGTATCAAAGAGTATCACTGTGCCTATCCCAGTGCAACAGGCAGAGATGTGAATCACTCAGAGGCTGCTGCACTTCCGAGGGTGCCTCGTGCGGGTTCTAAAACCGAGTGGTAAGAGGAGGGGGTGACACAAACCGCAGCCCCGACACCAGAAAAAACACTTTAAAGGCTCTTTACAGCTCTAAAATGTGGCCTAACAGTGACAGAGGTAACTGGTGATGGGATGAGAGGAAATGGTTTCAAATTGCACCAGGAGAGGCTCATGTTGGATATTGCTCCATGGCAAGGCTGTCCAGCCCTGGCACAGCTGCCCAGTCCACATCCCTGGGGAGGACTTTTTTGAAATCCCTGGAGGGATTTAAAGCCCTGTGCATGTGGCACTTGGGGACACCGGGTGGCCTTGGCTGCACGGGAGAATGGCTGAACTTAATGATCAGCCTTAACAATTCCACGGATTCTGTCATTATTAGAAATGCAGTAATTAATGATCTAAACTTATTCTGATGTTTAACAGATGTTTTCTCTCTCCAGCTGATTCAGAAGACATATTCCATCTTAAAAATTCAGCTCTCAAAATCCAGCTGTGTTCAGGTAAGGAGGGAAAAAAGGATGAGGGAGAAGCTGTAGGATGGGCATACAAGGGCTGAGATTGTGAAAACTCACAAGGATCGGCACACGTGGCTCCAAACTGAAACCAAGTCTGTCTGACAGCTCTTCCAGCCAAACACCTTCCAGTCTGATCCCAAAATCTGACAGCAATCCATGGCTTAAACCAGCCAATGCAACAGGCCACAAAAGTCCAGGGGTGGGGCACACCAGGGAAACTTAATGCCGGGGTTTCCACCTTAATCTTAATTCCCCCATCTTAATTCCGGGGCTTTTCACGTTAATTCCAAAGCGTTTGACATCACACAGGCTAAACAACTGAATCAGAGTATCAGCTATACACACACAATGGTATTAAATAATTGATGCCAACATGTATTACTCAGCCTGCTACAAGACTGCTGTACACAAAACTGCCGCTCATAAACGTGAATGAACGAATGGGAAACAAAGAGGGAAGCTGCAGAGGAGCAGGAATGCGGAGCCTTATCTGAGCTCTGCCCAGAACGCTCCATTCACAGCCCTGATAAGGCGCTGCTGGATCCACCCGGGGCAGGGCCGGCGCTGCAGGGCCCAGCGCGGCTGGGCCGGGATTGCGTTTGAATCACGGAATCATTCGCTGGAGAAGCCCTTCAAGGCCATCGGGTCCCAGCTGTGCCCGATCCCCACCTCGCCACCAGCCCAGAGCTCTGAGTGCCACGTCCAGGAATTCCTCGGACACCCCTAGGGACGGGCACTCCAAACCTCCCTGGGCAGCCCCTGCCAAGGCCCGAGCCCCCTTTCCATGGGGAAATTCCTGCTGGTGTGCACCCAGAGCCTCCCCGGCCCAGCCCGAGGCCGCTCCGTCTCCACCAGGGCCTCTGGGGCCCAGGCTGGGCAATAACGTCACAGCCCGCGCGGCGCGGAGCGGCTCCGCCAGGGCCCGTTACTCGCCCAGCGGCCGTTCAACGCAGAGAACGGGGACACAAGGACACAACACGGATACCGGGATGCACCCCCACGGCTCAGTTCCCCTCTCGAGCAAACCCGAGGCCTGGCAGCGGCCGCGGGGCCCACACGGCGCTCAGAGCGCCCCGCGCGCGGCCCGGCCTCCCCCGCCTCGGCCTCCCGCCCCGGCTGTCCCTCGGCCCGGGCGCTCCCGGCCGCTGTGGGAGCTCCCCGCTCTCCTCCCCTTGGCCCCGTGCCGCCGCAGCCCCCTCGCCCCTCCCCGGTACCTGCCGGGGCCGCCACAGCCGGGGCCGCCACAGCCGCCGCCGCCTCGCCCGGGCCTCACGCACCGCGCACGCGCACTGCGCCCCGCGCGCGCGCACCGCCCGCGTGCTCGCCTACCCCCGCGCGTGCGCACCTGCCACCCCCAGCACCCGCCCCTTCCCGCCAAATGGCGCCGGGCCCTGAGGGACAGGGCTGCGAGACAGAGCCCAGGACGGGAACGAAATAAATACAGCCCACTAAAGGGAATAGAATAAATACAGCCCCCTATGGAAACACATCCCGGAATCATTAGGATGGGAAGACAGCTCCAAGATCACCCAGTCCCGCTGTCCACGCAGCAGTGTCACTGTAGCCCTTAAACCACTAAGCCAAGTCCCCCACACCACCTCCAGGAATTCCTGGGACACCTGCAGGGATGGGCACTGCAACCCTCCCTGGGCAGTGCCAAGGCCTGAGCCCCCTTTCCGTGGGGAAATTCCTGCTGTGCCCACCCTGAGCTGCCCCGGCCCAGCCTGAGGCCGTTCCCTCTGCTCCTGTCCCTGTTCCCTGGAGCAGAGCCCGACCCCCCGGCTGTGCCCTCCTGGCAGGAGCTGTGCAGAGCCACAAGGGCCCCTGAGCCTCCTTTGCTCCAGGTGAGCCCTGCCCAGCTCCTCAGGGATTCTGCAGCCCCTGCCCAGCTCCTCAGGGATTCTGCAGCCCCTGCCCAGCTCCTCAGGGATTCTGCAGCCCCTGCCCAGCTCTGTTCCATTCTCTGGACACACTCCAGCCCCTCCATGTCCCTTTTAAAGTGAGGGGCCCAGAGCCAATCCCAGGATTGGAGGTCCCTCAGCAGTGCCAGCACAAGGGACAGCCACTGTCCTGGCCCTGCTGCCACACTATTCGTGGTGCAGGCCAGGTGCCTTTGGCCTCTTGCCCACCTTGGCATGCCTGGGCTTGTGTTCAGCCACTGTCACTGAGTTTCTTTGAGCAGAGCAGCTCTTGAGCCCGTCCTCCCCAGCCCTTTGCAGAAATACATCCCTGTACAGAAATAAATCCCTTTATTTTTCAGTCCAATGTGTCCAGAGCCCGCAGCTGGAGAAGGGTCAGGGTTCATTCTCCCCACTGCCCAGCCCTGAGACAACAAATACTGCACCACTGCCTGTGGGGGTACAAAAATACATGTTTTGCACAAACAGCACTGCATCCCTGTGTCCAGGACTCTCTTCCACTTCTCCATGTACAGCACAGTGCTGATGTGACCGTGTGGTTCTTCACAGGCAATCCAGGGACAGGTCCTGGACTGGAGGCTCTGGAGGGAAGCACAGATGGGCTGGAGCGGCTTCTCCATGGCCATGCTGGTGACAATGAGGGAAGCCAGCCCCACAGTGCCCAGCACAGCTCTCCCAGCATGGCCCAGTTCAGCCCCGCACACTGTCCCACTTCAGGCCCTCAGGCTGGCCCAGCACAGCGCAGTTCAGCTCCCCAGGCTCTCCCAGCACAGCCCAGTTCAGCTGCCAGGCTCTCCCAGCCTGGCTCCGGTGTCTCTCCCGGTGCAGTCCAGCCCAGCCCGGCTCTGGGGCTCTCCCTCAGGCACCGTGCCCAGCTCAGGGCTGCTCCCGCCCGTGTCCCGGCAGCACCGTCCGTCCATGTGCCCGGCTCAGGCGGCGCTGGAGCTTCACCTGGGGCAGCCATTTCACAATTTTACGTTCCCGTCTCCAAAAGCTCCTCCAGGTTCTTCCTGATGTGCGGGGGCTGGGCGGCGGCGTGGGCGAGCAGCCCGGGGCCCATCTGTGCCCACAGCGCCTGGGCCAAGGCGGCCGCGGCCGTGCGGGGGCCGGGCACGGAGCCGCCGCCCGCAGAGCTGCCCAGCAGGTGCCACAGCACGGGCAGCACCTTCTGCTCCACGGCACAGGGCTTCCGAGGGTACAGCTCCGGCACCAGCTCTGCAATAAAATATTACATTTAAATTAGAATTTTGATGGGATCCCCAGCTTTGAGAGGGTACAGCTCCAGCACCAGCTGTGCCGGGAGAAAACACTCATTTCAGTGACACTTGTAATGGCATCCCCAGCTACGAGAGGGTACAGCTCTGGCACCAACTCTGCCAGGAGAAAACACTCATTTCAGTGACACTTGTAATGGCATCCCCAGCTACAAGAGGGTACAGCTCTGGCACCAACTCTGCCAGGAGAAAACACCAATTTCAGGTACACTCCTAAAGGGATCCCCAGCTATGAGAGGGTACAGCTCTGGCACGAACTCTGCCAGGAGAAAACACTCATTTTCAGTTACACTTGTAATGGGATCCCACCTTCAACAGGGGTACAGCTCCAGCATCTTGCAACTCTGAAGAAAACATTCATTTAAATTACAATTTTGATGAGATCCCCAGCTTTGAGAGGGGTAGAGCTCCAGCACAAGCTCTGCAAAAAATATTCTTTTAATTTACAATTTAGATGTGACTCCCAGCTTTGAGAGGGGTACAACCCCAGCACAAGCTCTGTCAGGAGAAAATACTGATTTAAATTACAATTGTGATGGGATCCCTGCCTTTGAGAGGGGTACAGCTCTGGCACCAGCTCTGCCACGAGAAAATATTACTTTAAATTATAATTTCAGTGGGATCCCCAGCTTTGAGGGGGGTACAGCTCCAGTACTCGCTCTCCAATAAAATATTCATTAAAATTACAATTTCTATGGGATCCCCGCCTTTGAGAGGGGTTTAAAAGCACTTAAATCATCTCCTCAAACTGCTGCTGTACACAAGTTTGCAGTTGCAACATCATCAGCTCCCATAAAAAATACGAGATTTTCCCACAACCACTCCTTTTATTCCTCCCAGGAGTTCACACAGTAGCAGCAGTGCTGCTGATAATTACACTTTTCCATTAAGCTAAAAAACTCAAAGAAATAAAGGAGATTTTAGGTTGAGTTTTTTTCAGTTAGGATTCTCATAAGGACCTTTATTTTTCACAGTGTAAGGTCTGGTATTTCCAATTTCCCCTCTATCTCACAAATAAGCAGTAGATATTTAAGAAAAAAGCAGCCTTATACTGTAAATATAGAATCATAGAATGATGGAATATCCTGCGGATGGAATATCCACAAGGATCACAAGTCCAGCTCCTGGTCCTGCACACATACATATAAAATATGTATAAAATAAATATATATGTTTATAGGATGAAATATTTTCCTCACGAATGAATTCAGTGTTTCATTAGCAAATGTTTCTCTTTCTGACAGAACAGCCTCTTCTGATATATAATATAAAAATCCCAGCTAGAGAGGGACTGCTTAAAGGCTGTTTAACACCCTCAAATTTAGGGATATTTCCAGAACAGCCTGTTCACTGTGTTAGTGAGTTCCATTTCACACAGAACTGCTCTGAAAATGAGCCAAGGAAATGTTTGGTTCAAGCATATTCCTCATAAAGACATTCCTTGTTCATTTCAAGCATGGAAATTCAGCTTTTCTCGAGGAATTCCTGGCTGGGCTGGGATTGCCAGAGCAGCTGTGGCTGCCCCTGGATCCCTGGCAGTGCCCAAGGCCAGGCTGGACATTGGGGCACCCTGGGACAGTGGGAGGTGTCCCTGCCATGGCAGGGGTGGCACTGGCTGGGGTTTGAGGTCCCTTTAACCCAAACCACTCTGATTCCTGGCAAGAGCATGAGGGAATGAGCACTGGGAGAGGGAATACAGTGCCATGTTAAAATTATTATATGCTTAAGGTACTTATAAATGTTCATCCTTAAGGTATTTAAATAGATGAGGTATTTACATTTAAATTAGATCCTTAATATATTTATAAATATTTATAAGTTCCAGGTAGTTATAGATCTTCCATCTGACTATATAACACTAATGTTGATACTAATCCTTTGTTTTGTCAGCAATAGCTCCGATTTCCATTAAGGAACTGAAATGTGACAACTGCTGCACAACCTCCTGAGACAGAAGGGAAGGTACAGACCCACCTCCACCTTGCAATAATTTTCCTAATTAAGAGAACCCAACCAACCCAAGAAGCAAAGGACAGCAGCACTTTACCAGCCAGCTTTTCTGTCAGGTCCTGCTTTGCTTTTCCACTCAGGAACTGGGCTTTTGTGCAGAACGGCTGCAGGAGCAGGGAGGTGTCTAAAGGCAAAGAGCAAAACACATAAATTCCTAAATGGAAATTAATTTATCTGGAAATAAACATAATATGGGAAAAGGTAAATAAGAAAATGCTATGGAAAAATAACCAAAGCACTACTGAGCAGTATCAAGGTGATTTGTGTGGTGAGAATAAACCCAATGACTTTTACAGTGTAGCAACTCTGACTCTGTGCAACTCTTGGAAAGAGTAAACCTTTCAATTTACAACTTAATCACCACAATTAAAACTGTTTCAAATTAAGAGAAAATAAATTGCTCACCTAAGTGTTGACATAGAGCCTGGATCACGTTTGTGGCAGCTGCATAAATCCCTGGGTTTTTGGAGTTGAGGTTGTTGTCCACTATGGCAGGAATCAACATGTTGATCACAGGTGACAAATTGTCCTTGAGCAGTGGAATCATCCTGTGCATGGCCTCCAAAGCCACCTGGGTCACTTTGCTGTTGGAGTCGTGCAAGCGAGGCTTGAAAGCGTCAAAGATCTGGAAAAGCATCAAAGCAGCAGCCATGGAACTGGGAATCAACAAAGCTCATTACCTGCTTTAGTGCTGCCCTTTAATTGGCCACCTTGATGATGGCTCTGCTAGCTCCAGGGGCTGGAAACAGATGTTCTGTGAGGTCCCTTCTGACCCAAACCACTCTAGATTCTGGAATTCTGGGATATGCAAACACCTGGGATGATTTCTGAGCAAGTGAACCCAGATTTGCTATTTTAACCGCATGCATTAGTCTGATCTGAAGCCCTGCAGTGCAGTGACTCCTGGCACAGTAACTCTCACTGTGACCCAGAGTTCCTGCCAGCCAGTATTTTTAGGGAGACATGGCTCTGTTCAGCACAAGGAATGTCTGAAAGTTTCAAACCCATCCACAGATTGGACACCAGGAGGTTCCAGAGCACAATTCCATCATTCCACACAAAGATATGGCACTGCTGGAGGACAAGCTTGGTTTCCTTTCATTGTATTTGTCTTTAATTTATAGCTGCTGGATGTTTCTTTCTCCTACAGAACCTCCTTTCCTATTGGACAGGACCCTCATCCCGAGCTTTAGCACAGCAAATTTGGCATAACACTTTCCTCACCTTCTCCCACACACAAACTTGTAACACTACTTAGAGACAGTTTTACATTAATCCTTTCTTCTTTTTTCACAGCTATTCCATATTTGGTATTTACCCAAGAGTGGTGTGAAAAACAGCACAAAGATTCCAGAAATCATGGAATCACAGACTGCTTTCCATGGGAAGAGATGTTAAAGCCCATCCCATCCCACCCCCTGCCATCATCAGGGGCATGTTCCACCATCCCAGGCTGCTCCAAGCCTCATCCAACCTGGCCTTGGACACTTCCAGGGATGGGTCAGACAGCTTCTCAGGGCAGTGGTTCAAAAGTGCCCTGAGTGAAAAATTCCACATTTTTCCTCCTGTCCCCTTCCTTTCCTCCCTTAGTGCCTCACACAGACCCCCCCTACCCTCAATGTTCTCTGTCCATCATCCTTATTCCAAGAAGGATCCAAGACTTTTCTCAGAAAACTTGGTGACCCTGATGCCTGGTGCAGGCTGCCCCAGAGCAGAGGCTGGATGGAGCTCCAGAATAAAGCAGGGATTCATTCAAAGCATCTCCTCCATGGATCCACCTTGGGCAGCACCAGAGCCCAGCCAGGGCTGCACCCAAGATCAACCAAAATGGCCCCAAAATGCACGGCCGGGCACGGGCTCTGTCCCTGGGATCAGTTCTGCTCCATTTGCACCTTGCAGTTCATTGTCCCATTCCAGCTTTAGCCCCTGCAGTCCCACCCTGCTTGTTTTTCTCTCTCCAGCCCACGGGGTTTGTGCTCTGGGGCTGAGATTTGGGTCATTTGTCCTTGGTGCCCAGCTGGAGCAGGAATTGTTTTGTCTCCCTGCTCTGTGCACAGAGCTCAGAACTGCACCTCATCAGAACCATCCCCTGATATGGAGCCCAGACCCTCACACTAAAGCAGCACAGAATGTGAAAATACAAAAGCTGAACCTGAGGCATCTGCCCAGCTCTAAGCCCTCTGAATCCCAGTGTTACCTGTTGTAGTGAGCTTTTTAGTTTTATTAATATGCTTGCTGTTTAATTTGTAATTTTGTAATTTCCTTATGCTGTCCTTTTCTCTGCCTTTAGATGGCACAGGTTGCCCATTTTTTATTTTATGTCTTTAAAACTAGACTTGTTCCTTTATTGTTATTTAGTTGTTAGTTTTTTGTTTGTTACCTACCTATTTTCTGCCAAGTTTTAAACCCCTTCTACCCATACCCCTTCCCCAGAACTTTCTTTACTCCTCCTTCCATGAAATGCCAATCTCTCCCTGAACCTGCTCCTTCACCTAGGAACTTCAGTTTTGTATTCTTTCAAACCCCATTAGTTCACTGAAGCTGTTATCCTCCCTTGAAATCTTTCATTGTTTTATACACCTTATATTCTTCAGCTTGTGTTCCACCCCCAGGTCTCTGTAGGGGGATATAGCATGGGTAAATGAAGGTGGTATAGAATGTAATCTTATCCCCGAAAGAGCTGCAGCTAAGTTAATTATTAAAGATTAGGAGCAGGCCTGATTTTAACAGGCCATACCTGTAGCCAATAAGAAGAGTGTTATAAAGGAGTGGATTGGTTGGCTGAGGGGGAACTGGAGTTAGTTGGCTGCTGTGAGGACAAGGATGAGTCAGTGCCTAAAGGAGCTACGTACAAGAAATCTTGAGGAGGTATGAAACTCTAGCAATGTGGAACCCTTGCAATGTACTGACAATAGAATTCTTGCATGATAATGACAGTTCTCCTGATTAGTTGAACGCTGTATCCTCCCTTGAGACCTGCCCCCCTTTATAAGCCATTGTTTGCCCCCAGTTTGGGGTCCTGGCACCTTGGGGAGGGGGGAGTTTTGCCATTTATTAAAGTTACCCTGAGTTCTACCCCAGGCCTGTGCTGTGGCCCTTTTGTTCCACTGGTAGCTGGGATTCTGGGAGCCTGAGAGAGGGGACTGTCACCCCCTGTGACCCTCCAGCCAGAGCCTGAGAGAGGACTGTCACCCCCTTCACCCTCCAGCCGGAGCCTGAGAGAGGGGACTGTCACCCCCTGTGACCCTCCAGCCGGAGCCCCAGAGGGGACTGTCACCCCCTGTGACCCTGCAGCCGGAGCCTGAGAGAGGACTGTCACCCCCTGTGACCCTCCAGCCAGAGCCTGAGAGAGGACTGTCACCCCCTGTGACCCTCCAGCCGGAGCCTGAGAGAGGACTGTCACCCCCTTCACCCTCCAGCCGGAGCCTGAGAGAGGGGACTGTCACCCCCTTCACCCTCCAGCCGGAGCCCCAGAGGGGACTGTCACCCCCTTCACCCTGCAGCCGGAGCCTGAGAGAGGGGACTGTCACCCCCTGTGACCCTGCAGCCGGAGCCCCAGAGGGGACTGTCACCCCCTGTGACCCTCCAGCCAGAGCCTGAGAGAGGACTGTCACCCCCTGTGACCCTCCAGCCGGAGCCCCAGAGGGGACTGTCACCCCCTGTGACCCTCCAGCCGGAGCCCCAGAGGGGACAGTCACCCCCTGTGACCCTCCAGCCGGAGCCTGAGAGAGGGGACTGTCACCCCCTGTGACCCTGCAGCCGGAGCCCCAGAGGGGACTGTCACCCCCTGTGACCCTGCAGCCGGAGCCCCAGAGGGGACTGTCACCCCCTGTGACCTCCAGCCGGAGCCCCAGAGAGGACTGTCACCCCGTGACCCTGCAGCCGGAGCCCCAGAGGGGACAGTCACCCCCTGTGGGCCTCCATCCAGGACAGTGCCGGTTACCCTGACGATGCTGGCGAGCACCAGGCCCGGGCTGCTCTCCGTGTCCAGCAGCAGCTGGCGCACCCCGCGGATGCGCTCGCGGAAATCTCTGGCGCTCAGTGAGCCCACGAGGTCCCTGAGGTACTCCTCGCTCTCCAGGGCACTGCGAGGGGCTGCTCTCCGAGGGGCCTCCTGGCTCTCCGTGCAGTCCCTGTGCCAAAGGGAAATGCTGTTCCATGAGCTGGAACGGGAGGCTCATCCCACACATTCTCTTCTCATCTAAGTGCAAGTATCAGAAGTAAACACAAAGTTTCACCTTAAATGTGGTGAATTGAAAAGAAATCACCTGTCGCAGACATCTTTTTATGCAAAATCCTTTCCTTAAGATTTTTTCTTCCTGAGAAGCTGGGAGGCCTCAGGAACAAAATGTAAACAATGGTTATCTGCTGCTGTGGGATGCAACAGGTGCATCTGGGATTGGTCTCAAGTGGCTGTTTGTAATTAATGGCCAATCACAGTCAGCTGGCTCGGACTCTCTGTCCAAGCCACAAACCCTTGTTATTCATTGCTTTCTGTTCTTAGCTTAGCTGGCCTTCTGAAAACCTTTTCTTCTATTCTTTTAGTATAGTTTTAATGTAATACATATCATAAAATAATAAATCAGCCTTCTGAAATATAGAGTCAGATCTCCATCTCTTCCTTCAATATAAGACCCCTGTGAACAGTGACACAATCACCCAATAGTAATTTTGTTCCCAAAGTCTCATATCCTCTCTGCTCCAAATGCAGCTGGTTTTGTGACTGGGAACAATTAGGAACTTCCCTTACATCAGTGGGTCACAATCCCCCCAAAACTTATTGCAGTTTAAATCTTTATTCCCAGAGTACTTTCAAGGCTGACCCCAGAGCAGGTGCTACCACAGCATCTCTCCATGCTGAGCTGAAAACCCAATAGCTCTTCCTAGAATATTTAACAACAAATTTCTTGTGGCACCTGATTTCATTAGGGAGTCATGGAAAGAATTAAAAAACCTGTGGAATCACCTCTCTGTCCAAGTATTTACAGACCGTCCAGGCAGTCATGACCTCACTCCTAACTCCTGAACACAAGGCTTGAATGGGGAATAGAACAAGCAATCAAAATTGATCAGTAAATGTAGAACCAGCTATTATTTTGGACTGTGGAGGGTGTGTTAAAGAAATCTGGTTCTGAAGAGACACTGCAGTCACAGCCCTCTGAACTCTGTGTTCTTGGATGCAGTTTTTGGCTCGCTTTTAATCTGGGGGTGCTTCTTTTTCAGCTCATTCAATCACAACCCATGAAATGGCTGGGGTTGAAAGGAACCTCAAATCCCATCCAGTGCCACCCCTGCCACGGCAGGGGCACCTCCCACTGTCCCAGGGCACCCCAATGTCCAACCTGGCCTTGGGCACTGCCAGGGATCCAGGGGCAGCCAGGCCCCTGAGCAGAGGCAGCCCCAGGGATGGGTTTGTCTTTGCTCGAGGCAGGATTAATCCACACAGCTTCCCACCATCCTGCACCTGTGTGCACCACAGGGCCTCCCCACAGTTATCCTGAGACCCCAGAGCCCAGGGTTTGTCCCACCTGGCCTTGATGGCAGCTCATGTTTCATGGATCCATGCAAGAGCCTGAATGAGGGATGTGGGGCTCCAGGGGCTCTCCAAATGCAGTTTATTGTACCCAAGGTGTCACAGCAGCCCAGGGCCGTGGGTGACAGAGCTGTGCCCACAGCTGTCAGCTCCAGCTGCAGGCAGCCCTGGACACCCTTAGTTTAGGTTACAATGCATTATAGACTTTTCTGTGCTGAGCATCTTCATACAGCAGAACCAATCTATGCCTTAACTGTTACCTGTAGCCCATCATAACTGCTGTAATCACCATATTCATGTCACTGTTCTCCAGTCACTAACAGTTAGATCAAGACTCTGCTTTTCCTTGAGGGATGTGTAACTTTCCCAGCCCTGTGTGGTTTCTGTGCTCCCCCCTTGGCCAGGTTCCTCACAGGGTAATGGAGCTCATTACCTGTCTGGGATGATGGGAGCATCTCTGCAAGTAGAGGACGACCTCAAATGTCCAACACTTCCAGTCTGGGAACGCCTCCCTTTGGCTGAGGGTGTATCCAAGGGCATCTCCCCCAGGCCCTGCACAAAGGCACAGCAGGAACTCATGGACCAGGGGAAGCACAGGGAATCACTGTGGCTGCAGTGCTGCAATTGTCCACACCCAAGAGTCCCCAGGACACCTCCAGCTGCCCAGGTGCTACACAAGAGCTTTCCCACACACCTTCTCTCGTAGGCTGCCAACAGTTTCCTTAATGTAAGGCAAATCCTTGGGGGGCACAAACTTCTCCAGGATTTTATCCAAGTCAGGATGAGCCATCATGCTGAAGAGCATCCTCCTCCCATAGTACCTGCAGGAGAGCACCAGGACATCCAGAACAGGGACTGGCTTTGTCATTCCAGGTGTGTTATTCCAAAATGGAAAGGTGCAGGGAGACTGTGTCCAGGGAAGGGAATGGAGCCCCAGGAGAGGCTGAGGGAGCTGGGAAGGGGCTCCAGAACCCCTGAGGGAGCTGGGAAGCATTTGTGGCTGCCTCTCCTCTGTGCCCAGCACAGCACATCCTGTGAGCCCCTCTCCTCCTCAGCCAGTGTGTGTGGGAGGTAACCAGGTGATTCCTGCCACAGGCACCACCCTGACAGTCCCACCAGTGCTGGGATAGCAGCTGCACTCAAAGGTTTGTTTGGAAGGGACCTTAAATCCCATCTCCTTCCACCTCTGCCAGGGGCAGGGACACCTCCCACTAGCCCAGGGTGCTCCAGGCCCATCCACCCTGACGGCTCCCCCAGTCTTTTCCCTCCTAACCCATCCAGCCCCTAGGGCAAAGCTCCAGAGGCAGCAGGGCTGTGTCCCCAGGGAGTGCTCACCCCATAGCTCCAGGGCTCAGTGACAGTTCCTGTCCCCAGCAGTGCTCACCCCACACCCCAGGGGCTGTTCCCCATCCCCAGCAGTGCTCACCCCACACCCCAGGGCCTCAGTGACAGTTCCTGTCCCCAGGAGTGCTCACCCCACACCCCAGGGCACAGTTCCCTGTCCCCAGGTGTGCTCACCCCACACCCCAGGGCCTCAGTGGCAGTTCCTGTCCCCAGCAGTGCTCACCCCACACCCCAGGGCACAGTTCCCTGTCCCCAGGCAGCACTCACCCCACACCCCAGGGGCTCAGTGACAGTTCCTGTCCCCAGCAGTGCTCACCCCACACCCCAGGGGCTCAGTGACAGTTCCTGTCCCCAGCAGTGCTCACCCCACACCCCAGGGGCTCAGTGGCAGCTCCTGTCCCCAGCAGTGCTCACCGTGTCTGCTGGGAGCTGTCCTGCACAAACCTGGCCATGGCGGGCAGCAGCCGCTCAGCCACGGGCCGGCCCGCGGCCAGCACGCGCTCGGGGCCCAGGCGCTGCACCATGTCCCCCACGTGCTGGGCTGTGCATCTCCTCACTGCCGAGTGCAGGTGGCTGGGGAGGGACGGAGGGAGACAGCCTGAGGGACGGCCCAGCCTGCGGGGCCGCTCCCAGCCACACCAACCCTGCAACCGGGGATGGGCTGGAAGGGACCTCCGGGCCCATCCCCTGCCAGCCCTGCCATAGCCGGGGACACCTTCCAACAATCCCTGGGCTCGGGCAGGGGGGGTTGGAGTTTCAGTTCTAGCTTTCATTTAGATAATTTCATTTCACAAAGCATATGACTGTTCTCTCGACGAGCTCTATGACAAACCGGCCCCTGTGCTCTGAGACACACCTGGGCACTTGACTAAAACTGACTAAAGCAAATTGACTTGATGTCACTTTAAAATTGACTAAAGCAGAGCTCAATCGACTCCTAAAGATCCTGCAGGAGTCTCCTGATCCCTGCTTTGCACAAAATAAACACCTGTGCTGATGCAAGGGAGAGAACAGCCAGAATCAGCTTTCAAACTCGTGCAGCAAATGATCCTTTTATCTAAATCCTGCTGCCCCAGCTGGTCCCACTTGTGCTCAGGAACAAAATCCTGCAAACTCTAACATCTCCAGTTTTATATTTGGATTAAAAATGCTACTTTGAGGACAACTTGTAACTCCTGCTGCACTTTCAAGGGGAAAACAAGAATTGAGAGGCCGAGAGACCTCACTCCATGAAGGAAACAAGCCCCTGGTCATGGAAACGGCTGGAGAACATTTGTGTGCACACAACACCCTAGAGTTAAACACAGTGCATACAGGTAAGAAACAGGATTTTAAAATTCCTGACGTAAAACCACTCTCAGCTCTATCCTGGAATCATGCTCTTGGATCAGGACTCTGCTCACAGAATCCCAGACTGGGATGGGGAGGAACCTCAAAGCTCATCTTGTTCCACGCCCTGCCATGGGCTGGGACACCTCCCACTGGAATTATTCTTGTTGGCAAAGTCAAACCCAACTCTGGAGCTGATGAAGAATCAGTATTTCTGTCTAGTCAGGCTGCCAGCACTAGAGCCATGATCACAGAGGGCTGGAAAGGAGCTGAGCAGAAACCAGGTGCATTTAAGAGGTCCCATGAATTGTAAGTGACACCATAACTGAAGGATTGTGTTGTGGTGAATTTAAGCAACTCAGCCCAACTTAGAGAGAAGATCCCTTGTGGAATTACAGTTGTGTCAGACAATCCTTCTCACTTCCTACTGAGACACAGGTTTCCCCTCTGAAGGGTCATTCCATATTCCTGTCACAGCCTCTGGAGCTGCAGCTGCCTGTGCTCCAGGAGCTTTCCATGGCCAGAGCTTCCTAAAGCCAGGCCTAGAAAAGCTGCACCTTTAGGCCATGCCCTGATGTGTGATCCATTAAAAACATCCTGTACTCCATGAATTGGGAAAGTGTGAGCTGTGAACAGGTTAATCTGTGCCCAAAGGCAGTATTCAGCTCATTCTGATGCCTCAGATAGCAGAAAACCTGCACAAACTCACCAAGTGGAGGGGACAAATCCCTGCAGAAAAGCCCTGAGCAGGTGAGTTTGGATCTCAGGGAAGGTGGGGAGGTCTGGCAGAGATAGCCCTGCCCAGGAGGGCCAAGGGGCTCTGGGGCCAAGAAGGGAGAACCCAAACAGGGCACTGCCCCTTGGTGTGAATGAAGCCATGGGCAGTTCCTGCCTGCTGCTCCTGAATTCACACAATTATGGAATCAGCCTGCTTTGTGTTGGGAGGTCACAAATCCATGGAAAAGGACACCTTCCCTACCCCAGGCTGCTCCCAGCCCTGTCCAGCCTGGCCTTGGACTATTCCAGGGGTGGGACATCCACCCCAAATCAGTCTGAACCCAAATAATTCATAAAGAATGGAAATCCCAAGGCTGACTTCTGCCTTTCAGTTTACAGAGCAGGGAAGTGCAGCAGAGCTGTCAGGAGACAGAATCCATGTATCCCCAGCAAGCAGCTGCCCAGGAAACAAAAGAGAACATTTGCAACTCTGAGGGTTGGAGCTGTGCAGGAAATCTGTGGAGAGATTTTGAATGGAGCACCTGAAAAGTGTCATGAAGGGAAATGGAGCCTGGAAATGTCAGCAAGGGCTGGCAGAGAGGAGAGGAAGCACCAGGGGGTGGCTCAGATGTGGTGAGCAGTGAATGAGGATGGAAAAGGAAAACAGACTGATCAGGGCCAGGGAAAGAAGGGAATTAACTCCACAAAAGAATGGCACTGAGAAGGAAATTAAAATGCAGACACAAAGGCTCAGCCTAGAGAGGAGGAATCAAGCAAGATAGATGCAGCTGGAGAAGTGGAAGTTATAAATCAGTTTTCTAAATAAAGAGAGGTGCTGAGAAGTGGCCAAGGCAGGAACTGACTGCAGAGCAAAGGAGGAAAAGAAAGAACATGATGTCAGCTTTACCAGGCAAAGCAAAACAGCAGCTCCCCAAGAATATACAGTAATAGCAAATAAAATCACTGAAGTGATGCAAAACAGCCAGAAAATACACTAAAATCAACAGCCAACCTCTTACACAATGCACAGAAAGGAACAGAGGGGCTTTAATTCAATTTATGCCAACAAACATTGCCCTGGGTAGAGGTTTAGCACAGCTGATTTACTGGTTTTCACATTTCTGTCTACTGCACTCTGATTTGATGGTAAAAAGCCTACATTTGATAAATTACTCTATTCACAATATTCTTTATAAAGTCTTTATAGGAATTACCTTTGCCCTCCATTTATAAGAGAACAAAGTGCACGTGCTGGAGTCACATTATTAACCATGGCCTTCAGTGCCTTGTCTACCTCTTCCCTTATAAAAGTGTTGGATTCCCCAGCTTTGTGCAAAAGGACTTTTACTGCATTATCTACTTCTTGATCCATGCTCTTTTTCAGGTGGGTGAACAAATCCCCTAAACAGACCACAGCAGCTCGAGAAACACCTGAGCGTAAATTCTTGACCTGCACACAGGAAAAACCCAAAAAACAATGAATAATGTTGATCAGAGAGACTTCAAAATAAATATTCATCTTTGCCCTTTGTCATTTTAAGTAACATTACAAGCAACTGAGAAACACATTTCTAACTTGATTCACAATGGGTGAGAGTTAAAATACACACTCATAAAAATGTTATAAAGTTAAAATCTACATTTTCTCAGCCTCTGAGTTTCAAATCATCCTTGAGACTGCTCAGTTGAGGAAAACTCACCAGAGGTGAGCATAAATCACTTCAGAGAGCTGTAAAATACATATATACACACAGAGGGCCAGTGGAATATTCTGATAGGAAAATTTAACCTCTTGAGCCACAGCCAGAGTTGTTTCATGGAGCTTTGCAGTCAGAATAGGGGCATGGTAGGCAGACAAGCACCTGACAAAGTTCAGACCTTCAATTTTCTTCTCCCTGTGTGAAAAAATAATATTTAATTTCCATTCATTTGAAAAGCCTCATTAAAATATTCAAGTGTGGAGTTCTAAGGAATCAAATAGCAAACAAAGCGGATGGCAAAATAAAGCAATGAGAAATAATCCCAGAATGGTCTGAGTTCAAAAGGACCTCAAACCCCACCCAGAGCCACCCCTGCCATGGCAGGGACACCTCCCACTGTCCCAGGGTGCCCCAGTGCCCAGCCTGGCCTTGGGCACTGCCAGGGATCCAGGGGCAGCCACAGCTGCTCTGGGCACCTGTGCCAGGGCCTGCCCACCCTGCCAGGCAGGAAATAAAACAGGAAACTCTCCAAGCAAATCTGTATTTTCCACACCCCAGCTCTGCTCCCAGCTGGCAGCAGTGGCAATTAAAGGATCTGTTTCCTTCCCCACACTGAAGGGAGTAGCTCTGTAAGCACATCCCAAGTCAGGAGGTGCTTTTATTCCACACAAAGCACCAAGGATGAGCTGCTAATTCCACACAGAGCACCTAAAGGAGCTTCTAATCCCAAACAGAGCACCAAGGCTGGGCTGGTAATTCCACAGAGAGCTCCAAGGCTGGGCTGTTGGTTTTACACAGAGCCCCAAGGCTGGGCTGCTGACTGCACACAGAGCCCCAGGAAGGTGTTGCTGGTGCCTCTCCAGCCCTTAGACTGACTCCCCAGGCCTCTGGAGCCCAGTTCCCAGCCCTAATTTACAATGATCCCTTCATCTCAAACTTGACTGAATCCCCCTGTTGGATTTAGTCCTTTTCTGACCCAGAGATGGGGTAACTGAGAGGTGGTTTAAAAACTCCTATTTTTATAAACTTTTATATTTACCCAGTATGTATTTGTTCACATACAAACACATACTATGCAAATCCTCTGTCGAACTATAAAATTCCCTACAAATCCGTTTCCCACCCTGTTTCTCTCCTCTCTCACTCAGTGCCCTGGCTGTCTCTGCCCTGTGCTGTGTACCACACCTGCCCAGCCCCGTGCCCTCCCTGCCCAGTCCCGTGCCAGCCGTGCCCAGTGCCATGCCCAGCCCCGTGCCAGCCGTGCCCAGCCCCATGTTCGCCCTGCCCAGCCCTGTGCCCACCCTGCCCAGCCCCGTGCCCAGCCCCATTCCCTCCCTGCCCAGTGCCATGCCCAGTCCCGTGCCAGCCGTGCCCAGTGCCATGCCCAGTCCCGTGCCAGCCGTGCCCAGCCCCATGTTCACCCTGCCCAGCCCCGTGCCCAGCCCCGTTCCCTCCCTGCCCAAACCCGTGCCCAGCCCCGTGCCAGCCGTGCCCAGCCCTGTGCCCACCCTGCCCAGCGCCGTGCCCAGCCCCGCACGCACCAGTCGTGGTCAGCCAGCAGTGCCAGCGCCTCTGCCAGGGCGGGCTCGGGCCGGGGGAAGGGCAGCAGCTCGGCCGGGTCCAGCACCTCGGGGCTCCGCGTCACCGGCGGCTCCCGGCAGCGGCCCCGCCCCGGACACGGCTCCTCTGCGACAAGGACACCGTCAGGGACAAGGACACCGTCAGGGGACACAGCATCAGGGGCAGGGACACCGCCACGGGCAGGGACACCGCCAGGGACAGGGACACCGTCAGGGACAGGGACACCGTCACGGGCAGGGACACCGTCACGGGCAGGGACACCGTCAGGGGACACAGCATCAGGGACAGGGACACCGTCAGGGACAGGGACACCGTCACGGGCAGGGACACCGCCAGGGGACACAGCATCAGGGACAGGGACACCGTCAGGGACAGGGACACCGTCACGGGCAGGGACACCGTCACGGGCAGGGACACCGTCACGGGACACAGCATCGTGACAGGGACACCCCGTCAGGGACAGGGACACGTCAGGGGACACAGCATCAGGGACAGGGACACCATCAGGGGCAGGGACACCGTCAGGGGACACAGCATCAGGGACAGGGACACCGTCAGGGACAGGGACACCGTCAGGAGATACAGCATCGTGACAGGGACACACCGTTAGGGACACAGGACACGCCGTCAGGGACAGGGGACACCCCGTTAGGGACACGGGACACCAGCAGTGACAGGGGACACGCCAAGGGACACAGCATCAGGGACAGGGGACACGCCATAAGTGGCTGTGCCAGCTGCAGGCAGGCACAGAACAACACTGATGCACAGAGTGCTGCTGCAGGAAACAGGGTTTGCCAAGGACGCCAGACCCAGAGTGGTTTGGGTTGGGAGGAGCTGAAATCCCACCCATGGGCAGGGACACCTCCCACTGATGCCTTCAGATTCAGCTTTTGTGTTTTCCAGACTCTGCACTGCATTGGTTCACAACTCTGCACTCCACACACAGTGCCAGCAGCTCTCCTCACAGCTCAGGCACACAGAACAATCCTTTCCTCTCCTCAGCCCCACAGAACAATCCTTTCCTCTCCTCAGCCCCACAGAACAATCCTTTCCTCTCCTCAGCCCCACAGAACAATCCTTTCCCTCTCCTCAGCCCCACAGAACAATCCTTTCCTCTCCTCAGCCCCACAGAACAATCCTTTCCCTCTCCTCAGGCACACAGAACAATCCTTTCCCTCTCCTCAGGCACTCTCAATCCTTTCCTCTCCTCAGCCCCACAGAACAATCCTTTCCCTCTCCTCAGTCCCACAGAACAATCCTTTCCCTCTCCTCAGGCACACAGAACAATCCTTTCCCTCTCCTCAGGCACACAGAACAATCCTTTCCCTCTCCTCAGTCCCACAGAACAATCCTTTCCTCTCCTCAGCCCCACAGAACAATCCTTTCCTCTCCTCAGCCCCACAGAACAATCCTTTCCCTCTCCTCAGGCACACAGAACAATCCTTTCCCTCTCCTCAGGCACACAGAACAATCCTTTCCCTCTCCTCAGGCACTCTCAATCCTTTCCTCTCCTCAGCCCCACAGAACAATCCTTTCCTCTCCTCAGCCCCACAGAACAATCCTTTCCTCTCCTCAGCCCCACAGAACAATCCCTTCCCTCTCCTCAGCCCCACAGAACAATCCTTTCCCTCTCCTCAGGCACACAGAACAATCCTTTCCCTCTCCTCAGGCACACAGAACAATCCTTTCCCTCTCCTCAGGCACTCTCAATCCTTTCCTCTCCTCAGCCCCACAGAACAATCTTTTCCTCTCCTCAGTCACTCTCAATCCTTTTCCAGCCCCAGAAGCAAGGGCACTGCTGCAGCTCCAGCCCCAAAAGTGCAAGCAGGGGATGCAGGAGAGCAGCCTGGGAGGGTGGGACTGCAAAACCTGAGCTGGGATTGGACACTGAACCCAACATGGAAATGGGCCAAAGCTGATCAAAGTGGGAGAGCTCCTCACCCTGGCTCCATCTGGGGTGCAGCCCTGCCTGGGCTCCTGCACTGCCCAAGGGGTGTCCTGTGAGGGAATTATTTCCTTTGAACAAATCCCTGCTTTATCCTTTAACTCTGCCCAGCCTCTGTTCTAGGCATCACCACCATGGCAGGCCAAGCCCTGGCCTTGGACACTCCCAGGGATCCAGGGACAGCCCCAATCATTCAGAGTTTCATTCATGTAAATTCAATTTTGCACACAACCTTCACTTTTAAGAGTCACCAACACAAAGGTAGTGGCTGTTTAGTGTAAAAACAGATGCACAGTGTGCTAATAACATCATAAAACTTGAGGAGACACCAGACAAACCCTGGCCACCTTTGAGCACCATCAGTAGGAGGTTCTACTCTTGCCATTTTCCTACTGGTTATTTTAAAGGCAATTCAGTGCCAAAATGTACCCAGAAGGGTTTTGGGGACAGGAGGAGTCAGTGTGCTGTCAATGCATGTATCATTTCAGATCCTGATCAAACTAAAAGCCTCTGATGTTTCATGAACTCCCTCACAGATGAAAAATGATCAATGGAACCCCCGCTGAGGAATTAAATCCCCTCCAGCCCCACAGTACTGATCTTCCAGAGCACCTCAGGACTGTCCCCTGCACAAATAAATTGTATTTTGAAACTGTCCCACTCCACCTACCCAAATATTTTAAGAGTTTCCTGCCCCAGCTTACCAGAATCCAGCAAGGATGAACACTTGGACCTCTTCAAACTGGAGGTTCTTTTCAGGGAAGGGTTCAAGGCCACATTTTCTAAGGACAAAGACCCATTTCTTGGTGATGTCAGTAAATCCCCACAGAGACTAAACCCTAGGAAAGAAGGAAATGTCCAAAATACAATAAAACCAATCAGAAGCAAGTTAAAACTGAGTATTACCAGCCCTAATTTCCACTTCAGCAGCACTGAACAGGGAATATTCATTTAAGACAAACCCTCATCCTCACTTTCTGCTGTGAGTTTCTCTGGTTCACTCATACTCAGTCTAATCCTTTCCCAAGGGAATTCTTCCTTCCCTTCCAAGTCTTTGCCTTCCTGATGCTCTTTATGGTTGTGCTCTTTGTCTTCTTTCCTCCTCCTCCTCAGCTTCTCCTGAGCAGATTTTGACAAGGTCACTTTAATCTGCAAAAAAGAAATCAAGCATAAGTTACCCCAGAACTGAACCCCTAGTTCCTGATGCTGGCCAAGGTCAGCATGGAAAATCAGGACTTTCTCTGATCTGACCCTTCTCTCTCCTGTGTTTTTGACACTTTTTGTGCCTCAGGAACACTCAGCAAAAAATTTAATCCAGCTAAATTTAAGTTCAGTTTTTTAAATTTAATCAATTTACTGATTTGAATCTGATCCTGCCAAGGGTTCATATGTTCAATAGAAATCAGAAAATTAAGACACTGTAAATCATTAAGTTTCAGTATTCTTCAGATGTTACTCTAAAGGCTTGCAGAAAAAGTTCCATTTCAAAGTTTTTTGACTTTCTATCACAGCTCACTCAGATAAATCTTGCTCCATTTACATTTGTAAATAGTTTTTAACAAACAGCACCACTCCTCAGAGACCAGATTACGGCCAAATATTCAGGAAGGCTTTTAAGAAAATCTGATTGGAGCTGGATTTGTTCATCCTGGGGAAAACCAGACTTGATCCCACCCTGCCAACCCCTCCTTCCACATCTGCTTGTGCTGTGGGAGTCAGGGAGGGCATTTCCAGCCCCACTCCTCCCTGCAGCCCCTCTCCAGGGATCTGAGCACGGTGGGAAGCTCCTGGCACACCCAGGTGGCACCAGAAGAGAACCAGGAGCAGCAGCCCCAAGGCTTTGGCTGTTCCAGTGAAACTCCTGCTGGCCCAGCACAGACTGTAAGTGAGCAGGGCTGGCTTCCCCCCACACCCACCAGGCTGGGCAGTTCTTACCTCTCCTTCCTTCCCTGCATGGCAACAGGAACGGGAAGGGCTGTTCTGGAAGCTTCTCCCTGGGGCAGCCTCTGCTCCCTCCCTGGCACCCTGGGCATCCCCATTGGCCACACAGGGCACGGGCTGGCTGGCAGCTGGGCCAGGAGGGCTCCCAAAAACACCTGGAGGGCAGAACAGGGGTCACAGGCTGCTGGGGGATGGAAGGGACATCAAAGCATCTCACTCCAGACTGGAATGTCTATGCAGGAACTGTAACCCTTTCAGACATCATTCTTTGTGCTCCCATTGAACTGGGGATTGTGAAGGATCTACAACATTGCACAGATCTTTTTGTTCTTCTCCCACCCTACAAAGGCACATCTGCCCTCATTTCATAACTCAGAGAGACACAGGGGATGATTTTGGGTCTGCAGTACCTGTGCCAACCACAGCGACGTCTCCAGATGAGAAACCCAGATCATCCTTTGGTGCAAAACCAGGCACTGACTCTGCAGGGCCTGAAAGCACAAAGAGCACTCACTGTCCATCATGGTGGTTCTGCTCTGGGATGTGTTTCATCCTCCTAAAATATCACCCCACATCTGGATTGATCCCTTTGCTGAACCAGGGCATTGCCAGGTTACTGAAGCCAGCAGGATCTGTTGAACACCCAGATCAGGAATGTTCAAATCCCACTGAGAGGAGCCTGGAGCCAGGCTGGGAGAGCTGGGAATGTTCCCTGGAGAGGAGAAGGCTCCAGGCAGAGCTCAGAGCCCCTGGCAGGGCCTGAAGGGGCTCCAGGAGAGCTGCAGAGGGACTGGGGACAAGGCATGGAGGGACAGCCTGTGGACACAGCTCCCTCAGCTCCTTTCCTCCATCCAGTAGAAGCAGAATTGATTAAACACAAATAATCCTGATAGTATAGGGATAAAATGTTTCTAAAATCAAGGGATATTCAGGGCAGTTGGCAAAAAAGGCTGGGCCTGGTTGTTCCTGGGAAAATGTTAGGCTTTACTGGATCATGTGAAATTGCACCTGGGTAATCATTTAATGACTATGATAAATGGTATGGTTGTTAAATGTGATGATTGTTTGGTAATTGGATGTAATTATTGTTTAATTGTAACAAGAATAATGAGAAATGATGTTTGGGGGTTTGATGGAAATTACAAAATCCATGCTTGGATGAAATCAATGTATATAATAGAACAATGTAAGTTTAATAATTAATATGTAGTTATAAACAATAAGAGTATAAAAACGTGTTCATCCTGAGCCCATGTCAGAGTCAGCTTTGGGTCTGCACCCCTGACACCCAGAGCTCTCCAATAAAAGCAAGAAAAGTACAGAATCACTCTGTGATTGTGTGTTCCTGAACACCAATAATCCCCCAGAGTTCAGGGACCTGCAGTGAAACCCTGGGAGGGTGAAGCACACCAGGAGCACCTCACCTCAATTCCCACAGGAATGAACTGCACTCCTCACCTGAGCCCCCTGAAATCCCAGTTTGGCCCAGAGCAGTGGAAATTCCCTTTGTTAGAGGGATGTGGGCTCAGTGCCCAGCCCAGGGGCACTGTGTCCCTCAGGTGGGCACTGACAGGAACATACCTGTGTTGGGGGGCTGCTCTGCCCCCTCTGGCTCTCTGGGCCTGGCTGGAGATGCTTCTGCAGGATGGGATTTGCTGCCAAGTGCCGGGAAAGTGTCTGACCTGTGCAGACAAACACATTTTATAGCTGCAATTCTGCACAATGGTCAAAGCCCAGCCATAAACAACAACAGATTTCAGTTTCTCCATGGCAAAACTATTCCCAGTATTCTCAAAATGTTAACCCTGAGCAGGAACAGAATTCAGTGCAATTATTTGATGAGCAGGTCCATTATGAAGAACACCCTAAAGAAAACCCTTGTGAGGAAACCTTACACCAGGACTACATTTAGCATTCACCCATAAGGAAAGGAATTCTTTGCCTTGGGGATTGAGGATGCTGCTTCCAATGAGGCATTTTAAAGGTTATTTTTACAAATGTGACTCAGCACTAATGCACATGGGGAAGGGATGTGAATATAAATTAGCTCTGGGCTGCACAACTGAAATCCTTCTGTTTGTGAATCACTGCAGGCTCCTTCTGCCTATTTGCTTTTTATGTTCCCATTTTGCTTTCTGTTGTGAATGCAGCTCAGTGTCAGTGACATGGGAGGTTCCCTGCTCATGTAGGGCTGGAATTAGGGGATTTTTCAAGTCCCTTCCAACCCAAACCACTCTGGGAGTCTATAAAAGATGCTTTCAGTACACACAAAAATATCTTCAGAGCAGAGCTACAAACAGCTTCATCATGGACTCTGAGAGCAGAGGAGGAGATTTTTGGACTGGAATATTTGCAAAATTCCTCAAAACTCCTTTAATTCCATTAAACAATAGTTTATACTGCTGGGTTATTCCCTTTACAATCAGAGCAGCATTTGTCACCACCCAATTTCTATTTAGAAGAGCTCTGGGAAGGCATTTTAAATTCACAATTATCTCTCAGGAATAAATGGAACCAGCTCTTGATCCACAATAAGAAACATCTGCATTGTTTTCCTCTTCTCAACAAAGCCAATTCAATTTCCAGCCTGTAATAACCCAACCTCACCCTTCCTCTTGTCCTTCTCACTCCCCAGTTCAGCTCTGGCCATGTCCCTGCAGTGCCAGGGAATGTCTTTAATCCAATATTTACTGCCCCTGGCACTGCCCCCTGCCCTGGCCTAATGCAGCTTCACGTTGGAAGCCAGAAAAAAATAGAATAATGTCATTAAGAGAGGAACATAATTCATATAGAAAAATCAGAGGGGAACATAATCCACACAGAAAAACCAGGCTATTAAGCAAGGCAGCGCTATATAGAACATGTAGCAGTTAATATCATGATTTCACCAAGGCTGTGTGGGGTTCCCAGGCTGAGGTGACACCAAGTGACACTCACATCACTCTCCTCCTGGGGGCCAGCGTGGCCGCGGGGGAGCCCAGGGACTCCAGGCTGGAAATCCCACTCTCGCCGGTGGAGGTGGTGCCGGGGGAGGAGCCCAGCGAGGGGCAGTCCCCGGGAAATTCCAGTTTCACCGCCGAGTCGGGGCTCTCCAGCTCGGCCAGGCTGCTGCTCAGCTTGGCTCTCTTCTTGGCCGCGCTGCTCCGCAGGGAGCGCAGGGAATTCTGCATCTGCACGGGGGAATCACAGGGGAAATCACTGCACAGGGAAAAGGGTTTTCAGCTAAATGAAAATGATCCCAGGGAATTCTGCATCTGCACAGGGGGAATCACAGGGACACTCACTGCACAGGGAAAAGGGTTTTCAGCTAAATGAAAATGATCCCAGGGAATTCTGCATCTGCACGGGGGGAATCACAGGGACACTCACTGCACAGGGATAAATCACAGGGGACACTCACTGCACAGGGGGAAATCACAGGGACACTCACTGCACAGGGATAAATCACAGGGACACTCACTGCACAGGGGGAAATCACAGGGACACTCACTGCACAGGGGGAAATCACAGGGACACTCACTGCACAGGGATAAAGGGTTTTCAGCTAAATAAAAATGATCCCAGGGAATTCTGCATCTGCACAGGGGGAAATCACAGGGGACACTCACTGCACAGGGATAAAGGGTTTTCAGCTAAATAAAAATGACCTCAATTAATTCTGCATCTGCACGGGGGAAATCACAGGGGACACTCACTGCACAGGGATAAAGGGTTTTCAGCTAAATAAAAATGATCCCAGGGAATTCTGCATCTGCACGGGGGAATCACAGGGGAAATCACTGCACAGGGATAAAGGGTTTTCAGTTAAATAAAAATGATCCCAGGGAATTCTGCATCTGCACGGGGGAATCACAGGGGAAATCACTGCACAGGGAAAAGGGTTTTCAGCTAAATGAAAATGATCCCAGGGAATTCTGCATCTGCACAGGGGGAATCACAGGGGACACTCACTGCACAGGGATAAATCACAGGGGACACTCACTGCACAGGGATAAATCACAGGGGACACTCACTGCATAGGGATAAATCACAGGGGACACTCACTGCACAGGGATAAATCACAGGGGACACTCACTGCACAGGGATAAATCACAGGGACACTCACTGCACAGGGATAAATCACAGGGGACACTCACTGCACAGGGGGAAATCACAGGGACACTCACTGCACAGGGATAAAGGGTTTTCAGCTAAATGAAAATGATCCCAGGGAATTCTGCATCTGCACAGGGGGAATCACAGGGGACACTCACTGCATAGGGATAAATCACAGGGGACACTCACTGCACAGGGATAAATCACAGGGGACACTCACTGCACAGGGATAAATCACAGGGACACTCACTGCACAGGGATAAATCACAGGGGACACTCACTGCACAGGGGGAAATCACAGGGACACTCACTGCACAGGGATAAAGGGTTTTCAGCTAAATGAAAATGATCCCAGGGAATTCTGCATCTGCACAGGGGGAAATCACAGGGGACACTCACTGCACAGGGATAAAGGGTTTTCAGCTAAATAAAAATGACCTCAATTAATTCTGCATCTGCACGGGGGAAATCACAGGGGACACTCACTGCACAGGGATAAAGGGTTTTCAGCTAAATAAAAATGATCCCAGGGAATTCTGCATCTGCACGGGGGAATCACAGGGGAAATCACTGCACAGGGATAAAGGGTTTTCAGTTAAATAAAAATGATCCCAGGGAATTCTGCATCTGCACGGGGGAATCACAGGGGAAATCACTGCACAGGGAAAAGGGTTTTCAGCTAAATGAAAATGATCCCAGGGAATTCTGCATCTGCACGGGGGGAATCACAGGGGACACTCACTGCACTGGGATAAAGGGTTTTCAGCTAAATAAAAATGACCTCAGGGAATTCTCCATCTGCAAAGAGGAAAAAATCACAGGGGGTACTCAGTGCAGAGGGAAAAGGTTTTTTTCAGCTGTATAAAGTATTTTTCTGAGGGTTCAGCCCAGTCCATGGGGTGCTCAAGGCCCTGCTGCGCAGTGTGATCAGCATACACACTTTTTGAGGGGATTTTAATAGGTTTTTAGGGGATTACAATGATCCCTCTCCTGGGTTCACACAGCATCACTGGGATGGAAGAGACCTACAAGATCCTTCAGACCAACCCAATCCTAACACCTCAACTGAACCCTGGCACCCAGTGCCACATCCAAGCTGCTTTTAAATACATCCAGAGATGGTTTAGAACCACCTCCCTGGGCAGCCATTCCAGAACTTTATCACTTTTTCCAAAACGAACTTCTTGCTAAAATCCAACCTCTATTTCCCTGGGTGAAGCTGAAGGCTGTGCCCTCTGGTTCTGGCAGTGCTGCCTGTTTTATTTCCCAAAAACAATTATCCTGTGAGCAAACAGCCTCACAGCAGTGCTGTACCCCAGCTCCCCTCTCCAGAGCACAGGGACAGATTCCTGCTGGAACACAGCAACTGCTCTGTGCTCTTCAGTGGGATAAAGGAGGGGTTTGAGGGCTGCCAGCACACAGTGGGAGCTCAGGCTTCTCCCAGCAAATCTGCATATCCTAAAAACAGAACCATGGAACAGCTTGGAAAGGACCTTAAGGATCATCCCATTCACCCCTGCCACGGCAGGGACACCTCCCACTGTCCCAGGCTGCTCCAGCCTGGCCTTGGGCACTGCCAGGGATCCAGGGGCAGCCACAGCTGCTCTGGGAACTCATCCCAGACCCTCCCAGGCAGGAATTCCTTCCCAATCTCCCATCTAAACCTCCTCTAAATCATGCAATCAGTGCCCAGCAAGCAGAGATCCTACTGAAACAAGCAGGAAAATCTGTAATTATTGGAGTTTAATGCTGCAGCACTCTCCCCTCTGTTTGCTGACTATTTTTCACGTTAGAAATTCCCCCTCTGTTTAACACCTCGGGGTCCTTTCAGTGGGAAGCAGAGGATGGAAGGTACAGACAGAAAAGGAAGGCACAGACAGAAAAGCCAGCAAGTCACAGAACCCCAGAGTGGTTTGGGATGGAAGGAACCTTGAAGCTCACCTTGTCCCACAGGTGGTGACACCCTCCACCACCCCAGGCCGCTGCAGGGATGTGGAGCACAGCTAAAAACCCATTTATCCCATTTCACCCACCTCCTCCTGGTCCACCTGCTCAGGCTGCAGGTGCAGCTCTGCCAGCCCTGCTGCCAGCTCCGTGCCCTCCCTGCTGCCAGGGCGCTCCCGTGGGATGGGGGGCACGGGCCGGGCACCCCTCAGCGCCTGCCCTCTGCCCAGGGCGCTCCTCAGCTGCAGGGGGGGCTTCTCCAGCTGCAGGGAATGCTTCTCCAGCTGCAGGGGGGGCTTCTCCAGCTGCAGGGGGGGCTTCTCCAGCTGCAGGGGGGGCTTCTCCAGCTGCAGGGAATGCTTCTCCAGCTGCAGGGAATGCTTCTCCAGCTGCAGGGGGGGCTTCTCCAGCTGCAGGGAATGCTTCTCCAGCTGCAGGGGGGGCTTCTCCAGCTGCAGGGAATGCCTCTCCAGCTGCAGGGAATGCTTCTCCAGCTGCAGGGAATGCTTCTCCAGCTGGCTGTCCCCTGGAATACAGAGGAACTGTCAGGGATGGCGCCAGGACAAACCTCACCTGTCACTGCTGTGTCTATAAAACTCCTCCTGCCATGGAATGAGTGTTAAATGCACACTTGTGCAGGCTCAGGTATCAGTTTATTCCGCTTTTAGTGTCTCCTTCCTTCAGGAAAATAGAAATGAGTGTTCCATGCATGTGCACACCAAGGGACACACAAGGATCACCAAAGTCCATGCATGTGCCCTTAGTCCCTTTAACATAATTCACATAGAAAAATCAGGCTATTAAGCAAGGCAATACTATATAAAACACATAGCAGTATTTCCCTTTAAAAAGTAAATAACTTTCTTCATTAAGAGAAAAACACTCATCCCCAAACTTCCATGGAAGGTGCTGTAACAACAAAAGGTTCTTTTTCCAAAGAACCAGAAGAAAATCAAAATGCACATGGAAAACTGCATATGGTAAGTGAAAAAATGCATATGGTAAGTGATAAATACAATAACAAATAATAAATGCAATAGTAAAGCAAATGATAAATACATCTACAAGGCAGAGTCCCATTCCAGGGGCAGGAAATCCCCAAAGCATTCAGTTGGAAGTTTTCTACATATGCACAAAAATATGGGTCTCAGTGAAGATGAAATTTCAAACAGATTTCTTTAATCAGTGCAAAATTTTGTGTGGGAATTGTTTGTTTCAGAAACCTCCTGAGTGATTAGGAAGCAGTTTAAGCTAAACAGAGAATAAAGGCATTTTACCCAGGGGGTTGGAACTGGATGAGTTTTAAGGTCTCTTCCAACCCATACCATTCTGGGATTCCATGACTCAACTGAAGAGACAAAAAGGCAAAAAGCACTGAGTAACCCTTTTGTTGCACATGGATTAATCAGGGTTTGAACAGTCCCAGGTATTTCTGTGCTGACTTTCCCTAAAGTGCTCCATTTTGGGTTTATTTGAGTTGGAAGACAGACCCTGCCCTGAGACACTACAAAAAGCAGAGCTGTAGATATTTGGCTTTATGACAAATCCAAAGGCTCCACTTTTGAAGAGAAGCCTGCAGGGATGTGAGCAGTGAAGCCATCAGTAAATAAGTAAATAAATCAATAAATCCCTCCCATTCCTAACTGCCCCTGAGGCACTGCCCAATTCCCTCTCACTGCCACTGTGGATTTCCTGACCACTGAAAATCCCTCAAAATACAAGCCCTAAACCCCTTTTTATCACATTGAGACCATTCCCACCTGTGCTGTCTCCTGGCTTTTGGCTGAGCAGCTGCTTCTGGCCACCAGGCTTGGGCAGCCCCTGGAAGCTTTTGAGAGGCCAGGAGCTGGAGAGGCTCCTGGGGTCCTCCTGGCACCTCCCTGCCAGGGCAGCAGGAGCAGAGAGGTGCTTGGGGCTGTTCCTGGGTGATGCCAGGGGGAAGGAGGGCAGGATGAAGGTGCCCTGGCTGGCACTGGGACCCTGGAAGGACACGGTGGGCTCTGCCTGAGTGCAAAAACTTCTCTGGGTCTTGCTGGCAAAACTGAGGCTGGAACAAACTGAACAAAGGAAAAGAGAACAGTGCTTGTGGAAATTGGGTCTTGTAGTAAGAATTTATCATGAAATAATACACCATAAGAATGATTTCCAGTGAAATAATGCACCATAAAATGATTTCCAATGAAATCATCTGTCATAAGAACAATTTCCAATTAAATAATGCACCACTAGGCAGCCAGAGCCTGAAGGTTTTGCCCAAACAAGCAGACAAACCAACCAACTTCATTCTGCAAATTGCATTCCCCTCCAAAGGTGAGTTTAAGCCTTAAAATGATTTCTCAGGCAGGTTTTGTAGAACTGTATTTACAAAGCAGAGTGATGCAAGCAGATCAAACACTGCTGTGACCCTCCCTTTTCCCTAACACCCTGACACAGTCAGAGATCAAAGGGGGGCTGTGAATTAACAACCACTCATTAACTCACACAGGAAGGAGGAGCCATTGGGACAGGGCCTGAACAAGCTTCCAGTAGCATTTCCCATTTCTTGGGGAAGCACAGGGACAAAGGGACAACTCCAAAATGACATGCCTGGCAGAAGCCACCTACCTTTGTCCTGCTGACAGTTATTGAGTCCCAGAAACTGCAAACCAGAGCCCACACTGCCACTCCTCGCACGGCAGTATCCAAGTGTCCCACACTTCCCTGAAACCTGGGGCTGATGAGAGCCCAGAGCACCTTCCAAGAGAGAACACAAAAACCAAATCAGTGTTCACACATGCTGTCCAACGGAGAATATCCAATAATATTTCACAGGCTCTGAATGTGCAGACTCTGTGTAGCTCTGAGTGGGAAACTCATACTCCAAGCACTTCATTCCAGAGTCTCTAAGCAACCTCCAAAGGCAGCTCAGAGGGAAAAGGGAAAAGGGAAAAGGACTGGCTGCTCTTCCAGGGCTCTGCTCCAGCTGGGAGCTGCAGGGGGGCAAAGGAACCCCTGAACAATCCCCTCTTTGAGTGTGTGACAAAGAAGGGCAGCAAACACCTCAAAACCCAAGGCAGCAAACTTGGCAAGGGCGGCACTCCCCAGAGGGGACAAGGACAGGGCCCAGGGCCATGGGGACACAATCCCTCAGGTCTGGTCTTGCCCAGGCTTTCCAGATCCTTCTGGCCACTGAAATGTGCAAGGCAACAAGAGGCCAGGCCCTTGGAATCACTCAGAGAGAAGCAAGTCCTGGCTGCACAGGCCCCATGTCCTCTGTGATCTCAGTGATGCTCTCTAGGTCATGCAGCAATCTCTAGGAATCAGAGGCCTCCTTGTGAATGACAAAAACTGGGCAATTCTAGGGAGTCTTTGTAGGTTTAATGCGGCCTTCTTGTAGTTGTTCACTTACTAATTTTTGTAGTTGTTCACTTACTAATTTTTGCAATTGTTCACTTTCTAATTTTTGTAATTGTTCACTTTCTAATTTTTGTAATTGCTCACTTACAATTTTTTGAGAGCATTCAAATTTTTCTGTTCAAGAGGCCATTGACTATCTAAATGGGTTTTCTAAGATAACTTCAGAGTGGCAGGAGTTGTAGTTTCCACCAAAAATCCACCTCTACCTTCCCTCCCCACTGGGACAACACATCTCTCCCCATACTGTGATGGGTTTTTTCTCTACAAATTCATTTCCCACATGAAATCTGTCCTGCCTTGGCAGCTGCAGCCCATCCCTGTGCCCCCACTCACCAGCAGCAAGGGCAGGGTGCTCAGGGGACAGCTCCACACTGGGCTGGAGGGAAGTCCTGCAGGTTCTGCTCCTGCTGAAGAGCAGCTCAGCACTGCCTGGGATCCCCTGGGAGGGCTGGGCCTTCGGGGGCTGCAGGAGATCACTGGCTGCAGCCAACTGCGGGGAAAGCAAAATAAACTGTGTGGGAAGTGAAAGCACAGCCCTGCTCTGGGCAAACAGCACAGCTACAAACATTCCCACACAAGCTTCACTTTCCCACCTACCCAATATCTGAGTATTTTAAGCATTAGAAAGAGTTTTAGCTGGTTTGCAGGTCTTACTAAAATACAGGTTAAAACTACTCACACTGAAAGGGGAATAAAAACCCAACTGGGAGAGAACTGAACTATTTTAAAAATTAAACACTGACCATTTGTGCTATGTGCTTTAGATGGGGAAGTGTTTAAATAGACAAGAGAACCCCAAAATCCCAGAACTGAACATGGATCCCATCCCATGGATCCCATCCCACACACTCCAGATTCTTGCCAAACATACACTCCAGTCTAAAACTGTGCCTGCCAACACCAGCAGCTGTTACTGAGGATGGGCTATAGGTAGGGGGAAAATCTCAATAACACCAATATTTAACAAAGAAAAGGTCACGCTTTAAATAAATTTTTGATTTAATCAGTAAAATCAGTGATTTAGGTCATTCCCAGGCCGCTCTTCCTTCTGAGAGATACAGGAGGACAAGAAGCAGGAAAATGCTGAAGTGGTTTATTCCAGGTTATTTGGGATAAAAGATGTGAGACCTTGGCATTCCCACTCCTGCAATCACCAAACACTATTCCATCCACAGATCCTTCAGCCCATAGTGAAATATTCCTTGTGCAAACCACCTCAGCCTGGTTTCAGCTGGGAGAGGGGGAATTTCCTGCTCAGGAGCTGGTACAGGACAAACTTCCATCCCATTCTCCCATACAGATAAAGCAACATATGCAGAAGGAGTAAATTCCAACACTGCCATGACTGCACAGCTTTGCTCAGCTGCTCCCAGCCCAGCTCCAGGAGAGAAAACTCTGCTTCTTTGTACCCAAATTATAATTACAGCATTGCAAATTCACTGAACAGCCTTGGAGGCGGGAAATACAGCAATCCCAAAGGTGACAGATGTTTCCCTGGGATAACAGATCCTAGAAAAGGGATTCCTCTAAAGGGTTCAGATTCCTTTAAATTCCACACATGCTGGAAAACACCTGAATCCATCCACCACAGGAATTGGTAACTTGCTTATCAAAGCACAGCCCTTAAGAGTGACCCATGATGGAATCCTGGAATGGTTTGGGTGGAAAGGGACCTTAAATCCCATCCCATCCCATAGATCTCATCCCATCACATCCCATTCCATAGATCCCATCCCATCACATCCCATCCCATAGATCCCATCCCATCCCATGGATCCCATGAACCCCATCCCATCCCATGCCATGGATTCTATCCCATGGATCCCATCCCATGGATCCCATCCCATCCCATGGATTCTATCCCATGGATCCCATCCCATCCCATGGATTCTATCCCATGGATCCCATGGATCCCATCCCATCCCATCCCATGGATCCCATCTCATCCCATGGATCCCATCTCATCCCATCCCATCCCATCGATCCCATCTCATCCCATGCCATGGATTCTATCCCATGGATCCCATCCCATGGATCCCATCACATCCCATGGATTCTATCCCATGGATCCCATCCCATCCCATCCCATGGATCCCATCTCATCCCATGGATCCCATCCCATCCCATCCCATCCCATCGATCCCATCTCATCCCATGCCATGGATTCTATCCCATGGATCCCATCCCATGGATCCCATCACATCCCATGGATTCTATCCCATGGATCCCATCCCATCCCATGGATTCTATCCCATGGATCCCATCCCATCCCATCCCATGGATCCCATCTCATCCCATGGATCCCATCCCATCCCATCCCATCCCATCCCATGGATTCTATCCCATGGATCCCATCCCATCCCATCTCATGGATCCCATCTCATCCCATCCCATCCCATCCCATGGATCCCATCCCATCCCATGCCATGGATTCTATCCCATGGATCCCATCCCATCCCATGCCATGGATTCTATCTCATGGATCCCATCCCATCCCATGGATCCCATCCCACACCTTCCACTGCCCCAGGCTGCTCCAAGCCCAGTGTCCAAGCTGGGATCACAGCAAACATTCCCTCCCTGCATCCCCTCCCTGTGGAGCTGTGCCACTGGGGACACCAAAGGTGCCCCTAATCCAACACCAGCATCACAACGTTCTCCCACAAAGAGACCAACACCACACAAAGACAGAACAACGCCTCCCCAAAATCCTCCCCCAGCTCCAGAAACAGCAGGGCTCAGATCCCAGAGGGACACCCAAGGAAGGGACACCTGCATCCCACACATTGCTCACCCTCTGTGTCCCTCTGACCCTTAGAAATGTTTTTCCACAAATAGGATTTCCCAGGTCATTTGATCACCCCACAAAGCCCAGCTATCAATTTCTCCAGTTATCAGATCAATATGGAAATGAGAAAATTTCCACCCAGAGTGAGGGGGATCCCACAGTTCACATGAACTTTGTGGAAGGCCTTACATGTCCAGTGAAATGTTCAAATGCTCCTGTTTCCCCCAAAAGGACCCTCTGGGCACCCACTGTACCTTCAGCAGCAGGGAAGGGCCTGCAGGGTCTGTGTGTGCCAGGGGAAACTCTCACCTGCAATATTCCTTATTCCCACCTGCCCCTGAACCCCTGAGCAGCTCCAGGGATGGGGAGCCCACAGCTCTGCAGAGGCTGCCACACAAACCCAGGAGTCCATGTCCCTTATCTGCCTTTTATTTTCAGTACACATTAACTTACACATGTTTTACTCACACCTTATCTGATAAGGAAAGTCTAGACACAGCCTTGGACAACCACCTGTAACATGACCCTAAAAACACTGGCAGGGAAACAGCTTTAAACATTAAGCTACTTCTATGCATCCCTTCAGCCACAGAATGACTCCAAAAGTTAATTTTTAAGCAAATTCATTTCAAAGGAATGTCTGAATTAATAATTAATATTTGACATGTCCAGAAAGCAGCTGACTGCCTGAGATTTATGCATGATAAATGCATTTTCCTTACTGAGGGAGCTAAGGGCAGATGCAGATTCCTGGATGGCCCAGGGACAGGAGCTGGACACACAGCTCCTGGAATGTCCTCGGCCCAGGGAACACAGCCAGGTTTGCATTCCCAGACTGAAAACACAATCCACCTTCCTGCAGCCAAGACAGATCCATGGAATGTCCTGAGCTGGAGGGACCCACAGGATCATCATCCCAACCCCCTGTCCCTGCCCAGACCCCCAGCAACCCCAGCCTGGGCATCCCTGGCAGCGCTGCCCAAACCCCCCTGGAGCTCTGGCAGCCTCGGGCTGTGCCCATTCCCTGGGCAGCCTGGGCAGTGCCAGCACCCTCTGGAGAAGAAGCTTTTCCTAATATCCAACCTAAACCTCCCCTGGCCCAGCCCCAGCTGCCCCCTCGGGTCACCAGCACCACTGGACAGTGTCCCTGCCCCAGAGAGCTTCAGTCAGATGTGATGGCACAAAGGATCAGGATGTGAAGAAGGAGCAGCAAAGGCATCAACTACAGCAATTAGGTAATTACTCCACTATTAAAGCACCCTGCTGTTTTAAGTTTCCTTTACAGGAACTGGGGTCTGGCCAGCAGGACTCCAATTCATCCTGTGCCCAGTCAGGTTCCCAGAGGGCAGGGATGGGTGGGAGATTGGGAATTGGGAATTCCTGGCTGGGCTGGCATTGCCAGAGCAGCTGTGGCTGCCCCTGGATCCCTGGCAGTGCCCAAGGCCAGGCTGGGCACTGGGGCACCCTGGGACAGTGGGAGGTGTCCCTGCCATGGCAGGGGTGGCACTGGGTGGGATTTAAGGTCCTTTTAACCAAACCATTCAAGGAATTGGTGATTTTCCCCACCTCCAAAGGCACTTTACACACCAACCACACAGAGCCCACAAGCTCCTGGCTTTCTCTCCCTCTGCAGGGCTGGAAACTCCTCCCACGTTAGAGATAAACACAACCACATGTACAAAGGGCTCATTCCTCTCAGAAAAGGACCATTCCCAGAGCCCCTCCCTGACTGCCTTGCAGAGGGGCTGTCCAGGCAGGGAATGTTCCTCCTTTCCAAGCCCCAGCCAGGTGTTATTGCCTGTATTAACTTGCTTTTTGCTCACAGCTGCAGAAAACCAGCAGGGCCTGGCCCAACCTCCCAGGAGAATACTGGCACTGTTTTTTGTTGCTTTTTTTACAAGCTGTATTAGTTAATACTGAAAAACTGTCCAGAAAGGAAACCCTTCTTGCTGCAGAGGTGTTTCCTACACATCTTGTTGTCCCAACCCTGCTTGCAGCTATCCCAAGGGAACTGATTCAGCAGCTCAGGAAGGCACAGATGCCTTTAGGAGCCTCAGGAGAGGTAACACAGGCACCAAGGGAAGAGAGGAGCATTCAAGTCTAGGCATGAACCTCAAGGTCTGACAGCACAGAAACACGACCTGGGTTTATTTGGTTAAGGGCCTGCCCCACAGCCAGGCTGCAGAGGAGCACCCACTGTCCATGACCTCATCCAGCCCAGCAACAAGTTACCAAGCAACTGGGAACGAAAATCTGAGTGCGTAAATGTGGCACTGAGCAATCTGCTCTGCACAGCCTCTCATTGCCTCAGGAGCTCTGTTTGCTTCAGCTCCCCCACAGGACATTGAGTTCTGATCAATCAAACGTGTCCACTTAAAAAAAACCCCAAAACACAACAGAAAAAACACCCCCATGTGTGAGATCCAAAACACAGAACCACTGGCAAAGGAGAAAGAACCTGGACAATTTTCCAGAGGTTCCTCCCCTTTCCAGCTGCCGACGTGGTCAGCAGGTGATTACACCAAACCCAGCCAGAATCCTTATTCCAGCCTGACCTACATTTTTCCTGCTCGGATCAGCCCAAGGAGCAAGAGCCACACAGGCACTTGGCAGCCACCGGGTTTATCCCAAAGAGCCCTGGCTCAGCCCCATCCCGCAGCTCTGCCTTCAGAGCCTGAGCTGAAGGAGTTGCTCTGTTTTCCCCCAAACAGGAAACCCTCTGCAGTCAGTCCCACACCTTCAAACACAAACAAACAAATAAAGGCTGTTTTCCCCAGTTTTGTGCTCATTCCCAGCAGTTCACCTGTCACTGTTGACACGTCAGTCATGTCATTACTGTCAGACATAAGGAGTGTCTCATGTCTCAAAAAAAGATTAATGTATTTCTTTGTAAGTAGTCTGGTAAATTGCCTGGTTGAATCTGACATAATTCCCAAATTTCCAAATTTGCCTTCCCAGAGCGATCTGAGTGTAGAGATTCATGAAACAGCAGCCATACCTCCCAAACACCTCTCACTTAACAAGCCCCCGACAACTCTTCATCCTCCCTTTGGAAACGCTTTAAGTATAAAGGCCCCCGGGGAGCTCCATACCTGCTCCACGCCCTTCGCGACGGGCATCCTCACCCCCGAGCCACCTTCCCCGTCCGCAGCCGGCTCGCTCTCCCAGGGCAGCTTGTTTTTGCCTCTGCCGGCGCTCAGGACCCTCCTGGGGCTCGCTCCCCGCTGGGCACAGGCGGGGCCGTGCAGGGCACCGCGGCAGGCGGGGTGCCCGCAGTGCCCGTGCGCGCTGCGGCTCCGGCTGCCCATCAGCAGCCACTCGGTGTCGGGGCCGGGCGGCGGGCAGGGCCCGCGGCAGCGGCCGGAGCAGGGCAGGGGCACTCCGTACTCCACGAGTCCCTGCTGGCCCAGCCGGGGCGGCGCGTTCCGGGCCAGCCGGGCCCGCACGGCCAGCGCCGCCCCCGCGCCGCCGGCCCGCAGCTCCAGGGCGTCCAGGGCGCGGAGCAGCGCGCCCGCGTTGCCGGGGCCCAGCGCCGAGGCCAGCGCGGCCATCGCCTCCATGGCGGCGTGCCGGACCCTGCGCTTGGCGTCCAGCAGCGCCGGCGCCAGCGCGGCCGCCAGCTGGGGCAGGTCCAGCTCGGCGGCGGGGAAGGCGAGCAGCGCGGCGATGCACGTGTGGAGCAGCTCCTCGCGGAGCCGGGCGCTGCGGTGCCGCAGCAGCCGCTCCTGCAGCAGCAGCCGCAGCACGGGCCGCGGCCCGGCCGCCGCCATCAGGCGCAGCAGCAGCCGGGCGCCGTCCCGCCGCATGGCCGGCTGCGCGTCCCCCAGCGCCCGGGCGGCCGCGCACACCAGCGGGGCCAGCACGGCGGGGACGCGGCGGCCGAGGCGCAGCGCCAGCAGCCGGGTCACCTCCAGCGCGCCCCGCGCCACCGCGAAGTTGGGGTCGTGCAGCAGCGCGTCCAGCAGCGCGATCAGCCCCAGCAGCGCGGCGGCGGGAGCGGCGCCCAGCGCGGCCGGGCTGCAGCCCTCCACCGCCCGCCGCAGCTGCTCCACGGCCTGCGCGCGGCCCCGGTAGTCCCGCCGGTCCAGCAGCCGCGCGCGGAGCTCCGGCGGCACCAGCGGCAGCTCCGGCCCCAGCGGGGCGGCCGCGTCCTCGGTGCCCGGCCAGTCCTCAGCGGGGCTGGGGGGCTCCGTGTCTTCCTGCGGGCCGGAGGGCTCCGTGCCCGAACCGTTGTGAGCATAGCCGGGGGGCTCCGTGCCCGGCCCGTCCTCAGCGGGACCGGGGGGCTCCGTGTCCGAACCGTCGTGAATGGGGCCGGGGGCATCCGTGCCCGGACCGTTCAAAGCGGGGCCCGGGGGATCCGCGTCCGAACCGTTGTGAGCGGGGCCGGAGAGCTCCGTGCCCGGACCGTTGTGAGCGGGGCCGGGAGGCTCCGTGCCGTCCTCACGGTGCTGTGCGGAGCCGCCGCGCTCCCAGGCCCGGCCGCGGCCCCGCGGAGCGGCGGCTCCCGGCGGCGGCTCCGCCATGGCCCGAGGCCGCGGCCATGGGCGGCCCTCAGGCCCCGCCCGGCAACGCCGCCGTCGCCAGGGGGCGCCGCGTGCCGCGCCGGCGCGGGGCCGACCACGCCGCGGCGAGCGGGGGGGCACACGCGTACCTCCGCGACTTCTCCTCAGGCCGCTGCGGGCGGGACGGGGCGCGGACGCGGTAGCGGAGAAACCGAGAGCAGCGTCGCTCGAGCGGCGGGGATGGGGTGAAGCAAAACCGGCGGGGAAGCGAAAGCGCGGGGTGCCCCCCGCGCGGTGCGCGCTGTGGTAGCGCCCGGGGGCCGGCGGGTGTGGGTGTGTGCGGCGGCGCGGCCGTTGATTGGCGGGGCGCGCGGGGCGGGGCGGCCGGAAGTGACGGACGGGCGGTGGCGGAGCGGCGGAACGAGGCGGCGGCGGCGCGGCCGGGCCGGGCCTGGGGCACCCCGGCACAGGTGGGAGCGGGGCCGGCGCTGCACGGCCGGGACACGGCGGGGACGCTGCCGCGGGGTGGCCGTGAGGGGGGCCGTGCGTCCCCGGGCGGGGCGCGAGTACGGCGGGAGCGGCTGCGTGGGGGGCCCGCCCGGCACGGGGAGAGTGGCGGAGCCGCGGGGACCGGGAGCGCTGTGGGCTGGGAGGGACCGTGGGCAGGGACACCGAGAGCCCGGAGTGCTCCGGGACCTGGAGCGGTGTGGGCTGGGAGGAGCCTGGGCGTGCTCCGGGACCCTGTGCAGGGACACCGGGAGCCCAGCGCGCTCCGGGACCTGCTGAGAACGGAGCCGGGGCACCGAAGGGACCCTGTGCAGGGACACCGGGACCCAGCTTGCTCCGAGCCCCGGCCGAGAGTGGAGCCGGGGCACCGGGATGAGCACCGGGCAGAGCAGCAGTTCCAGAAGCAGGGAGTCTCTGCTGTGTTTGTCTCTCTTCCCCCGGGTGTTGGAGCCGCGCTCAGCCCGGCTCAGGCTCTCTGACCGTCGCAGATCCAGCCCAGCCCCGTCCCTGGCGGTCCCAAACCTGCGCTCGGGACAGGGCAGGGCACGCAGCTCCTGTGCTGCTCCCCAGCACACCCACAGCCCGGCTCCGGTGTTCCCTGGTTCCTCTCTTTGTGTCCAGCCCCTGTGCACACCCACAGCCCCCCTCAGGTGTTCCCTGGTTCCTCTCTTTGTGTCCAGCCCCTGTGCACACCCACAGCCCCGGCTCAGGTGTTCCCTGGTTCCTCTCTTTGTGTCCAGTCCCTGTGCACACCCACAGCCCCCCTCAGGTGTTCCCTGGTTCCTCTCTTTGTGTCCAGTCCCCAGCACACCCACAGCCCCCCTCAGGTGTTCCCTGGTTCCTCTCTTTGTGTCCAGTCCCCAGCACACCCACAGCCCCCCTCAGGTGTTCCCCGGGTTCCTCTCTTTGTTTCCAGCCCCAGCACACCCACAGCCCCCCTCAGGTGTTCCCCGGGTTCCTCTCTTTGTTTCCAGCCCCAGCACACCCACAGCCCCCCTCAGGTGTTCCCTGGTTCCTCTCTTTGTGTCCAGTCCCTGTGCACACCCACAGCCCCCCTCAGGTGTTCCCTGGTTCCTCTCTTTGTGTCCAGCCCCTGTGCACACCCACAGCCCCCCTCAGGTGTTCCCTGGTTCCCCTCTTTGTGTCCAGCCCCTGTGCACACCCACAGCCCCCCTCAGGTGTTCCCCTCTTTGTGTCCAGCCCCTGCTGCGGTTGAGATAAGCTTTAGCCACGGGCTGGGAGGATCTGAGAGCCCGGAGCCGTTTGGTGTCCTGAGCACGGGTCGCTGGGCTGGGATGCAATTCCAGGGCTGCTTCATGCTCCCGCTGCTGATTTCTTGCTAAAAAGTAAAATTAATAACAGCAAATCCATTATATGGGTGAGCCTGGCCATGCAGAGGGGTGAAGGGTTCTACCAGAGTGGTACAGGAAGTTTTATTGGTGCAGCATACCTTAAATGTGGTTATTTATAGGTGTTCTGGCAGGTTTTGCATCTGAACTGGGACCACTCCTTTTTCCATGTGGTGGTGCCTTGTGTTTCCTGATTTTTGTGTGTTTGTATGATCAAACCAGGAACTGAACACAAACGGGAAGTACATTCTTTTAGCTCCTGGACAGGTTTTTTATGATTTTAAATTTTTTAATTTTTCCATGGATAATTTGTGCTGCAAAATTGTGGTAGGGAAAACGTTGTCTTTTGCAGATGCACTTAAATGAGTTTTTTTCAGTTATTTTTCCAGTGAAGAGTGATAATAGGAGAGCTTATTTATCTCTTGGTGGGTAAGAGCTTCTTCAGCCCCTTCCCTGTCACTGCTATTGTATTCTGCATTTAAACGTTGGCAACCCATTTGATTATTTCCAATTAAGCACTTTTAAGTGGGCTCACCTGCAAGTGAGGTGTCATTTAAGGAGCTGTGCAGATGATGAACTTATTATGAAGATAAAAGAAGCGAGATCTTGCAGGGATCATTTAGCAAATCAAAAGCTGCTCTGCTCAGGAGTGGGGGGTTGTTCCCTGCAGAACAATGGGATTGTGGCCCAGGATCCTGACACATCCTTACCCTCCACCTCTCGGCAGAGCAGGGCTGGGGGCTGAACAAAGAGCTGCTGCACCCTGGCAGTGCTCAGGGAGCTGGAATTAGGTGCCTCCAATTAGGGCAGGAACCCGGGGCTCCGGTGTCACGATGTGCACGGGACGTGGGGGAGAGCAGCTGTGTGGGGGAGCGAGGATTCTGCTCTCCTGCAGCTCCTGGGGAGCGTGGGCAGCTGCCAGGGCTGGGAATTGTTGAGAATTCCAGGTGCTCAGCCTGTCCCTGCTCACCTGGGGAGTGCTGGGAGTTCCAGGTGCTCACCTGGGCAGCATGGGGCAGCTGCCAGTGCTGGGAATTGTTGAGAATTCCAGGTGCTCAGCCTGTCCCTGCTCACCTGGGGAGTGCTGGGAGTTCCAGGTGCTCACCTGGGCAGCATGGGGCAGCTGCCAGGGCTGGGGAGTGCTGAGAGTTCCAGGTGCTCAGCCTGTCCCTGCTCACCTGGGGAGTGCTGAGAGTTCCAGGTGCTCAGCCTGTCCCTGCTCACCTGGGGAGTGCTGAGAATTCCAGGTGCTCACCTGGGCAGCATGGGGCAGCTGCCAGGGCTGGGGAGTGCTGAGAGTTCCAGGTGCTCAGCCCGTCCCTGCTCACCTGGGGAGTGCTGAGAGTTCCAGGTGCTCAGCCTGGCCCTGCTCACCTGGGCAGCTCTGAGCCCTCCAGAGGCCGAGCCCATCCCAGCAGGGATTTCCTGGCACGGTGGGAGCCACAGGGTGAGGTGAGGTGGGGATCTCCCCTTTCTCCTGTGCTCCTCTGTGCTTCCACAGCGCAGGAATCTGCTCCAGCCCCACTGGCTCTGTGGGGGTGGCTGGCAGGGGGAATGGGGAGCTGCTCCCTGCCAGAGACAGGCACAGCAGGACTGGGCTGCTCCCCAGGAGCACTGAGCAGGCAGGGAGCTGAACAAAAGGAGTTTAGTGCAGGAATTAAACTGCACAAAAGGAGTTTAAGAACTTCTAAAACTTCATCTCAAATAAGCCAGTTGTTTTCTTTAGTTATCTGCGTTTGTTTCTGTTTCAGCCGCTGTTCAGTTCTCTCAAACCCTTGATGTAGACTCACAGAGTATCCTGAGTGGGAAGGGATCCACAGGGATCTTCAGTCCAGCTCCTGGCCCTGCACAATCAAATCATATTTTACTCCAGAACAAAACAAAGTGATGGTTGTGGGTTTTTTTTAATTGAGAGTTGAATCTAGCATAGACTATTAATGAACATTTGAAGTCCTGGATTTAACTTGCATGAAAAAGTGCAGCAAGTAAGGGTTGAAAGGGGAACTGGGGACTTTATTAGACAGCAAAACACCTTTTACCTGTTGTGTGTGCCAAACCGTGAGGTGACAGCTGTGACTGTGTTTGCCCCAGATGGACGGGTCGTCCCCGCCGTTCCTGCTGGCCAAGCTGACCCCGCTGCACTCGGAGCAGCTGCTGCAGGGCCTGAACCTGCTGCGGCAGCACCAGGAGCTCTGTGACGTGGTGCTGCGCGCCGGCGAGGCCAAGATCCACGCGCACAAGGCCGTGCTGGCCAGCATCAGCCCCTACTTCAAGGCCATGTTCACCGGGAACCTGTCGGAGAAGGAGAACGCCGAGGTGGAGTTCCAGTGCGTGGACGAGGCGGCGCTGCAGGCCATCGTGGAGTACGCCTACACCGGCACCGTCTTCATCTCGCAGGACACCGTGGAGTCGCTGCTGCCCGCCGCCAACCTGCTGCAGGTCTGTTGTGCTGCCGTGGAACGGCCTGTCTCAGTGTACCAGGTCCTTCCCCAGCTGTGCCAACAGCCCGTTCCTTCCCCTCCCTGGCCCCCTTGCTGAGAGCTGTCCGTCAGTCTTGGCATCCCAGCAAGGGCACCGAGTGATTGGCTGTGACGGGGTCACAGGGGTCTGAGGATGAGGGAAGAGACAGAGATCTGACTCCATGTTACAGAAGGCTTGATTTATTATTTAATGATATATATTACCTTAAAACTGTACTAAAAAGAATGGAAGACAAGGTTTCATCTCAGAAGGCTAGCTAAGGTAAGAATAGCAAGGAAAGAGTGATAACAAAGGCATTTGCCTCAGACTCTCTGTCCGAGTCAGCTCTGCTGTGATTGGCCATGAATTAGAAACAACCCCATGAGACCAATCCCAGATGCACCTGTTGCATTCCACAGCAGCAGATAACCATTGTTTACATTTTGTTCCTGAGGTCTCCCAGCTTCTCAGAAGGAAAAATCCTAAGAAAGGATTTTTAATGAAAAGATGTCTGCGACAATTGGCAGAGTTCAAAAGATGCCTCTCAACCCTGGGGACATTGGGCCATCCAGGTGTCATTTGTCCCCTGAGACTTCCCCCCCTTACCCGGTTGGTGGGATCTCTACCCCTTCCTTCCCCTCTCCCTGGGGTTAAAAGACACAGCAGCCATGCAGTTTAGTGTTCTGTTGGAGCTGTTGCTGCATTCAGAGGCCTGTGTGCCAGGAATAAAGCTCTGGATCAAACCCTCCAGCAGAACCCGACTCCTTTTTCCTTCACCTCGCCTTAAAGCTTCTCCACCAGAGGTAAAGCTGAGCTCCTGCATGCCTGGCCTTGTCCCAAGCGCCAGCTGCAGCACCCAGCCAGCCAGAGGTGTCTGTGGGGTGACACACCACACACCCAGCCAGCCAGAGGTGTCTGTGGGTGACACACCACACACCCAGCCAGCCAGAGGTGTCTGTGGGGTCACACACCACACACCCAGCCAGCCAGAGGTGTCTGTGGGTGACACACCACACACCCACCAGCCAGAGGTGTCTGTGGGTGACACACCACACACCCAGCCAGCCAGAGGTGTCTGTGGGGTGAAACCACCCCAGCTGCCACCTTTGGTCCAGCAGCAAGGCCAGACGAGCCCAGGCATGGCACTATTGGTATTTAATTCCAATACAGGTGAAGCTGGTGGTCAAGGAGTGCTGCGCCTTCCTGGAGAGCCAGCTGGACCCCGGCAACTGCATCGGCATCTCGCGCTTCGCCGAGACCTACGGCTGCCGCGAGCTCTACCTGGCCGCCAGCAAGTTCATCTGCCAGAACTTCGAGGACGTGTGCCAGACCGAGGAGTTCCTGGAGCTGACGCACTCGGAGCTGGACGAGATCGTGTCCAACGACTGCCTGAACGTGCTGACGGAGGAGACGGTGTTCTACGCCCTGGAGGCCTGGATCAAGTACGACGTGCAGGAGCGCCAGAAGTACCTGGCGCAGCTGCTGCACTGCGTGCGCCTGCCCCTGCTCAGCGTCAAGTTCCTCACGCGCCTCTACGAGGCCAACCACCTGATCCGGGACGACCACACCTGCAAGCACCTGCTCAACGAGGCCCTCAAGTACCACTTCATGCCCGAGCACAGACTGTCCCACCAGACCGTGCTGCTGACGCGGCCCCGCTGCGCGCCCAAGGTGCTCTGTGCCGTGGGGGGCAAGGCCGGCCTCTTCGCCTGCCTGGAGAGGTGAGGAGCGGCTCTGGGCACTGCCTGGCACCCCTGGCAGGGCACTCTGGGAGCTGGGATCCCCATCTCTGGGGTTGGAAGGGATCTGGGAATGCCACCAGGGTTTGCGGGGTGGGGTTGTTCTTTTCCTCCATAAAAATTCTTCAGCAGGTTTCCTTTTTTCTAACAAGGATGAGCCTCGAGTTCCTCCACAGAAGCTCTTCAGCAGGTTGACTTTCAAGTCTCTCCATAAAAACTCTTCAGAAGGTTTTCTTATTTTTTTAACCACCATGAACCCCAAGTTCTTCCATAAAAATTGTGCAGCAGGTTTTTTTTTTTTAACAAGGATGAGCCCCAAGTTTCTCCATAAAAACTCTTCAGCAGATTTTATTTAACAAGGATGAGCCCTAATTTTTCCATAGAAACTCCAGCAGGTTTTCTTTTTTTTTTTCTAACAAGGACGAGCCCCAAGTTGCTCCATTAAAATCTCCAGCAGTTTTTTTTAACAAGGATGAACCCAAAGTTTCTGCACAAAAACTCTTCAGCAGGTCTTTTTAACAGGGATGAGCCCCAGGGTCTTTTTTCTCCATAAAAACTCTTCAGCAGGTTTTCCTTTTTTAACAGGGATGAGCCCCAAGTTCCTCCACAAAAACTCTCCAGCGGGCTTTTTTAACAAGGATGAACCCAAAATTTCTCCATAGAAACTGTGCAGCAGGTTTTCTTTTTTTTTTTAACAGGGATGAGCCCCAAGTTCCTTCATAGAAACTCTTCATCAGGTTTTCTATTTTTAACCAGCATGAGACCCAAATTCGTCCATAAAACTCTCCAGCAGGTTTTTTTTTTTTTTTAACAGGGATGAGCCCAAGTTCCTCCATAGAAACTCTCCAGCAGGTTTCTCTTTTTTTAACCAGCACGAGCCCCAAGTTCTTCCATAAAAACTCTTCAGCAGATTTTATTAACAAGGATGAGCCCCAAGTTCTTCCATAAAAATTCTTCAGCGGGTTTTTTCAACCAGCATGAGTCCCAAGTTTCTCCATAAAAACTCTCCAGCATGTTTTCTTTTTTTTTAACAAGGATGAACCCAAAATTTCTCCATAAAGAACTGTTCAGCAGGTTTTCTAACTAGAATGAGCCCCAAGTTTCTCCATTAAAACTCTCCAGCAGGTTTTTTTTTAACCAGCATGAGCCCCAAGTTCTTCCATAAAAACTCTTCAGCAGTTTTTTTTTTAGCAAGGATGAGCCCCAAGTTCTTCTGTAAAAACTCCCCAGCAGGCTTCCTGTTTTTTTAACAAGAATGAGACCCAAGTTGCTCCACAAAAACTCTTCAGCAGTTTTTTTTAACAAGGATTATCCCCAACTTCAAAATGCTTTTTTAAATTTCATTAATAATTTGCAGTGTTAGGGGTTTTGTTTGTGCCAGACATTTGTTTGTGCAAACAAAAAAGCTCTGGAATAATTTTCATTCTGTTGATTGAGTTAATAAGGTTAATTAAGTCTGCACAGTTCTTATTTTTCCTTCCAGGTATTTTCATTTTACTTAATTTTCCCTCTGATTTGTTATTATTACAAACAAATCATAAAAATTACCTTGCTGTCTGACAAATGTGCTTCCTGATAATTCAAAATTGGAATTAAAATAGAATTAATCAGAGCAGAGTGAAGGAGCAGAAAGGAGGCTCAGGGAGGCTTTTCCCCACAGCTCCTGCCAGGAGGGCACAGCCGGGGGTCGGGCTCTGCTCCAGGGAACAGGGACAGGAGCAGAGGGAACGGCCTCAGGCTGGGCACAGCAGCAATTTCCCCACGGAAAATTGTACCTGGGAGTTACAGCTTGGGGCTCATTTTGATAAGATTTTGATAAGATTTTTGGGCTGATTTTGATGAAATATCCAATCTAATCTGAACGTATGTCAGTAATGCCAGGGAGGGTTTCACTCCAGGTTTTCCATTGTTGATCCTCGGATGGATTTAGGACAAAAGTTCCTCTCTGGAAGCAGGAATTGTCTCCCCAGCAGCTGTCCTGTGTTATTTAGTGGCTGCCACGCCTGAATTTTGGGAATGAATGGTTGGATTTCTCCATCTAGAAGAGAGGGACAGATCTGAGCTCTGCCTCTGTCTGTTCTGAGGGATTACAGGATATTTGCAGGAGGAATTGTTTAAAGGAAAAATGGAAGTGGCTGCCCAGGGAGGGTTGGAGTGCCCATCCCTGGAGGTGGCACTGAGAGCTCTGGGCTGGGCACAGGGTGGGCATTGGCACAGCTGGGACTCTGATCTCGGAGCTCTTTTCCAGCCTCGGGACGCTGGGGTTCTGTGAAGGAGTTCTGGATCATGGTGTGACCCTGGCTTTAATCCCAGCTGTGGGCAGGCGTCTGTGCAGGCAGGAACAGTGGCTGCCCCTCCTTCACTGCGTCCCACAATGAACCTCCTCAGTTCCTGGAGAGTCGCTGAGGCTCCTCCTGAGCAGAAGGAACAAAAGAGGGAGAAAAACAACTTTATGTCCCAGGCTGGTGTGGCTGGGTGTGCTCAGAACATGGGATTAGCGTTCCCAGAGCTGCTGGTTGAACTGTGTGTGGGCTGTTCCTATACAAATATCCATTTGTACTTGCACTGACAGAGCTTTGATGTTCAGTGTGCCTGAGCAGCCCCAGGAGTGTTCCTGTGCCCAGGCAGGCTGCCTGGACTGGTTCCACAGCTGGGTTCTGGAGCACTTTCTGGCATCTGCTTTGCTGGGACAGTTCTGTGCTTGCAGGGAGAGGCACTTGTGAAAACCTGGCCAGAGCTGGGTGTGCTTTTCCCTGGGTTCAGAGGTACCAAAGTCATTTCAAGTTGATTTTCCCAGTGATAGTCACTGATATTAAGCCAGATGGGTTTATAGACTTAAAAAATAAAGGGACTTTTGTTCTTCATAAAAAAAAAATGTTTGAGTGACTAAAGTCATTCTCTGATATTCTCCAGCTCTGCTTCTTTCCCACCTTCTTCAGTGACTATAAAAATGTAGCCTTCCAGTATAATCTGGATTATTTTCAAATTTTTGGTGCTTCATAATAACAAAATCACTTAGAATACATTTAATCTCTGTTCTCTCAGCAGGTCCTGTTTCAGGCTCTTACTGCCTGCCGCCTCTCCAGGGGCCTCACGCTCCTGTATGGTTTTTGAACAGATCATGTTTCCTCTGAACCAGATAACCTCTTAATTATTTAGCTAAATTATTAATTAAACTATTCAGGTAGATTGGCCAGACTTTATATGGGGCAAACTAGACCCTGAGTGTACTCACACTGAGTATAATTAAAAGAAAATGGTATTTTAAGGTTGAGCTTTAAGGTTGAGCTTTAAGGTTTAGCTTGAGGGTTGAGCTTTAAGGTTTAGGGTTTAGCTTTAAGGTATAGGGTTTAGCCTTAGATTTAAGGTTTAAAATGCTGTTTAAAAGAAATAAGCTGTTTTAAAGATGTATTTTTCAGGGTAGTTTGTGCTACGTGGACACTTTGTTTAAATTACAGAGTGCACATAAAATCCACATTTATAAAGTGCTAGCTGTAGTTTCTAAATGTACATTTGTAAATGCAGATGCGTGCTCCCCTCTCTGTAATTTGCTTTTCTCTCTCCCGTTTGTGTGGCTGGTTAGGTTTGTTTTTGGTGTGTTTTCCCCTCCCTTTGGGGCACATTTTCAGCCATTCCAGTTCTCCCTCTGCTGACTGGCTGTGTGTTTGCCCTGCAGCATGGAGATGTATTTCCCCAGTTCTCTCTCTGCTGACTGGCTGTGTGTTTGCCCTGCAGCATGGAGATGTATTTCCCCAGCTCTCTCTGCTGACTGGCTGTGCATTTGCAGCATGGAGATGTATTTCCCCCTAGTTCTCCCTCTGCTGACTGGCTGTGTTTGCCCTGCAGCATGGAGATGTATTTCCCCAGCTCTCTCTCTGCTGACTGGCTGTGTGTTTGCCCTGCAGCATGGAGATGTATTTCCCCAGCTCTCTCTGCTGACTGGCTGTGCATTTGCAGCATGGAGATGTATTTCCCCCTAGTTCTCCCTCTGCTGACTGGCTGTGTTTGCCCTGCAGCATGGAGATGTATTTCCCCAGCTCTCTCTCTGCTGACTGGCTGTGTGTTTGCCCTGCAGCATGGAGATGTATTTCCCCCCAGCTCTCTCTCTGCTGACTGGCTGTGTGTTTGCCCTGCAGCATGGAGATGTATTTCCCCAGCTCTCTCTCTGCTGACTGGCTGTGTGTTTGCCCTGCAGCATGGAGATGTATTTCCCCCAGAACGACTCGTGGATCGGGCTGGCCCCCCTGAGCATCCCCCGCTACGAGTTCGGGGTGTGCGTGCTGGAGCAGAAGATGTACGTGGTGGGGGGCATCGCCACCCACGTGTGCCAGGGCATCAGCTACAGGAAGCACGAGAGCTCCGTGGAGTGCTGGGACCCCGACACCAACACCTGGAGCTCCCTGGAGAGGATGTTCGAGAGCCGCAGCACGCTGGGCGTGGCCGTGCTGGCCGGCGAGCTCTACGCCCTGGGCGGCTACGACGGCCAGTCCTACCTCAGGAGCGTGGAGAAGTACGTGCCCAAGGGCAAGGAGTGGCAGCTGGTGGCACCTATGAGCAGGACACGGAGCTGCTTCGCTGCCGCCGTGCTGGACGGCATGATCTACGCCATCGGGGGCTACGGGCCTGCCCACATGAACAGGTATGGGCACCTGGGCATCACCAAACCCCACAGGCAGGCTCATTAATCCTTCCCTGCCCACATGAACAGGTATGGGCACCTGGGTACACCTGGGCATCACCAAACCCCACAGGCAGGCTCATTAATCCTTCCCTGCCCACATGAACAGGTATGGGCACCTGGGCACACCTGGGCATCACCAAACCCCACAGGCAGGCTCATTAATCCTTCCCTGCCCACATGAACAGGTATGGGCACCTGGGCACACCTGGGCATCACCAAACCCCACAGGCAGGCTCATTAATCCTTCCCTGCCCACATGAACAGGTATGGGCACCTGGGCACACCTGGGCACCACCAAACCCCACAGGCAGCCTTTTAAATACTTCCCTGCCCTCACAAACAGGTACGGGCTGGGGCTGGCCTGTGCCCACCTGGGCACCAGCAAACCCCACAGGCAGCCTTTTACATCGTTCCCCTGCCCACATGAACAGGTACGTGTTGGGATGACCCTGTGCCCACCTGGGCACCCAATTAAATAATCTCCAATGGATCCTGGGCCTCATTAATCCCTGTTCTGTCATACCAGTCCCATCAGTCAAAAGGGAAATCTTTATTTTTATTCCACTTTGTGTGTTCCACCTTATTTGGGCTCTTTTTTAGATCACCTAAAAGGTGATTTTACCAAAAAGATGAAAACAAAGACATGCCTGCCCATTACTGAGCCTTGGAGCTCAAACCAGCAAAATCTGAGGGTGGCTGCTGAGCTTTACCACAAAAGCCCTGATTTGAGGTGAATTGGAGTCATCCCATGCTCAATACAACAAAATAAATACAAAACTCTGATGGGATCTTGAATTAGTGTTACTGCTCATAGCAGGATTGAGGATGGGCAGTTCTGCTCTGACTCCAGGGCTTGTTTCAGATCTTGCATTCCCAAGGAGTTTTCCTGGAACCACCAGCTCATTAACTCCTCTGTTCCCTGAGGATGTCCAGGGACATCCAGGTATCCAAAGGAATAATTTTCCATCATTCAAATGGGGACAAATCAGCTGAATGTCCCTCCAGGAAGCAGAATAATAAACTGCACGTGTAAGAGCTGAATAAAGAATGAAACCCTTGTTCCTAGGGAGGGACACAGGGATTGTTCAGCAGGGTGGCACCAGGTGTTGTGATTATGAATTGCATTGACTTTTTATACTTCAGGCTGAGTCAGGGAGGTTTAGCTTGGATATTAGGAAAAGGTTCTTCTTTTAGGAAAAGATTCTTCTTTCTATTAGAAATGGATCCTTGATCATTCTAACTCAGGGTGTTCCATATCCTGTGAATAATCCTGGTTTTATTTATGATTGGAGGGGTGAGTGCTGAGCCATGCCATGCAGCACCAGGCTCCTCCAAGCTCTGGCATTAAATCAAGCTCACACTGGGTAATGAAGCCCTTTTCCAAACTCTGCTGCTGATCTCCTCTTCCCTTTTTTCCTGCCCCTCTGTGCTTGGGCAGGAGCAGCTCTGAGCCATGAGTGTGTTAATGACTGACCATCTGTACAGTGATCAGAAATATTAATAACGACGAGAATTCATTTCCCTTTGATCCTGAAACCTCTCCTGCCCTCAGTGGTTTGATCAGCAGCCTCTTTTGAGCTTTTCCTGAGGAATATAAATACACTCTCCACATGCTTTTTCTCTCCGAATGTTATTTTCAGGCCAGCCTCCAGGTAATTTTGGATTTGCTTTGTAGCCACAGAAATACACTTCAGCTCTGCATTGTGTTCAGTTCCCCACAGCATTTTTGTTTTAATAGATTATTATATTATTTTAGTAGATAATGATATTATTTTACTAGATTATTATATTTTAATACATTTTACTAGGTTATATTATTTTAATAGATTATTTTACTAGGTTATGATATTATTTTAATAGATTGTTATTTATGTGATATGCATTTTAAATTCTTATTTTAAAAAATCACACCAGACATGCTGAAGGAGCTCTCAGCTCTGAGGGACCTCTTGGTTTTAGGGTGTGACCTGAAGATCCAGGACAGTGAGGACATGGGAGAGGCTGAACCAGCTGCTGTGCCAGGGGGAAATATCACAGAGCCTTTTGGGATGGAAAAGTCTTTTAAGATGATTGAGCCCAACCTTTGACTGAATATATTATAAAAATAGGTTAAAACTGAATTTTGGCAACACTGTTGGGCTGCTTTGGTTGTGGAAGTGCCCTGGGGTGTGGCTGATGCTTCCCAGGTGATAACACAGTTTCTGGGTGCTGCTGTTGGGTTGTACCAAGCAACTGCAACGCTGAATTTTCCATCAACTCCAACCCTTTCTTCTGTGTTCCATTATTCCATATGTGTAGTAATTCTGGCAGAGCCAGCTGTGCCTGTGCCACTCCAGGAGTGAATTCCCCAGATCCTGAGCTCAAAGTTGTGTCTGTGCCACCCCAGGAGGTAATCCTATTCTCAGATCCTGGGCTCACAGCTGTGCCTGTGCCACTCCAGGAGTGAATTCCCCAGATCCTGGGCTCACTGCTGTGCCTGTGCCACTCCAGGGGTGAACTCGTGGCTGTGTCTGTGTCACTCCAGGAATGAATCCCATCCCAGCTCCCTGGCTCACAGCTGTGCCTGTGCCACTCCAGGAGTGAATTCCCCAGATCCTGAGCTCAAAGTTGTGTCTGTGCCACCCCAGGAGGGAATCCCGTTCTCAGATCCTGGGCTCACAGCTGTGCCTGTGCCTGTGACTGTGTTCACAGGGGTGTTAGGATGAGGGAAGAGACGAGGATCTGACTCCATGTGTCAGAAGGCTGATTTATCATTTTATGATACATATTACATTAAAACTATACTAAAAGAATAGAAGAAAGGATTTCATCAGAAGGCTGGCTAAGAATAGAAAAGGAATGATAACAAAGGCTTGGGACTGACCGAGACAGTCTGGACTGTGATTGGCCACTAATTCTAAACACCCACATGAGACCAATCCCAGATGCACCTGTTGCATCCCACAGCAGCAGATAACCATTGTTTGCATTTTGTTCCTGAGGCCTCCCAGCTTCTCAGGAGGAAAGATCCTAAGGAAAGGATTTTCCATAAAATGTGTCTGTGACATGTGCCACTCCAGGAGTGAATTTCCCAGCTCCCAGTCTCACAGCTGTGTTTGCCTTGCAGCATGGAACGCTACGATCCGAGCAAGAACTCCTGGGAGACGGTGGCCTCCATGGCTGACAAACGGATAAACTTTGGGGTGGGGGTCATGCTGGGCTTCATCTTCGTGGTGGGGGGACACAACGGGGTGTCCCACCTGTCCAGCATCGAGAGGTACGACCCCCACCAGAACCAGTGGACGGTGTGCCGGCCCATGAAGGAGCCCAGGACAGGTGGGACATGGCAGGGATGAACCTCTGAGCTGGTAACACCTGCAAGGAGAGTGCCAGGGGCTCCATCTCTGAGTGAGGGTCACTCCAGCACTCTGTGAAAGGACCTGGATTTCTCCAAGTTCAGTTTATTAATGCTGAGCTGTGACAAAAATTATAGGAAGTAGTAATTCTACTCTACCTCCTGTTTTTTCAGGGATTTCAGCAGTGATGGGTAGCAGCAGTTTTGTGCTCACTGTTCTGTTGGGTGTGGAGATTCAGGGGTGCAGGGTTGTGGTGCAGCTCCCTGGGATAGGGACAGGGCTCAGGAAAAGCTGGGGCTGGGCCAGGGAGGGTCAGGCTGGATATCAGGGAAAGGTTCCACTATTCCAGAGGGTGCTGGCACTGCCCAGGCTGCCCAGGGAATGGGCACAGCCCCGAGGCTTCCAGGGATGCCCAGGGTGGGATTGTTGGGGGTCTGGGCAGGGATGGGGTTGGGATGAGCCCTGTGGGTCCCTTCAGCTCAGGACATTCCTGGGTTCTGTCCCACGGTCCCTGATGGGGCACTGGCACAGAGGGAGGTTTCATTGTAGGAAAAGGGATGAGAACAGCACAAAAGGAGTGTCAGACCCAAACAGAGAGAGCTCCTCATTCACAACCCTTTTCTTTAGCCAGAGGGGGCTCTGTGGGTGGCTCTGGGTGGGGACAGAGCCCGGTTCCCGCAGGGTTGGGTGCCGCAGGGTTGGGTGCAGCAGGGTTTGTTCCCGCAGGGTTGGGTGCCGCAGGGTTGGGTGCCGCAGGGTTGGGTGCAGCAGGGTTGGGTGCCGCAGGGTTTGTTCCCGCAGGGTTGGGTGCCGCAGGGTTGGGTGCCGCAGGGTTGGGTGCAGCAGGGTTGGGTGCCGCAGGGTTTGATCCTGCAGGGTTGGGTGCCGCAGGGTTTGGTGCAGCAGGGTTTGGTGCCGCAGGGTTTGGTGCCGCAGGGTTGGGTGCCGCAGGGTTTGATCCTGCAGGGTTTGGTGCAGCAGGGTTGGGTGCCGCAGGGTTTGATCCTGCAGGGTTGGGTGCCGCAGGGTTTGATCCTGCAGGGTTGGGTGCAGCAGGGTTTGGTGCAGCAGGGTTGGGTGCCGCAGGGTTGGGTGCCGCAGGGTTGGGTGCCGCAGGGTTGGGTGCCGCAGGGTTTGATCCTGCAGGGTTTGGTGCCGCAGGGTTGGGTGCCGCAGGGTTTGATCCTGCAGGGTTGGGTGCAGCGGGGTTTGATCCTGCAGGGTTTGATGCGCAAGGTTTGACGCTCTCCTCTCTCCGCAGGCGTGGGCGCAGCAGTGATCGATAACCACCTGTACGTGGTGGGGGGACACTCGGGCTCCTCCTACCTGAACACGGTGCAGAGGTACGAGCCCATCTCGGACTCGTGGCTGGACTCGGCGGGGATGATGTACTGCCGCTGCAACTTCGGCCTCACGGCGCTCTGAGGCCGCTGCCCTCGCACGGGGCGGCCGGAGCTGAGCCCGGGGCCGCCAGGGAGCCGCTCCCGGGGCCCGGGCACCCTCCGGTACTGCGGGAGCACAGGGCCAGAGCTCCGTGTCCCGCTGCCTTTGGCACCCTGCTCGCGGCTGGGGTTCGGGAGAGAGCTGGCATCCGTTGGGAATGCGCCCGTCCGGTTGGGAATGCGTCCATCCGACCCTTTCTAGAGCTCGTGTCCGTTCCTCCTGTGGAATGCGGAGTTCCCGAGCCGGGGGAGGCTGGGTGAGCGTGGGGGTGAGCGCAGGGGGGCTGAGCCCTGCCTGGCTGCACACCGGGAAAGCTCCAGGGGCTTTTCGTGACCGGTAACTCAAGGGCTGCCTTGTTTCTGTATCTCAAGGTTTGTACATAATAAATGCCATAGGATGTTGCCTGTACTCTCCTTTGTCACCTGCTTCCTGCTAGGAGGGCCGGGATGATCCTTGGAGACGTTTACCAGGCAAATTTATTGCCTCCTCGGGACGTTTTTGGATTTGACGGAGAGAATTTGCATTTTTAACTTTTCCTTTCTGTTTTCTGCTCGTGGAGAAACGAGTGCTAGATGAACTGACTTCATCCTGCTGTGTGCTTTCAGTTGGAATGTGAGGAGAAGTCACAGCAGCAGCATTCCTAGCATGATACCCAATAAATAAAACCTCCATCCCAGCCCATCCCATCCTCGCTCATGTCCGTGTTCCCCTTTTTCCAAGGACTGTGTGATTGCTTCCTCTGAGTGTTCCCATCTCACAATGGTGCTAAATGTAGGGGTACCCCCGAGGCTGTTCCTGATTTCGGTGCATAAAGCATGTTTGGATTGTTCCACTGGTTTGGTTTCTTCTTTGCTCCATCCCCCCGTGCCCCTGCAGCTCTGCAGTCTCACCCCTGTGGAATGAGCTCCTTGAGTATTTAGTGGGGGATTTCTGATTTATTGCTCCCATTCTCACAAACAGGGACACCCCAGCTCGGGTTCTTCAGGCAGTTCTGCCCTCACAGCAGTGCAGGGAGGTCAGACAGGGCTGATCCCAAACGTGTGTCCTGCTGAGGGGCAGCTCCTGGGGTTCACCCCAGTCCCACTGGTTAAGCACAGCCCTGAGCTCACTGAAAACTGGGCCAGAGAGAGAGAAAGTGATGCTGTGGGTTTAACCATCATTTAAAATGGAATTCAACTAATTTAGCGCATTTTGGGTTGTCTTCTGATCTCAGTTACCTTACGTTTCTGTGGTGGCTGCCCATTGCCAGGCATGGTACTAGGGATGTTTTTGCCTCCAGAGTTTCCTTTCCCTTTATTTTAACATGTTCGGTGATTGTTTTCCAAGCCCACACAGTGTTATTTTGAAAGGTGCAATAATATTTGAAGTAGCTGCTTTAAAAGCCATTTCTTTATGATTTTGCTAAATGGGGAGGGTTGAGTGTTCTGGATTTATCCTGAATTCCTGCAGAGCTGGTTGCTGCCAGGCTCCTCCAGTTCCTCCATTCCAATCACTGGGATTTCACCAGTCCAGGAGGGTGTTGTCACCATAAAACATCATTCACATATCCCAGGTGATTGCTCAGACCATAAATCCTGCAGGTCTCCTTCAGATTTGGTGGAACTGAGCAGGGTTTCAAATGTAAATAAGAGAAAATGCATTGAAACCGCTGGAATTGTTAATTTGGCCCACAGGGATTCATTCCAGTGACAGCAATAAAAGCTTGATTTCATTATTCCAGGGCATCTCGTGGCAGGACAGGAGGAGCTCCAAGGCTGAATTTGGATGTTTGTGCATGGAGGAGAGGGAATCATGGAATACCAGGATGGTTTGGGTGGGAAGGGACCTAAAACCCACCCAGTGCCACCCCTGCCATGGCAGGGACAGCTCCCACTGTCCCAGGCTGCTCCAGCCCTAATGTCCAACCTGGCCTTGGGCACTGCCAGGGATGGATCACAACAAAAAAAATCCCAGTTTTCATCCATTTCCAGTTCCTTATCTCTCAAACTGCACTTTACAGAGGGTTGAGTTTATTTGTGTTCATAGAGCTCAGAATTTCTGCTTTTTAAAAGATAATAATCTACAAGCTCCTCCTAGCAATGCTTTCCTTCCAGCAACTGATGGAATTTTTGTCCACGTTGTTCACAAATATTGTTTCTGGGAGATAGCATTGCTTCAGTGAACTTCCCATCCATAAATCCCCATTCACGGGAGGAAACAATGCAGAACATCCCAAATTGCCTTCAATTCTTTCAATTGACCTGAAACACAGAGAACTGCATGGTAATTCCTATTTTTTCTTCTTTCTTTATTTTGCCTTATGTGGAGTGTTGTTTTAAACCCAAGGAAAACTGAGATTTTTAGCAGAATTTAATAATTGTACAGGGAATTTTGTACTTGGGCTTGGCCAGAGTGCTTTGGTTGGGGGTAAAAACTGATCCCTGTAGATTTGTGGTTTTACCTGTAAATATTTATATAATTTTTTTGCAGCCACGTCCTGGTTTTGTTTTATCTACAAAAGTGGTCTTTGATTTGCCCAGGATGAGAGCTGAGCCACGTGGGCATTCTCTGGCAGCTCCCAGGGTGCTGTTCTTGTGCTCTCCAGGCATTGTTGTGCTGATTCCATTGGATGCAAAGCTGTTTAATGAAATAAACCTTGGAAGTCCTGGTTTGTGTGGTGCTGGAGCCTCTGGAGCTGCTCCCATCCTCATGGAAAGTCCTCATCCCATGGCTGCTGCCCCTTCTCCCCCACTTTTCCAAGTTGTTTAGGATCAAATCCTGATTTTTACCCCCACACTGCTTTAATTTATTGTTCATGCACTAGGACAAGCCCCAGCACACACAGGATCAGAGCACTGGGATTTTAACTCTTATTATTGCTCTGGGAAATGGGACGTGCCCATGGAAAGGCTGCGACAATTGGGATTGTTCTGCCTCGAGAAAAGAATGTTCCAGGAGGACCTCAAAGAGAACCTCCCAGTGTCCAGCCTGGCCTTGGGCACTGCCAGGGATCCAGGGGCAGCCACAGCTGCTCTGGCAATGCCAGCCCAGCCAGGAATTCCCAGTTCCCAATCTCCCACCCATCCCTGCCCTCTGGCACTGGCAGCCATTCCCTGGCTCCTGTCCCTCCATCCCTTGTCCCCAGTCCCTCTGCAGCTCTCCTGGAGCCCCTTCAGGCCCTGCCAGGGGCTCTGAGCTCTGCCTGGAGCCTTCTCCTCTCCAGGGAACATTCCCAGCCCTCCCAGCCTTTCCCATCAGCGAAGGGATTTCAGCTCCTCCATCCCTAGGGAAGTAAACGGGCAGAGGCCGGAGCTGCCCCGGGACAGGGCTGGGAGCCGGGCCCGGGCCGTAGGGAGCGATGCGGGTGGTGCCGGTGCTGGCACCGAGGGTGTTCCGGGCGGTACCGGTGTCCCGGCCCCGCAGCACCGGGCTGGGCTGAGGCTGCTCCGAGCCGCCCGTCCGCGCCCTGTCCGCCTCAGCGCCGGGAGCTCGCCAGGAGCGGAGCCGGCGGCAGCGCTCCCGGGGAACCGCTGTGCCGGGAAAAGGGAGAGGGGAAGGGAGAGGAAAGGGAAAGGGAAAGGGAAAGGGAAAGGAAAGGAAAGGAAAAGGGAAAGGAAAGGAAAAGGAAAGGAAAAGGGAAAGGAAAGGAAAAGGAAAGGAAAAGGGAAAGGAAAGGAAAAGGAAAGGAAAAGGAAAGGAAAAGGAAAGGAAAAGGAAAGGAAAAGGGAAAGGAAAGGAAAAGGAAAGGGAAAGGGAAAGGAAAAGGGAAAGGAAAGGGAAAGGAAAGGAAAAGGAAAGTGAAAGGAAAAGGAAAACGGAAAGGAAAGGGAAAGGAAAAGGGAAAGGAAAGGAAAAGGAAAGGGAAAGGAAAAGGAAAAAGAAAAGCCGCTTTTTCCTTGGAATTGCGACCGGGGGCGGAGCGGCGGCGGCGACGTGGCTGCAGTGGGGCCGGGCGGGCGCTGGATGTCACTGTGGGACCGCGCTGGATGTCACTGCTGGGTGTCACTGCTGGGTGTCACTGTGGGACCGCGCTGGGTGTCACTGCTGGGTGTCACTGCTGGGTGTCACTGTGGGACCGCGCTGGATGTCACTGCTGGGTGTCACTGCTGGGTGTCACTGTGGGACCGCGCTGGGTGTCACTGCTGGGTGTCACTGCTGGGTGTCACTGTGGGACTGCGCTGGATGTCACTGCTGGGTGTCACTGCTGGGTGTCACTGCTGGGTGTCACTGCTGGGTGTCACTGTGGGACTGCGCTGGATGTCACTGCTGGATCCCGCTGGATGTCACTGCTGGGTGTCACTGCTGGGTGTCACTGCTGGATGTCACTGTGGGACCGCGCTGGGTGTCACTGCTGGGTGTCACTATGGGATCAGGCTGGATGTCACCGTTGGGCTCTGGATGTCACGGTAGAACTGCACAGGGGCAGGCACAGGCTGCTCCAGCCCCCCTGGTGTTATGAGCCCCCAGACCCCTGCCCGAGGGTCACTCACAGAATCCCCGGGTCCCTGGGGCTGGCAAAGCCCTCCCAGCCCATGGAGTGCCAGCTGTGCCCAATGCCCACCCTGTCCCCAGCCCAGAGCTCTCAGTGCCACCTCCAGGGATGGGCACTGCAACCCTCCCTGGGCAGCTGTGCCAGGGCTGGACAGCCCTCCCAGGAAGGAATTTTCCCGATATCCAATCTCAACTCCCCTGGTGCAGCCTGATGCTGTTTTCTCCTGTCCTGCCCCATCCCTCAGCTCCCTGCAGATCACAGGTTGGGAACTGGGGCTCTCCCAGCTGGAATGGGGCTCCTGCCCTCGGCACAGCCCCAGGGAGCCCCTGAGAGCACCGGGAGCTCTTGCACAGATCCCAGTTCCCAGAACAGCTCCACTGGCTGTCCCAGCCCCAGGGGCATTTCTGGCTCATCCTCCCTGCCAGGCCATGGAAATCTTTATGGATGAATGAGGGAGGGTCAGTGAAGGGGCTCCTGGTGTGCGAGAGCCTTTTCTTGGGCAGCCAGAGGTTGGGAATAGGTTGGAATTTGCTTCTCCTGGTTGCATGAAGAAAGGAGAATCTCAAAATTTCACAGAATCCTGGGATGGTTTGGGTGGGAAGGGACCTTAAGTCCCATCTCTTTCCAGGGGCACCTCCCACTGTCCCAGTGTCCATCCTGGCCTTGGGCACTGCCAAAGATCCACGGGCAGCCCCAGCTGCTCTGGGCACCTGTGCCAGGGCTTCTGCTTCCATTGGAGCTGCTGCTCCTTCCCCACACGGCCCTGGAATTCCAAGGAAACACTTGGAGCTGGGCCAGCTCACACACCAAGTGTGTGCTGAGCCTTCTCTGCCCTCCTGTTTATTTTAAATCCTAAATGAAAGAGTGCTTTACTTATTTGGGCGGATTAATTTGGAGAGCTGGAGATGATAATTTATAAATTTCCCCTCTATTTCCTGAGGGGTTTGTGGTGATTCAGATTCAACCAATTCAGCTCAGGCTGGTGCCCAGCTAGGAACCAACAGAGGCAGGATTTTTTTCCTTCCAAGGCTTTTTTCCTTCCAAGGTTTTTTTCCTCACCCAGGGAGAAAGCTGTGGAAATAATGGATGGAGTGAAGGGTGGTGGAATCCTGGGAGAGGGAGGATAGAGTTGGCCAGAGCCAGGGATTGGAGTGGGGTCCTGCTCCCTGGCAGGGTGGAATGGGAGTGGAAATGCGAATAACTGCTGTAATCACCATATTCATGTCACTGTTCTCCAGTCACTAACAGTCAGTGCATTACAGTTTCAGCTAGAAGTTGTTTTTCAGTTTTCTTGCAGTGGAAAATTCTGAGACCTTTTTTCTACTTGCCACATTTGCTGCCTTGTTTGCCTGTGCTCTCTTTGTGCTTGGTAAAAACATCTTCTTGTTTGGGGTGGGTTTATCCTTTGCTCTAAGCCATAAAACCCCTTCTAACTCACACAGCCTTTGCCTCATTGGTTATCCAGTGGGACTGGCTCAGCAATTCTTTTCTTCTGTATCAAAACTTGCTTCCATCTCTATTCCTTCTTCAGATTCTACATTCAAAAATCTTTCTGCCAGGCACACACAACTGTGAGACTTTCTTGTCAAACTTTCATCCTTCCTAACACACACACACACATACATAGAGAATCCATTGGAATATTTGCAAAAAGCCAGTATTTTAATATGTATCTATAACACTTCCCAGGGATATCACATTTTATCTGCATTCCCCTTTGCTGCAGATAAACCCAGCCCTGCTGCTTTAATTCAAAGTGACAGAGCTTATCGCCTCGTGTCATCCCGAATTTCCAGCAGCAGGAAGAGAAGGAGAGGGAGAAAAGGGGGGAAGAAAAGCATTTCAATAGTGCCTGGAGATGCTGGAGACAAGCAGTGACACCAGGGGAGTTTGGGACACGTGGAGCCAGCGCTGGGCCTGCTCTGTGCCAGCCTCACTGAGACACCCTGGGAGGCTCTGGGGTGCCTCAGGTTGGGAATGGGGGTGTGAATTCTGTCACCACCTGTCAGAGCTGGGCACTTATCTCTTGGGGAAGATGAAACAGGAAAGCCGTATAAATATGATTGCCTGGCAAAAGATTTGGAGAATATGGGAACTATAAGTGAGATTGAAATGAAAGCAAGCTCTGAGATCCCTCAGTTACTGAACA